>NW_011888883.1:4187360-4203333 GCF_000151845.1 Pteropus vampyrus | reverse complement strand
TGAGAGACTCAGAAGAGGAATGTAAGTCTCATACAGGTGCATTTGAACCTCGTACATTCAACATTCAATTCTTTTCTCTTTATACTGTCTTCTGTTATGAATCCCACTGCCCTCCCAAACTATGGTGTAGCTGGTCTAGATGTCCAAAGGTCTTCTACCTGGGTAATATACTCGCTACTCAAGCATGGCACAACATGTCTAAAACTAAATTCATGCAATGCTTTTCTATCAAAACATTTTCCTTTCCTGATTTTTTCCATTTCTCTTGGGAATAGAAACACTAATACTTATAGTCATGAAGGTTGAAACTTCAGAATTATGTCTGGATCCATCCCTCCTTCCTCTTATAGGTAGGGCCCATAATGTAAACATATCAGCAGTTTCCCAGTAGGTACAAAGACACATTCTGGCACAAATTACACATTCAGCAAGTGTATGAATAAAGTGAAAGGGTGTCTTTGCTTTTCAGTTTATATTCGTGCAGAAAATGCTGTTTACTGATGGAGAAGGAAGAGAGGAAATAGAGAAATCAATAAACTAGGTACAGTTTTTCAATAAACAACCATGTCCAACACAGTTAGAAGCTTTTGCTCGGAGATTGGGAAGCTTAGGTTCATCAAGTCTCCATTGCTTGCTACTGCCATTATGCCATCACCAGCCACTGTGGTTGTTGGATCTTTGGAAAATATGGAAATGAACCACAAGAATATGAAAGAGTGTTTTTAAAAAAGAATTCTAGATGTATTAACTTGTCATAATTAGCTGCTTTTGATGGAAAAATCTTGGAAGTGTTTAAATTGATGAACCTTTAGTCTAGTGTTGAGGTCTTGCAAAATTTCTTAAAGTTCTTTCTTGGTTATTTATGCCTCTTTGATAAAGCAGGAGAGAAGTTCTAGGAGAAAGTCAGTTATGTCTCTTACATGCCTCACCTTCTGTTACTCCTCTTTACATGTATTATTAATGAAGGAATTTTAGAAGATTGGAGGAATAAGACATGTAGGCATTTGGAATTTTATGGGAAAGTTTATGTCGGATTTGGGAGTTTGAAAATTTTAGACATTTTGCCAAAACTTGTGAATGAAAGCTGTCACCTAGATACAAGAGAAAGGGCTATCCACTTCAACTGGTAAACCTGCTAATTGAGAATCAGGTCTTAGGGAGTCACCATTCCTTTATACTGTTACTGAATCTCCTCTCTATAGAAAAACTGCCTTCACTGAAAAAGAAAATTAGACTCCAGAAGTGATATTTTGCCAGCAGCATCTCTAATGGCCTTTTCATCTGCCTGATGAACTCACTGTAGCTATGGAAAGTCTAATTTTCTCTCGGGTCAGTTTCAGAAATGTGCTTACTAATGTGCTTAAAATGGACTTATCAATTAATAAACCAAGAAGTGATATTTTTTGGCTGTGTTTAAATACATTTTGCTCAGATTTTAAAGATCAGGGCATTTTAGGGTCAGGTTTGCTCCATAATTTTCTATGTAACATACTCACTTCCCATTAAAATCCAATTTTTTCTACTAAAAGGTGTTAGGCTTCTGATCTCTCATGGAAATTGTACTTTACATGAGTATTACCTCATCTAAATGTATGTTCCCAGTGAACCTGTCATCAAGTGGACATGCCTTAATTTTTTCCTTTTGTAGCAAGATGTTTGACTGGTTACTTATGCAGACCTTGCTTGAGGGGAGTAAGGAGAATAAAAACATAAAAATGTATGGCAATTCTGAGTGTTAGAACAGAGCACAGCCATTGCTGCAGCATCTGATGCTGAGATTTTAAGGTAAACCAAATTGTTTCTTCAGAATCAAATCAAAGGTAATTGGACTCAATTCATTTATTCAACACTTGGTTCAAGGCCATGAATTCTACAGTTACAAAGATAACTATACCACAGATCTCTTAAAGATGCAAAAACATGTCCACAGTTTGTCTTTTTATTCAACAAACACTTTCTGATTATGTTTTGTCCACTGATGTAGACTCTGGAGATACAACACTACCTGGCACAAATCCTTGAAAATGCTCAATGCAAGGCCTGGTATAAAATAATAGGCTGTGAATGAGGAGCAGATAATGCTTAGTGGGTATTCTCAGGATATGGTGTTTACATACATGTGAATGGGAATTAGGATTTCATGAAGGGAATGCTATTTGCTCTGGGCCTTGAAGAGTGGGCAAAACTGGAAATGTAGAGATACTAAGGATGATTGCCCTCAATAGAGAAAACATCTTAACTGAGGACCCCTCAAACTCTAATGTTCTCTATATGATTCCAAGCTCAAGTTATCCAAAACGGCTCCTCAGAATTATGGCAAACTGAAGTCAGTGGTGCAGGTTCTCCACTGAGCAGTCAAAGGAAACTTAGAAGAGTCAACCCCAGGAGAGTCTAAGGTACTGTTATGGGTGTGTTATGTTAGGCCATGTTTTCTCAACAAAATTTCCTGAGATTCACTGGCTAAATACTTTTGGACTTACATTCTAGGTTCAGAGACTCGAGCGTGTTACAGATAACTAGATAAACTAAAAGGTACATTTTACTGCAGACTTTGCTTAGGCAGCAAGTTAGTTTCCATTATCAAAAAGTTCTGAAAATTAATCTGAAATATGACACCTTGCTCAACAGTTGACAGTATTTTTGCTAACATTTTCAATGTGTCTAATTTCAAAGTACCTCATTTACTTAAAGTAGGTACTTTAACCGACTAGGATACAAAGTGATATGCAATTGCCCTAACTTAAATGCATCATTTTGTGCAGATTTAAATTTGCATCAACATTGCCTTCCCAACTAGACTGTCACCTCCTTGAGGCCAATATGATGTTGTCTCTCTCTCTCTCTCTCTCTCTCTCTCTCTCTCTCTCATCTATTTTAATAGAATCTTACAGTCCTATGTAGGTAGTCGAGAGCACGAATGTTGGCTTGATTGAATGAACAGAGGTAGCACAGATCAGAAGTTTTTTCTTTCAGGACTCAAATTTCAGAGAGTAAGTTCAGGGAGTAAATGTTTTCCCATGGTTCAGGCAAAAAGGGGGGGGGTTTACATATTTTACTTCTTTCTCAGTTAGGCCTACAGAAATCTACCAAGGGGAATTTACAAACCATGAGGATCAAGATGAGTTTGTTAACTTGAAACTTTATGGAAGTCAAAGATACAGTAATCCTGCAAAGAATGAATAACTTTCCCCTTCTTATCCTTGGCCTCCTTTGAAATTACCACCATCTTGCCGAACTTTGGAGGCTTATTGCTTTATTGTTTTTATTATAAGGAAATTCAAAGCTATCATATTATTATACAATTGTAATCTTTTCAGCCTCTTAAAATATATCTTGAGCATTTTTCCATATTATTAAATAAATTTCTATAGCACAACTTTAATAACTATGTGTATTTCATTATATGACTGTATTATACTTTTTTTACTCTGGATATGAATACATTATAGTTGTAAAGTGTTCTTGCAATGTACACATTAATATGTATGTTTGCTTCATTCACTTATTCTCACTGTTCTCTCCAGAGTTAATCAGCTTCCATGTCTTGAATTCACTGGCTTGGCCTTTTATATATAGTTAATCTGTCTTAACAAAGTTTGTATTAACAAAGTTTATTTTAAAAGTGGAAATGTTAAGTATTGAATAGATTTAATTAGATAGAAACATATATTTTTAAAATACATATAGAGAATAACAATAACAATATTATGAAACCTGCAGACCTTAGAAACCACTTTCTAGTCCTCTCCAACTGTATTCCCCTCCCTAGCTCCCAACGGTTAGCACTATCTGAAATTTTCTTTAAATCGTTCACAAGCTTTGCTTTATAATTTTAGCACATACATTTACAGCCCTGAAAGTGTCTTTTAAATTTGCATGTGGTTTCAAACACTATAGAGATGAAGATACCTTTTTTAAATGTTCTAGATTAGAATCTTGCCTTTAGCAACATTGACAGGAGCAGCCAGCATGAGCCCTTCCCAAGTCCTCTTCAGAATTATGATGCAGCTGGCCTTCTCTTCCTTTGAAAGATGTTCTGTTTCATTTAAAAAGCAATGCTGGTGCCAGCTAACTGAATTGCTGCTGCAAGGAAAGTGAGCACATTCTCCTTCATCTATAGAACATAAGTGCTTGGGACATTGTGAAACTTTCCTCTTAAATTATGACAGGAACCCAGGACAATGTGTATGGACCCCTATCTGGGTGGCATGGAAAGGCCATATGTTTTTATCTTTTGTTTTTCATCAGCCTTGCCAGAAATGTATTGATTTTATCAGTCTTTTTGAAGAACTAATTTCTGACTTTGTTGAATCTCTACATTGTATGTATGTTTGTTAATCCACTAATTTCTACACATATATTTGTTTTTCCCTTCATTATGGTTTTTTTTTGGGAGGGAGTCTTTTTTTTTTCTTTTAACATCTTAAGGCGAATGCTTAAGCATGAAGAAAATGGGTTAAATAATATAAGGCACTTTTGTCGTGGCCCTTACAATGTCATGTAAACTCTTCCTTCTCTCTCATCTCTTTTTTGGCCGTTAAATGCAGAGAACCCGGTAGGCTCAATAGGATTCCAATAGGGTCTAGAAGATGACAATGCTAGAAAACAGATGGAGTCATAACCCCAAATCCTTGGTGACGATGATATAAGGAGAAACAAACTTCTATTGTGTTGTTATTAAGGCTTCAAGGTTTACCTGTTTGGGCACTGTGAGGTAGCAAAGCCGATGAATATAGTATTATTCAAGAATTCTATGTCCACAATCATTTTGTCTGTTTGCAATTACTGAAAAAAATATGTTAAAATATTCTAATCTGATAGTGGATTTTGTGAATTTTTGCTTGTATTTCCGTTTTTCTATTTTTATTTTATATTTCTATTGTATTTTTATATTATTAGGGTGCATTCAATTTTATAATAGTTTTGTTTTCCTGGTAAATATAGTCTTCTATCAACTATAGAGTAACTTTTTATTTCCAATAATGCTCCTTGCCTTTGAGTCTATTTGATTTAAATATAATTATTCCCACTTTATTATTATTTGGCTATATTAGTATTTGGCTATGATATCTTTTTCTATAACTAAATAACAAAAAAAGCTGGCTAAATGTGAAACACCCATTAGAAGGCATTGGCGAGGTACTGAGACAGCCATAATGTGTGTAATCAAGATCCTGAAGAGAAGGGAATGGAAATAAGGTGAGTCAAACATTACTCACTGCTTTTCTTCCTCAAACATTTGCTGATTCTTAATGCTGCCTGGCTGAGACGTTGATCAGATATTTTGTTTATCTCTGAAGTAAGGTATACAAAAATTGTATACTTTAGGGTATTCATTAAAAGAATAGTAAATAAATGTGTTACCAAGAAGCTATAAGAGGCAGGAAAGTGAAAAATATTTTACTAATTCAAAGAGGTGAGAAAGAAATAAAAGAGGAACCCAAAATAGGTGGAACAAATGGAAAGAAATAGTAACATGATATGTTTAAAATAAGACATATCAGTGTTTACATTAAATATTCCAATTAATAGATGAATAATATTATACTGGAGATTATAAAAACAAAACTCAGCTCTTCGCTGTTTTAAAAATATGTGCCTTACATATGAAAACAGAAAAGTTGAAGATAAAAGAATTAAAAAAGATATAACATATAAACACTAATGATTCTAGGTTGACATTTATTTTCTGTCATCACAATGAAGTTATTTTATTCTCTTCCAACTTTCACTATTGCTTTTGAGAAATCAGTTGTCACTGTAATTGTCATTCATTTGAGGATAATCTATTTCTTCTCTGGCTGATTTTAAGATTTTTGTCTTTGATATTATACAGTTTTGCCATGGTATGTCTACGTGTGGCTTTCATTTTATTATTTTACTTGTGATTCATTAATCTTCTGGTAGCTATTAAGTAATTATTAGTTGTGTAAATTTCTTCAAATGTTTCTTCTGTTTAATTTTCTACCTCCTTTTTCGTTTGCATTTAAATAGATGTTGGATCTTCCTACTTTGTTCAACATGACTCTTAACCACTTTATCATATTTTCCATTTGTCTATTTATATGTGCTACATTCTAGAAATTTCACATAAACATTTTGGTTAATTAATTTCATTTTTAGCTATCTGTAATGTGTTGTACTTTTGAGTATTTTATATGTTATTATAGTTTTTATTTCCAAACAAATTTCATGTTTTTATTTTTCAAGATAGGCTCTTCCATTTTTATAATCTCTTATACTCTAGTCATATATTATATCCCACAGTTTATTTCTTTAAGCATATTAAACATATTTATATTACATTTTAAAATTGTTAATTCTAGTACCTGAGGTCTTTATGGGTCTCAGCAATGTTGTATTGGGTTAAATTGTGTCTCCCCCATTACCTTCTGAAAAATTCATGCACTTCCGGGAACCTCAGAATGTGATTTTATTTGGAAATAAGGTTTTTGCAGATGTAATTACTTAAGAAGAGGTCAAACTGGAGTAGGGTAGGCCCTAAATACAATGTGGTGGTCCTTATAAGAAGAGAAAAGACACCAAAACACATGTAACGAGAGATGCAAAGACAGACACATGAGAAAAATGCCATGTGAGGACTGAGGCAGAGACTAGAGTGATGCCTCTATAAGTCAAGAAATGCTAAGGATTTCTAGTAACCACCAGAAGCTGGGAGAAAGTCATGAAACAGAACAGACCCTCACCAAGAGCTTTCAGACAGACATGGCCCTGCTGACACCTGGATTCAGACTTCCAGAATCCAAAACTGTTAAAGAAAAAAATTGTTATTTAAGCCACCAAGTTTGTGGTACTTTGTTAACAGCAGCCCTAGGAAACTAATACAGACCTCATTTGTAAATGGATCATAATAACTCATTCAAAGATATAATGTGGGGATTGAATGAGATCATGTACGAAGTACTTTGCCTTGTCTGGTCCAGAATAAGTGCTCAGTCTTTTTGGATTTGATTTTCAAACACCTCATCTCTTTGACAGTCTTAGATCTTTTTCTTTTCTTTTTCTTTTTGATGTTCAATAATCTCAGAACTTTTTATTGGCCTCCTGCCCCCTAGTGGTGCCCTACCTCTTTGGGCTTAATGTCTCAGAATTTTAGTGTTGTTGACTTCAGACACCACTTTGCCATCCACAATCCTGTGTATGGTGGTCTTTTGGATGGATTGCATGGAGTTGTTGTTGTCCAGGGTGTCGCCAAGATCTAAGTCCTTCCATAAGTTGAGGTGACCTCAGCCTCAAGCTTGACCTTGATGTTAAGCAGACCCTCATACTTTTGGGTTTGGCACTGCCCCTCTGCTCAGGGTCTGGGCCAACTTTGATGCCAGGCATAGCAGGTTTGATCTTTTGCTTTAGAGTGTGCACACATATACATATTTACAACACACACATCCAATATCTGCATGTACACATCATATACCGCCACATACAACTGATTCTAATTCTCTTCACTTAGATCTCATTCAGGTCTTTCCATATGATCCCAGCTATGAACCCCTTAAGGGTTTTCTATATTTTTTAAAATTGCATATATCTGAGAGTTTTTCTCAATTTCAAACCAGAGTTCATGTAATGGAACAGTAATTTTTTTTCCCTTCAAATAAGAGAAAGGACCTTTTTTTTCATGATAAAAATCCAGAAATAGTGAGTTGTGCTAGAGGGAGAAAAATTCATCAATAATTAGTGTCCTCTTAGTTATTTTTCATTAGAAAAATCATGCACAAACTTTTTTTTTTCCAGAATAAAAAAGAAAGTAATGATGGCTCCAGTGGTTTGCATTATGGCGCTGCTCACTTAAGACCAAACTGAAAGCAATAATCTTACTTTATATCAGGAATTTACTAGTAGTTAGTTTAACTTGGCTAGTTAAGCCAAATCCTCGAAGTGAGGGATGCTTTGAGATAAATTCTAACATGAATTAAGAAAATAAATGAACATTTGGACTGAATGATCTTATTTTTAAAAAGTGTTTTTTCTTCCTGTGTTTCCTGGAGGACTTTAGTGAGTAAAGCAAGACAAAAACCTTGTATGTTGTTGTAGGACATAAACATACATGTCCCATCTCTTTTAATATGTTTTGATACTCTGAGGATAATCCTGGGTATAGTATATAAATAAAGAATAAAGTCCAGGGTGGGCAATACTACCTTAATTCAAAGATAGATTAACTCTAGACTGACATCAAATAGGGAAAGAACTAGAACTGTCTTTTTAGTTATATGCTCTATATCAAAAGGAGATTTTTTCCCCTTTCCTTTCAGGATTCAATTCATGATGTGATTATATAGTGTAGTTATGTACTATAGTTCAATTTATATACTGATATTACTTTATGAAATGAGGTTAAGAAAAAAGTGCTTTATTCGTAATTTAAAATATCAGATCAACTAATATTTATAAAGAATATTTTTACAAATATTGGAATAAAAGACTAATTATAAATATATAAGACTCTTGGAAATTAATTCCATTATTCACATGTTTATTAAAAAATATTTATTCATGTTTTTTTCAAAAATATTTATATCATGCTGACAATAAAACTCATACTTGATATAAGAATATAGATTGGGTAAAAATAATATACAAATGAAGTAAGTAAAATATACAATATATTAGATGATAATAAATAATTTGGACGAAAATAAATTTAGGAGGAAAATGGGGAGTGAAGGAGTTTATTGCAATATTTTAAAGGATGGTCAGAGAAGGCCCAGGAAGGTGCCAATTGAGCTAACACATGACGGAAGGGAGTGAAGTTGTTCAAGAAGAATTAAGATTTAAAAATTTGAATTATAGGGGAGAAGCTTAAGCTGGAGCAAGCTCACGTATATATGTTTAGAGAAACTTTTTAGAGTATCCTATGTAATTTAGCTGAAGGTTTAACCAATCAGATTTTGCAACTGAAATAGACTTAAAACATAAATAAGAATGAAAACATTGTAGAATCGTTGTGTTTTGATGTGTGTGCTTTTGAGCAGAAATAGGAGAAAACCTTAAAGAGAGAATCTTCTGAGATATGCAGGCACCATGAGATGATTACAATTATGATAACAAAAATAGAAACTAGTATTTGCTAACTGCTTCTATGTTTCAGGCACTAGGTTCAGCACTTTTCATATGTTATTTAATTTAATCCTCACAACAAATTTTTTAGGCAGGTACCATAAATATCCTCTTTTTTCTTTTTTTTTTTTAAAGGGATTTATACAAGTTGCTGACTCTTGCTGCCATGAGCCTGATTACAACATAGAATCAGGGAGTAGAGGAAGAAGATGAAAGGATTACCCTATATAAGTCTGTACTGTCTTCTTTTCAATGATATTTAGAAATATAGAAAGCTTTTCCCATGTTTCATAGCAAGGAAGTGGTAGAGCTAGAATTAGAATACATACAGTGTGCGTCTAGAACGTATATGCATATCCACTTCAGTATATTGAGATTTGTGACCTAAGAAAGAGTTATGGGAAACAAAAAAAGCTAAAGTAGAATTAATTTATATCAATTAACACTTGCATTGGAGACAATAAAGAACAGAATCGAGATTGTTAAACATTTGAATAAGTAATGTGGAGGAATCCTTGAAACTATTACCACAAAACAAAAAGATAAAATATTAAGGGACATAATGACAGATAATGCAGAGGACAGATAGTAGAGATCTAGCCAGAGAATTATATGTGGTTTTCAAGAAGAAATCACACTGAGACAGAAGATAATGAAAGATATACTTGATGCAGACTTTTTTTTAAGTGTAAAAGGACCTAGAGATACAAATCAAAAGGGCTTGCCGAATTCCAGAAAAAAAAATTCACTGAAGATAGTCCTTATCTCATCCCTATAACATTTTTGAATTGACAAAGATCACACACACACACACACACACACACACACACACACACACACACGCTCCTGAAAGCATCTTGGTATATAATTCAGGCTGACATCAAAATTCATCACTGTAACAATAAATATCAGAGAATCTTGGAACAATCACTACAGGGTCATTCATGTGTGAAGGCAACAGAAAAACATTGTCAGAGGCTCAGAAAACATACTAACTGCATCCTCTTGAAAAGTTACGTGAAAACATACATTAACTCATCCATGTAAGATTTTAAGATCAATAAAGTCATGGAGTGAATATACAGGCATTTTTTTTCTCCTTTCTGGAAATTTATTCAAAGAAAACATCACAATGAGGAAAATAATATATGTGAAAAATGTATTGCCCTCAATATTATATGCTATAGTCAAAAATTGAAAATAGCCAAAGATTCCCCATCAGAAGACCATGAGAAGTCATTCAGTCATTAAAAATGATCAATGAAAAGAGATTTTATAATGTAGAAAAATAATTTCACAATTTTTATTTTGTGTGATCTCAATTAAACAAGGACAAATGCATTGAGCCATTATTGGAGGGAAATAATTCATTTTAGTTATATCTGGAGAGGGAGGATTATAGATAATGTTTATCTGCTTTTTCATATTTTTTTCATTCTTTATAAATGTTTTATGAGAAACATATGACTTTTACAACAATGATTAAAAATAGAAGAGTAGGGACTGCTACTTTCAAAATTAGTTTGGGATTAATTTTTGAAAACTAAACATATGTAGATTGTCCAGAGTGGGCATAGCACTGAAACGTTTTTGTTCACCCTGGAAAAATATAAGTAGTATAGGTATTCCACAGGCCACAGGCCACAGGTCACATGCCCGAGTCATCCCTGCAGCCAAGTTAGCTTTGGCTACTAATCTTGGAAGAAAATGTTTTTCTTTTGAAAATTTGCTGTTTTCCCCCTTTCATGCTTCAATTTTTTTTCCTTCTAATTGAATTGGAACTTTCACTATAGTTTCCTTCAACCTTGCAATTTCTTCAAACCGTTTGGATGCTAACATCTCAAATAACTGAGATTCCCAATAGTTAGTTAACTTTATAGTAACTTTCTCAAAGGTATTTTCTCCAAAGTTATCGAAATTGCCTCACTTTCAACAGAATCTTTTCTTTCAGTTGTGTTTATATAACATAAAAATTTGGTGCTTTATGCAGAAATGTTTTTTTAAATGGACCAATTTTCATTCCTGTTTCTAAAATACTTATATAAAGAATTTATCATTTTAACAAAGCATGCCAGCGTATCTGCTTTTCCCAGAAATGCTGAAAATGATTTGTTAAAATGATGCACTGTCATTCCAATCCTACTTTATATATCAAAGGTTCGTAAAACATAATGACTGGGTGGAGGTCAGCAGCAGAGAACACCAAATATTGCTTAATCTTTTATGTAGATCTATAGTGCCTTGAAGCTATATATGACAAAACATAGCAAATTCTGGAATAAAAATCAAATCATATTTTCTGCATGTTTCTTATTAATAGCTCATTTCTATTATTTCTCTGAACTCCTCTAAATGTCTTTCCATGTAGTATGTTTGCCGTGCATAGCTTTTTCTCCTTTTTATGTGTCTTTAAGAAAGTGTCTGGTTTTGTACTACACTAGTCAATGTTAAATTTCTCCTCTGTTGTATATCACTTGAGCACACACACCTCTCCTTCTCTCCCTAACCAATGATTCCAAACATAAGCAGCTAACAGAAACACTAAAATAGTTACTTGATGCTTTTAATAAAACCTACCTTCAAACAATCTCAAGACAATTCATTTATGGTTCTATGCAATTTGTTTACGTATATGCCATATTAAGATAAAACATAAAGCAAAACTAAAGCAACATATGAAGGTCTTTTTTGAGGAGCTAGAAGCATTTATTTTTAAGTACTTGCTTTATTGTCCATGAAAGTAATAAATTGATACCAGTTGTTTTTGGAGTTTTTTCAGACTGAAAATCTAAATATTATTACTAGTCATAGAAGTCCTGTGATTTGTATAACCCTGAGACTTGAAATTGATATTGAAGTAATTTGCTTTTAAGAGGCCAAATAGTAGAGGCTAAATTCATTGGCACAGGTGCCAAATTGCCTGGGTTTGAATCAATCTCTTTTTTGCCACTTTCTGGCTGTGTGAACTTGAGCATTATTTACTATTCTGTGTTTATTTTCTCAGCTATAAAATAAGGATAATAATAGTATCCGCATCATTGTTAATTAATGTAAATCATTACTGGCACATGGTAAGTTATATGTGTTCAATATTGTTAATTTCTGAATTATTATTTTTAAAATTAAGATTTACCTAAATTGTTTCTCATCTTATATACAGATATATAGAATGGTTTGCTTAATAGATTCTCTTCATAAGAATGAGATTAAAAATTAAATTGTCTGCTCTGAATATGCATCTATTTAATAATTTCTACAGTCTTTAAGTTTTTTTTTTCTTGTTTTAATTACACTACACCTTAGTTGGAAGTATCTGTATGCTCTCAGCAAATATGTGTTTTGTTACTAAAGTCTTTTTTAAAGTCAAGATATGAGAATTATCTAACCTATTGAAGGAGAGAATTTTCACTTGCAAGATCTAGCAGTGTGAGAAAAAAAGAGAGAGAAAGAGAAACTTGGAAAGGGGTGGAGGCGGGTCTTAAAAAACTATAGCTGAAAATTTCTCCACCAGTGGTTCCTTCTTTGTTCATTCAACCTGTATTTTTTAAAACACTGTTTAGGAAACAATCTGTAAACACCACATCCTTTCCTCTAGGTGTCAGTTGTTGAATAACATCTCACCGTGGTAAGTATTACTGTGGCATGTAGCACACTCTATTGGAAATAAGTCTTGCTAAAGATAAAATTAAAAATGGAATTCTTGGTTTAGTCCAGAGAGGAGTTCTTCAGATTGAGACTTAATGAAATCTACAAAAGGAGTGGTTGAGAGTGATAAAACTCATCCACATTGAGAATGTTATTAACTTTAATGCTGCCATCATAATAGCTAATATTTCATTGTGTGTTAGATACTCACTCATTATTGTGTGCTAACAACAATCTATAAGTGTATTTCATTTTCTAAGTATTTAAATTGAAACTTAGAAAGGAGAAGGAAATTGTCTGTGGTCAAATGTCCAGTCAGTAGCCTCAAAGATGTCTACCTGACCACCATATATAAAGCACATTACAATCAGGCCTGTCTCTCTATCACACCTGGCTCTCTTCATTTCTTTCTTTTTTTTTTTTGTTCTGTCCTTCATGTGAACTTCTTATTTATTTATTTATTCGTTCATTTATTTATTTGCTTATTTACTTTTGTCTTCCTAACACTATCCTATACATCATAAAAGAGCAATACAGTGCCTGGTACCTAATAAGCTAAATTTTATTAAATGAATAAACATTTAACAATACTTCATATAATCCTTAAAATAATCTTATAATCATCATTTTAGTATTATTATCTTTTTACAAACAGTGAAACAGAAAACAGGCAGGTGAAAACACAATACTCAAACACATGCTATAAACTTTGAATTCAAAGCCAGATTTATTTTTACCCAAAGCCCATTCACTTTCTTTTATTAACATTAATAGTCTCTCCCCAGAAATACTCTTGAAAATAAGTTGGTAAAATACAATACTAGTAAATAAGGAGGACAAAATTAAAAGTTTAAAAATTAATTAAAACATGGAATGCTGAAAGGAACAGACACTTTTTAAAACTTGTAAGTTCTCTTCGGGTATCAGATCAGTTTTGTTCCATTAAATTTGTCAAACCAGTGATTGACACCATCTTTTAATTTATGCTTATTGTTTCAAAATAGATTGTATTAATAGAAAATTTGAGATTTGATAAGACCAACAGATCAGGAAACAATTCCTATTGAAAAAGCAGTTTATACTATTCCCAAGAGAAGGAAGTACACCATGCTAGAGGGGGCCCCGCACGGAAATTCTGGGTTGGTTCCAAGGTGGAAAGAGAGGGAGGAAGTTTGGGTGAGAAATCTTATTGTGATTTTTGTGGGAAGAATGGGCAAGGCAGAGTAAGCAGGCTTAGTATTGGTTAGTTTGAATAATTTTAGCAGGCTCTGGAATGTCGGGGCTTTTCCTATTGTCTGGTACTTGGCCCTGGTGATTAGGGAAGATGAATAGCAGTTCAGAGTGTGAGAACCCAATAAAGAAGATAGTTTAGGTGTGAGCTCTAGATTGGTTTCTATTTGAAAAGTATACTCCTGGGAGAGTTGTTTACTATCTTTAAGACTTGGCTAACCCTGGAAGGGTCAGCAAGTTCCCATATATCAAAGCATCAGAATATAGAAAATAAAAAGATATGGTTAATACATTCCTCAGCTTTGCTTCCGAGGTACTGATTATAGAAAAACCACTGAAACCACATTTCTCATCCACTTGAGTGGCAACCAGTCCTTTGAAACAAGTGATGGATTTACATTCAACTGATTGCCCCTTATGTATTTCATATAATTTGCATTATGTAAAATAAAGGCAAAAATGTGTGGTATGTTTTCTATGTCTTTTATCGTAAACTTTCTTTAACTTCTTGACCTTTATTTTCTAGGAGAAGTAATCATCACTTAATATAATAAAGTGAGTTCTCAAATGGGGGCAAACTGTTTCCCTGAGGGGATATTTGGCCATGTCTGGAGGCATTTCTGGTTTTCACAACTGAGGAGGGTGCTAGTGGCATCTAGTGGGTAGAGACCAAGGGTGCTTCTAAACATCTTACAATGCACAGAATAACTCCTGCAACAAATAATTATCTGGCTCAAAATGTCAGTAGTGCTGAAGTTGAGAAACCGGGCCTGATAT
Organism: Pteropus vampyrus; assembly: GCF_000151845.1. Lineage (NCBI taxonomy): Eukaryota > Metazoa > Chordata > Mammalia > Chiroptera > Pteropodidae > Pteropus > Pteropus vampyrus. The sequence continues at coordinate 4,188,600 of NW_011888883.1, read as the reverse complement.
AATAAAGCGATTCTGAATTCACCTATTTTTCTTACCTTCTTAACTTGCACACATAGTGATTTGGAAGCTCTTTCTGTTATGACATTAGCAAATAAAGTGTAGACAAGAAACAAATCTGGATTCTGATTTTTCCATTGCTGTTCCTGTCCTTCGTGCTCCTTGCCTGATTTGGAGATAGATTTCAACACTATGTAATTTCAATTCCTGTATTTAGAACTCAGATTACTATTTTTCAAATCTGTTATAATTGCTAAATTACATTTAAAAAGACTTAAATCTGTTTATACATTTGTTGAAAAGAGAGAAAAAGTGGATGGAAAAGGTCACTATACAGAAATACCTATTCAAAAATCAGTGAAAAAATCTTTACTGAGAACTTAGTTAGATAAGCATATATTATTGAGATGCATGGGTGTTATTTATTTTACTTGAAGCTTTCTTTTCAGTAATATTCAGCATGGATTAAAAGGTGATACCATTAATGTGGTTCTCTAGTCCTTTTCTATATGGCATTCAAATAGAGGTTAAAAAGTGAAACACAGAAATCACTGAGAACAAGAAAAAAATATCAATCGAGGAGAAGGTGGGACTATAAAAAAAAGGAGAGGATCTGGAACAAAATGTCAGCTAGATAGGTCTACATGTTCCAGATGACATCTATAAATTAGGGATTATAGTGCCCAGCAGGTCATTACACTGGCCGAAAGTTTTTGAACCCAGCATATTGAAGAACTTTTGTTTCTTACAGGCCCACATCTCCCAATTTACGAAGAAAGTCAATGAGAAAATTATATATGTGTGTGTGTATATGTGAGTATAATTTTATAATATGATTTATTTGAAAAAGTTGTATAAATAAGTTAATAACTTTAAAATTTTAGTTCTCACATTTATAAAATGATATAAATCTACATATATTTGAATATTTTTATAACTAGATTCTATGGATACATATGTGGATGTTCCACATATGAATTTACAGTGATGAAAACAAGAATCAGAGTTATCAAAAAGCAGTGACTTTTACACACAGAGGGCTTTTTCAAACAGATTGCTGGGCCCCACCCCTAGAGTCTCTGATTGAATAAGTCTGGAGTGGGGCCTGAGAATCTGCATTTCTAATAAGATGTTGCTGAAACTGCTGGTGCAGGACCCCACTTTGAGAACTACAGACCTGTAAATTTAGTGATTCCTCATACATGATGTTTTTTAACTCTTGACCACAACCCTAAACAATGGG
>NW_011888883.1:4176624-4187310 GCF_000151845.1 Pteropus vampyrus | reverse complement strand
CCCTGGTGATTAGGGAAGATGAATAGCAGTTCAGAGTGTGAGAACCCAATAAAGAAGATAGTTTAGGTGTGAGCTCTAGATTGGTTTCTATTTGAAAAGTATACTCCTGGGAGAGTTGTTTACTATCTTTAAGACTTGGCTAACCCTGGAAGGGTCAGCAAGTTCCCATATATCAAAGCATCAGAATATAGAAAATAAAAAGATATGGTTAATACATTCCTCAGCTTTGCTTCCGAGGTACTGATTATAGAAAAACCACTGAAACCACATTTCTCATCCACTTGAGTGGCAACCAGTCCTTTGAAACAAGTGATGGATTTACATTCAACTGATTGCCCCTTATGTATTTCATATAATTTGCATTATGTAAAATAAAGGCAAAAATGTGTGGTATGTTTTCTATGTCTTTTATCGTAAACTTTCTTTAACTTCTTGACCTTTATTTTCTAGGAGAAGTAATCATCACTTAATATAATAAAGTGAGTTCTCAAATGGGGGCAAACTGTTTCCCTGAGGGGATATTTGGCCATGTCTGGAGGCATTTCTGGTTTTCACAACTGAGGAGGGTGCTAGTGGCATCTAGTGGGTAGAGACCAAGGGTGCTTCTAAACATCTTACAATGCACAGAATAACTCCTGCAACAAATAATTATCTGGCTCAAAATGTCAGTAGTGCTGAAGTTGAGAAACCGGGCCTGATATAATAAAGCGATTCTGAATTCACCTATTTTTCTTACCTTCTTAACTTGCACACATAGTGATTTGGAAGCTCTTTCTGTTATGACATTAGCAAATAAAGTGTAGACAAGAAACAAATCTGGATTCTGATTTTTCCATTGCTGTTCCTGTCCTTCGTGCTCCTTGCCTGATTTGGAGATAGATTTCAACACTATGTAATTTCAATTCCTGTATTTAGAACTCAGATTACTATTTTTCAAATCTGTTATAATTGCTAAATTACATTTAAAAAGACTTAAATCTGTTTATACATTTGTTGAAAAGAGAGAAAAAGTGGATGGAAAAGGTCACTATACAGAAATACCTATTCAAAAATCAGTGAAAAAATCTTTACTGAGAACTTAGTTAGATAAGCATATATTATTGAGATGCATGGGTGTTATTTATTTTACTTGAAGCTTTCTTTTCAGTAATATTCAGCATGGATTAAAAGGTGATACCATTAATGTGGTTCTCTAGTCCTTTTCTATATGGCATTCAAATAGAGGTTAAAAAGTGAAACACAGAAATCACTGAGAACAAGAAAAAAATATCAATCGAGGAGAAGGTGGGACTATAAAAAAAAGGAGAGGATCTGGAACAAAATGTCAGCTAGATAGGTCTACATGTTCCAGATGACATCTATAAATTAGGGATTATAGTGCCCAGCAGGTCATTACACTGGCCGAAAGTTTTTGAACCCAGCATATTGAAGAACTTTTGTTTCTTACAGGCCCACATCTCCCAATTTACGAAGAAAGTCAATGAGAAAATTATATATGTGTGTGTGTATATGTGAGTATAATTTTATAATATGATTTATTTGAAAAAGTTGTATAAATAAGTTAATAACTTTAAAATTTTAGTTCTCACATTTATAAAATGATATAAATCTACATATATTTGAATATTTTTATAACTAGATTCTATGGATACATATGTGGATGTTCCACATATGAATTTACAGTGATGAAAACAAGAATCAGAGTTATCAAAAAGCAGTGACTTTTACACACAGAGGGCTTTTTCAAACAGATTGCTGGGCCCCACCCCTAGAGTCTCTGATTGAATAAGTCTGGAGTGGGGCCTGAGAATCTGCATTTCTAATAAGATGTTGCTGAAACTGCTGGTGCAGGACCCCACTTTGAGAACTACAGACCTGTAAATTTAGTGATTCCTCATACATGATGTTTTTTAACTCTTGACCACAACCCTAAACAATGGGAATTATTATTCTCATTTTACACAAGTGGACACTGAGACTCAGAAGATTAAAGAGGTTACCCAAACTCACTCAAATGATGTGAGAAGAAAAAAACAAAAAAGAATTCTGTTTTGGTACCAGTTTTTTGATATTCCTTCTTTGATATCTGATATTATTCTAATACTATATTTGATTATGCTTTATTTCTGAAAGAGTTTTGCTATATAATTTCTTCCATTATTTATAGCAGCAGGTGCTATATTTATGTCTGACAGGTTTCTTCATTCATGAATGAGATACTGTCTATGAATTGAGTAAAACTCTTAAATATATAATAATAGACAGAATCCTAGTTCAGATAAGGTGTAGATGACATTTGTATTATTTATTTTAGACACAGTAGTATTTGGCCTATGTCACACGTTCAATTATTACTGTACTCTCTTTATTGCTAGCTATGGACTTGAACTTCAAAGGTTAAAGTAAAAGAAATTTGGAAGATAGAAGTGAATTAACTTTTATTTTATGTTAATTAAGTAACAAGCTGGGCATTTTATTAAGTCCATTATTTCACTTGCTTTCAATAAGGAGGACAGAGGGAAACAGAGATTATAGCAGGATATAGATATGCAGGCAAAATTAAAAGTACTTTTCATAAAGAATGAACTCCTTAATAAACTAAGAAAGATTTTAGGATTCTTACTATGTTAATATTTTTAATTCGGATTCAAATTAAGTAGCAATGGATCCATGCTTTCTTCAATACCACCTTGCCAGGCAAAATTATGCCTGTTGACTCCTGTTTTAAAAGTTTGGGAGTGCTATATTTTTCAAGCCTATAGTTTTAAAGTTTTGAAATTTTATATATACATATATGTGTACATACATACATATATACATATGTATGCGTATAATTTTATATATGCATAAAAATGCATATATATGTATATATTTATTTATTTTTAGGCACTCTGCTTATTTTGTTCTAGTCTTTCCAATTTTTTTCTTCTTCCTTCCTTCACTGCTCAGTCCAACACAAACGTTTCCCTTTCAACACACAGTTCTGCTCATTATTTAAGGCTAGAAAGGCATTTTCTCATGCTATTTCCAGAACACCTCAAACTGAGCTTTGTGTCTAGGCCAATTCCTATGGAAAACCCGACCAAAAGCTTCTGGAAAACTTAACTAGTGTCATCAGCAAAAGGAGCTTTAGATTCCATGGCCCATTTACCATCTTCTTCAGTGAATAACAAATTGGTTGGACTGTATTGCCATTATGAGACTATCATAGCAGTAAATTTCATGGAATAACTCAACCATAATTACAAAGAAAAACCAACATAGCAATAAAGCAATTTTGAAGACTATTTCTCATTTAGACCAAATTTTCTATTCTGGGAACATGGTCACACTAAACTCATGAAGGGTCAGCATGCAAGAGGCAAACAACAGACTGCTGATGTGTTCCTTAAAAAGCACCTCTCTTCACATGATGGGTTGGACTTTAGGCTGTAAGAATGCATTCTCAAATTTTATGAGAATGAAAATTTTTCCAGAGTAGTGAGGGTGTAGAATGTGTTCTCACGAGAAGGGTCTTCCTGGAGTATACCATATGATTGCTCTTTATATGCAAGGTCTCAGCTTCCCTTGCAAAGGCTTACAGTTTGCACATAGGCTTACCATTAAAGCTGGAACTTTAGTTTCCAAATAGCTTAAGTTACCCTCTGTTTGGTTTTGTGGGGCAGGAAGGCAGGTGTGTTGGCCTCTTTTTCTTTCATTATTGGCTTGTCCAAAGTTCATGACTAATTGCTGAAAAAATAATCAGTGACCTTTTAAATGCCTTTAACTGTTTTTCTTCTTTATTATTCCGATAATCTTTTATTAAACACCTTTTTTCGTGAGCTGTTCGCATTACTAAAATAAATTCACATCGTCCTTTTGATGCAACAGTCAGTCATTTGCTGTTTTGACTTGGCACTTCATCTGGCACTTCATCACAGATTTAAAGTTTTTATGTCTATGTAAAAATTTGTCTGCATTTTAATAAGTTCTACCACAGAACCATGGTATAGATGTAGAGTGAATATATCTATGCTAGCAATATGAATAATAAAACCAGACTTGAGGCTTCTGTATGTATTTTTCTGGTGCTTTGTAATTATTACCTGAACTTGTGCAGGAATAAAGCAAAGGTGGGAAGAGCAGTGTCACTTGGTGGCTAAGGGCATGGATTGTAGTGGCTGAAATCCATTTTTTGCTCCTTAGCTGTGTCACCCTTGGATTCTTCTTTACCTTTGGTGGCCTTATTTTTATTTTTTTTATTGAGATTATCTAATTTTCTCCTCGAAGTATTCTTTTGAATATTAAACAAGAAAATATGGGTAAAACATCAGGCATAATGACTGGCATAGAGCAAGAACTCAATATAGACTAGCTCTCTGTTGTATACAAGTTACCTGGTTCAGTGGCAGTATTGTTTTAACTTATATTAGTAACATCTGTTGTGGTCAGAATCATTTTAGCACTACCCTACTTCTTCCTTTGTATGTTTATTTCTCCAGGTTTCTGATGTGTTTATTCCATGACTCAATTGGACAGGTAACTAATTTGATGACGTCTAGGGAGGCAGGCAGTTTCTAGGTCCTTCCTGCTACTTGGGTCTTCTGCAGACTTGGTCTCTACTTTGTTTTGAAGAAATGCTAAAGGGAAAGCTGGGATTTGACTACCAAATATAAAAGTCTAAGGAGATGGGTTAGGTTTAGTGCATGCATGTTAGTATGTAAATGACACTGCTTAGGACTCATTTATATAGAAATCATTGAGGAGTCCTCCCAACTTGTTGATGTAGCTGTTCTTTGAGCAGAGGACTGCACTTTGTCCACTTTAGGGGACACTTAGTTAGCAGGCCATGAGAACATTTCCGGGAAAAAATATTAGAGGAACATTGCCATTTTCCTGAGCCAGAAATTTCTGGACAGTGTGTAAGGGGGTAAAAGGGCAGACTGGTGACTGAAGAAGTAAAGAGAAGGTGTTTTTTTCTGACTCTTATGGCTCTTTCCCCTTTAACAGTCCCATTCCTCTCCTGACACGTTAAACCTGGGGTTTTCAGGGCCTCTTCTTCACACTTAGAGCTCTTCTCACTACACACACTCTGGAGGGATCTAATCTCCCCTTGGGATCTCAATTACCACTTATATTTCCCTCTCAGATATTTCCCCTGATGCTCATAATCCTAGTTGTGACTGCTGGTTGAATATTTTCTTCAATGAGGTTTGTGGGCTGCCCAATTTCAGTATGTGTCACAGTAAAACCTTCATGGAACCAACTCAACCAGCTCCTCTCCCTGTTATTGGTAGATTCTCTGTGTTATCACTGTTCACCTATGATGCAGTTTAGAAATCTAAGCGTCAACTGTGGGTCCTTCCTTCCTTTCATCACTTATACCCACTAGAATTTGACAATTTTACTTCTTACTTATTTCTTGAATCTATCTCTTTCCATTTGTATATTGCTTCAGTGCTTTATTTTATTACTCATTTGCTTGCTTACTCATTTATGCAATGTTTCAGTAGACTTCTAATTAGACCTATCCTCCATGCAGCCACCAAAGTGGTGGATTTGAAATGTAAACCTGATCATTTTCCTTCCAGCCTTGAAATAAAGTTCAGGCCCCAAAAGATGATACCAAAAGCTTTTCATCACTTGGCACTGACTGGACACTCACTGTCCATATTTGATGCTCCAGCAATATTGAGAGGCTAATGGATCTCCGTATATAGCAGATTACCTCTCTCTCTTTCTGTGTCTTTTTTTGTGTGTGTGTGAGTTGTCTCCATGCCCTTTTATGCTGTTCTTTACCTTTTCACCTGCCTAATTCCTACACATTCTCTAAGTCTTAGGCAAGATGGTCATTTCTCTCCCAAAGGCTTCATTGAATTGATTTCTCATTTAGGTTGAATTGCCATTTGTCTTAATTTGGGTTCCCTAGAGGCAGATCCTGAGCAGAAAATTCATGTGAATGTGTTAAGATGGCTTTCCTGGAAACATCAACAGGGGAGAAGGGATGTGGAACCAGTAAAAGAAACAAAACAGACAAGGAAATATGTTATCACACAAAATTCAACCAAGGGTAACTTTGGCTCAGTCTCACAGGGGAGCTCTGAAAAGAGTGTCATGCCTCAAAGTTGTCTTGATTGGTCTGAGGGAGAAGAAGCGGTTACAGTTCTGCATCTTTTGTTTATTGTTAAAGGTTTTCCTCTAGGAGAGGCATTTTAAGCTGTTGGTTGTATGCAAACAACCAAGCATGGGTGGTTGTTAAGAGGGAAAGCACACTCCAAGAGAATGTGCATAAAAACGCTAAAGGGACTGAGGAATAATAGTGGAGCACGTGCTCATGGATTCCATTCTGGACAGTCCCATGGTGCCGTCACATCCAAAAAGTGAGATTTATTCATGTTGCTGTAGCAAGGGGAACATACTACAGAAGAACTGCGGGGCATCTCATTAAGAGAGAGTGGGGAGACCTTGTGCTGAATGATTCTTAGGAGGGATCAGGAAAGTGGACATCAGCTCTCTACTGATGCTGTCAAAGGGTGGGGCAGTTCAGCAACTGGGTATCTCAGTGATCTTCGTGCAGGAAGCAAGAGGAGTGAAGTGGGGCTGCGGATGTCAATGTAGGGGAAGCAACAGTCGACTCGGAAGAAGTTATCAGTCATTTCACAGCTACAGTGTGGCCTTGGATATGTCTGTCATGTTAGAAATATTGTCTTCCATTGACCTTGTCTATGCCTAATTGGATAACACTGTTGATATTCTGTTAGAAATATCACAGTTTAAGTATCGGCAGGGCTCATTTTCACTTTCTCATTATTCATCACCTTCATGAGTTAGTCCATAAATCCTACCACCTGGGGCAGACTGAACAACTAACATATTACTTAATTTTAAGGGTTTATAATTTAAAGTAATTTCCCCTAAAATGAAGTTATAGAGAAGCTCGTAATATATCACAGCCACTTTATTAGTTGCAGATAAAACACTCTGGTTTGTATTAGGTGATTGGCATCAAGAGATTTGGGGCAGAGGGTTTGGATTAACAATTTGGTTGACGACAGCCTGGTACTCACTTAACACATTACTACTCTGCTTGCTTGGAGCTTGGGAGGAGGGGGAGGGAGCGAACCAAATATTTCTTCATTCAAGATGGACCAGATTTCCATTGTGACTCTTATTTTTTCAATGGGACTCAATTATCAGTCAAGGTCCCTGCACATAGCAGGTGACATATTCAGTGTAATTTCAAGAGTGTAATAAAGGGGTTATTTAAAGAGATGTGGGTAGGGTACAGGGAAATCATGTGGGTATTCTAGGACAGCTGTCCATAATCTTTTTGTCACCAAGGACCGGTACTCCTCTGAGAAGCTAATGTCTGATGATTTGAGGTAGAGCTGAGGTGGTGATGCTAGTGCTGGGGAACAGCTGCAAATACAGATGAAGCTTCACTCGCTCACCTGCCACTTACCTCCTACTGTGTGGCCTGGTTCCTAATAGGACATATACCCATACCAGTTTGTGACCCAGGGGTTGGGGACCCCTAATCTAGGACACAGGGCTGGTGGAGACGATGTAATTATTCCTGTGCCTGAAGGAGTGAGGGGAGGACATTTTGAAAGAATCTAGAGACAGAAGAAGACTGTGTGGAAAGGACATCCTAACAGAACGTGACCTTCACTCAAGGGATTCAGCAAATTGGGGTAATTCTCCTCTGAAGAAGACAGGGAAAAAGTGCCCAGACTTCATTCTCTAATATCTTACTGATGTTTCCACCAACCAACACAATAGGAAGGCAGAGGGCAGAGGAGTCTTTGATAAGATTTATCCAAATTAGCCTCCTGAGCACAATGCAGGGTGAGTAAGGGTGGGAAGTGAATCTGAAGGAGTGGATGGAATCTGGCACAACCCATCAAAAGATGTCTGAATTTGCTTTTATCTGAATTGTCATACTTATGTTAACATAGAGGAATAGGAACCAAACTGGGTCAGGGAAAGGTTTTCAATGGATAGCAATCTTCTGGTACCTGCTCCTTTTGACCATAAATTGTTCTTCTGAAGATCAGTAGAATGACTTTTACCAGATAACAATGCCTCCAATGACAGGTAAAACAATAGACTTTGTTAAAAAACAAAAACAAAAAACAGAAACTTGGATTGTAGTCATCTATGAATATGACCACAACAAATGTACCCACGCCTTACATCTAGTTATGCCAGGAATATTTGTACTTGGATCATTTTCTAGTTGTTTATGAATATGCCAAAGGATTGTTCTGCAGGTAATTCACTTGTATCATGACCTGTGTACTTGTCTAAAGTTTCTCAATGAATCTTAACATATCTAGGTAGAATCAACACCCCTGTAAAACAAACAAATAAATAAAAACACTTCTGGCACCATGTATAGAATTTAGAGAATGTAGTTTTGCATTGAGAGCTATTCGAATAGAAAAAAAATTCTAAGATAAAACATTTAGCAGTTTTCTCATGGGCAGATGTTATTGTCAAGGTCTCAGAAGTAGTTGAGAATAGGGGGAGGGTTTTGTTGGAGGTAGGAAGAGGAATACCAATGTGAACAGTTTTTTAGAAAAAGATCATTGGCAGGTAAATTAGGTGAAAGGATTAGAGAAGAAGAACTACCTAAAGTGAAGTCATCCATATTGATATCTACATTATCTCCTTCTTTATTTACAGAGCAAAAGAGCAAAGATAATAAGCATTAAAAATGGTGAAATGATAAAGATAAAATAACTCAGGCAAAGAGTTTTCTTGGGAAAAGAGGAATTTTCTTTGATGTCTAAGAACAAGTACAGTTACTGAATTTCTATGAAATAAATAAGATTAAATTAATACATGTAAAAATAGCACCTTTTGGGAAAATATTAGATTGTAGGTATGAAAGGAAAGAAGAAGAATAAAGGAAAGTTGGAAATAATTCACTTTATAGATGCCAAGAATAAAGAGAGAAATTAAATGTGACCAATATGAGAAGTGTATGGAAACTGGTAAATAAATATTACTAATAATGCAATGGTATATCTAGATCTTCTTTTTAGGATTATGTGGCACATGAAATATATTTGGTAGGCATGACCAAAGAATGGAAAAGATTCCAATAACAGTTACTTATCTCAGCCTCTGCATGTCACTGTGACCTAGGGCAAGTCTCTGCATCTGCTGCCGGTTTCCTTGTCTCTAACGGACAAAGTTGAGATAGGTAATCTTGAAAGATTTTTCTAATGCTAAGTTTACATTATACTAAATAAGCTTTTATTCTACCATGGGCAATGACCCTTGCTAATTTGTTTAATGAGATATAACTCATGCATAGTAAGTTTGTATATGCACAAATCGTACCTGTAGAGCTCAGTGAGTTTTTAAGTGCATCTACGACCACCACCCAAATCAAGACAAAGAATATTTTAGCATCCCAGAAGTTTCTCTTGTTTCTTTTCCCAGTCAACATCCTCCTGCCTAAAGGTAGTCATTTAATTTGACATCTATTTCAGTAGATTAGATTTGCCTGTTTTTGAACTCCGTAAACATGAAATCATACAGTATTAAAAATATCATTAATTGACTTACTGTAAGTGTTATTCAGAATAGATAAACTTAAGTATAATTGGTGTTAATTGCCTCAGTATGGTGTTCTACAACTTTATGTGCTCATTGCATTTAATGTAACTAAGGTGGTTCATGTAATTTTATTTATTGTGCCAAAAAGCACAATAAATGTGGGAATACCTCCCTTCTCAAATATGACTATCAAATTCTCACTGAGTTTCAAGATCCAGTTCAAGTCCACCATCTCTGTGAAGCCTTTTCATAACTATTCAAGTTTACATTACTGGCCTGCTTTTCTGAACTCTGTTTAGTTTTTAGTCTATAGTACTTAGTATGGTCATTAATCATATAGCACTTCATATTATTTAACTGTTCCACATATTTGTAGTGACTTTTTTTCTAAAATAGTGCACATGCCAATGAAAAAAGTTTCATTTGCTTTTTATTTTTAATCCCAGAATAATGTAAATACCAAGGTCATGACAGAATTTGCACATGCATACAAAGTGCTCACCACTTTTCACTTAATTACTAAGGTTTTCAATCCAATTATGCTCTACTGCAAAACTATCCTTTATAGGTGGTTCTATCATATTTTCACTAACATCATCCTGGTCTTGGAATTGAGCCAGTGAATTCTGTTTAAATGCTTCTCTCTCAGAAAATTGTTTCGAGTGACACCTTTTAGATGATCAGTTAAAGAAATAACTTTATTTTCCACTTAGGCTCCCTATCTGTGGGTTTTAATTCATACTACTAGAAGGAATTGTCACTATATTCTGATGTAACATTTATTAGGCTCCTAACAGGTGCCAATGCTGTGATGTGTGTTTGTATGTGTGTGTGTGTGTGTGTATGTGTGTGTGTATGCACACACAGTATTAGGCTTTTAATAGATGACATAAGTACTGGGTAATAAATTAATGGGAATAATATAAAATATCACTATCTAAATATCTAGAGTAATTTTTTCTAAGTTTTTTAAAATAAAATCTTTGAAAGTAATCAAATTAGAAGTAAAATATTAGAAAAAAAATGTCAAAATGATGTTTTTTCCCAAGTGATTTTTAGCCACTTTTAAACTCAAGGAAATGAGACATTTATTTGTATTTAAAACTTTAGTAATGAGTATACAATTCGGTTGAAAAA
>NW_011888883.1:4165581-4175922 GCF_000151845.1 Pteropus vampyrus | reverse complement strand
TCTTTAAATTTTTCCTACTTATTTTTGGAGTGATTAATTGGGATTTGAAGAACATTTTGAGAAGTTTGGGAGTGAATAGGTATAGAGCAAATAGGTAAGACTTCTAGATATTGTTTTCGTTAAACTTGCCTACAAAATTTTAACCTCTTTCTCTAAAACATTTAGCAGTTATGATCTAGCATGTTCTTTAGGTAACATGGTATTAAAATTGGAACTGGACTTCATTTTGATATTCTTCCAATGGAAATAAATCTTTTACTTTTAAGAGAAAGGAGAATCAGTCCTAGTCTGTAAGATAACAGAAAAAAAAAGGACTACATCGACCAACCTGAATATGTAAGTTCAAATTTACCATTTAAAATGGTTTATTTTCAACTTTTTAAACTTGAAAATGACTAATACCCAGGGTTCCATCATGTTTGGAAAGGGAAATCAATTTGGTTTTTTGAAAAAACTGAGATTCATAATCCTTTCAACATTCTTCAAATCTTTACTGAAGGCCTACTATGTGTCAGATCTTTGTTAAGGCCCAGGGATCCAGTGGTGAGCAGAACAGATGCAGACCCTGTCTTGGTCTCCTAGATCTTTCAAAAGAGAGTCACATATTTTCTTCATATCTTTTTTATCTTGCAATGCCATTTATACATTAACTACATATAATTGACTTTTCAATATAATATATTTATATAGGTTCTTAATTATATCATGTAAATGATGACTCACTTAAGTATGTAGTGACTTAAAATATTATGATTAGCTTTTTTATTGAAATATAATTGACATATAACATTATAGTCATTTTAGGTGTACAACATAATGATTCAATATTTGTATATGTTGCAAAATGATCACCATAATAATAAGTCTAGTTAACATCGTCATCATACATAGTTAAAAAACTTTTTTCTTATAATGAGAACTTTAAATTTTTCATTTTCTTAGCAACTTTTAAATACATAATACAGTATTATTAACTATAATAATAATGCTGTACATTACATCCTCAGGACTTATTTATTTTATAACTGGAAGTTTTTACCTTTAGACCACTTTCACCCATTTTGCCCACCCTCCCAATCCCCAGTATGTTGTCTGACTCTATAAGTTTGGTTTTTATTTTAGATTCCACGTATAAGTGAGATCATACAGTATTTGTCTTTCTCCGTCTGACTTATTTCACGCAACATAATGCCCTCAAGGTCCATTTATGTTGTCACAAATAAGAATTTCTTCTTTTGTATGGTTGAATAATATTCCATTGTATAAATACACCAATTTTTTTTTATCCATTCTTCCATCAAAGGACACTTAAGTTGTTCCTATACCTTGATTATTGTAAATAATGCTGTAATAAACATAGGTGTACATATAGTTTTTATAATTAATGTTTTTATTTTCTTCAGAAAAATACCCAGAAAGTGGAATTGCTGAGTCCTATGGCAGTTTTATTTTAAAATTTTTGAGCAAACTCCATACTGTTTTTAGTAGTGACTGCACCAATTTACAATTCCACCAACAGTGCTCAAGTGATCTCTTGTTGTTTCTTGTCTTTTTGATTACAACCATGCTAATAGATTTGAGATGATATTTCATTGTGGTTCTGATTTGCAGTTTCCTGTTGCTTAGTGATGTTGAGCACCTTTTTAAGTACCTTCTGGCTATTTGTATGTATTGCTGAGAAATGCCTATTCAGATTCTTTGCCCATTTTTTAATCAAATTGTTTTATGCTTAGCTTTTATGAAATGCTTCTTAGTAGAAAAAAATCTGTATATTAACTCCCCGTGTTCTTCAATGTTTACATTTTATTGCTATTAAATAAAAGTACAAAAAATTATTAAATAATGCTATCTATAAATATTCATAAATGAAACAAAATATTTTTGTATATAAATTGTACTTCAAACACATTTAATTTAATCAAAGGCAGACTCTAAAATGACAATTAATATAGCTGGCATTTGCATTAACATAGAACGTTTATAGATGATACATTTATCAAGTTAAACACATTTATAGTACATGTGGCTACTGGATAATTAAAATACCTCTGCATGGGCGTTTACTTTAGAAAATGACGCAAGAAAGTATTTTAATTTTGACATGCTTTGAGTAATTATATTTTAATATCTTTTTCTTCTCAGAGGTGGTTATTTCATTTTTTTAAGAGAATCTAATACATTTAAATGTGTTGTTTTTCCAGCTTTATTAGGGAACTAGTAGATACTGTAACTCTGAGCTAGCTGATGCTTTATTCTCAGCCCCAAAACGTTTAGTCATTTTTGTGAAATATTGATTGATTGCATTTAGTTTGAGTGTTATAGCCTTTAATTTGTGTCTTTTATTGAAAAGATAATCAGTGTTACATGTTATGCACATATAGTGTGGTAACTATGTGATGTACCACCTGGATTCCTCTTTTGGATTACAGAAATTATTCTCTTAGCTGATGGGAGTGCTGCTAAAAGAAGATTATCAGCTATCAGTGCTCCTTGGGGATTGTGTCAAATCCCCTGCCCTGAGCAGCCCACATCCAATGGTTGGTCAACGTTGATCATGAAGGCCCAGCTGGTATCTGAGGGTTTGGTAGCTCCAGAGCTTCCATAACGGGGTCAGCCGAGGCTGTTGTTGGCATTGGTATTGTAGCACAGCTCAATTTCTCTGCTACCTACTTCTCCCTTCCACAGGTGTTGATTCCAGGAACAATCCCAAATAAACACTCCATCTCAGAGTGTACTGCCTGGAGAACTTGAGCTGTGAAATATGCCTATTGACTCAGAAGTCAAATGTCTTGATAGCATTACACATTGACAGTAAATTCTAGCAGCTATTACAAGATTGAAATACATTCTGGTCAATTAATTAATGTAAATACTAATCAAGATACAGCATCTTGATTTACTAATATTTTCTGATTCTCTGAAACAATCAGCTTCTTCACTTTATCATCGTTAACTAGTAATTAAAAGCAGATGGACAATATGGCAAATAATTGAACTCATCAGAAAAATAAATCCATAGTAATCACATTTTTCTTTTGTGAAAGTCTTTGTACTCTTTTGACCTGCAGATTGAGCAGGCTGTGGTCTGATTTTAAACAAAGGAAAAGATGAAACAGACAGATGCTTGTTAATCATGTGGGAACTTCTAAAACAGCTGTTGCTATGGGAGATATTGTCCCAGTATTTCTTTTGAATTTTACATGAGGACATTTACTCCCTCTTTGGCACTGCAAATTACAGGAGTGATTTAGGTAATTCTAAAACACATAACTCCTTCCCTACTTGAATGCACGGCATCGCTATTTGAGATCCATTTGAAGGTAATGCCTTTTCAGCAAAGCAAGGAAAAGTCTGTGAACTGTAATTGCTCACTGAAAACGTGTTTTATTATTAGCACAATTTCTCAGGAAAGTTGTAAAGAATAGAAACTGTGCTTAGGGAGTTAATAAAACAATACTGCAGTTTACCTCGCCAGTTTTTCCAGGTGCAATGTCTGCTCCCCTCAAACAAACCTACAGTTTCAGAACAGAATAACTCCTGTGCATGTGTCAGTGGTCAAACTCAGATAAGTGGAGGCTTATCCAAGAGAAACAAGATTAAAAATTCAGCAAGAGAGAGAAATCTGGACGTGCACCAAGCTACTTTTCATCAGCATGTCTGTCCAAGAGGAAACATTTTCCAGTGGCCCCTTCCTTTTTCTTTAGAAATGAGCTCAACTGCCTTGTTTCCAGGTGCGGTTATAAACGAACTGCGTTAAGTAAGGAGAAGCATTAATAAATAGTGCCGTTTGTTAAAGGTAACTTAGATGCCTGCCCCCTCAAGTCAATGTCAAACCCAGTAAAAAACCAATTCTAGCAAATTTCTCTGCAGTACTCCTAGGGACTTGCGGGTGTCATTTTCCTAATGACACAGTACTCGGGTCAGGTGGACAGGGCAGATGTGGCAAGGAGAAAGAGCACTATTATATATGTTGACCTCTGTTAGGGAAATGGCAAAATTTCCGGAATTCATTAACTGCTGCCTCTCATTCATTTACTTTCATAAGCTGCCTCCAACTCCAGCTGTGGATGCGGAAGCACTGAAGACGCGCGGAACAGGTGTGGCGCCAGCAGAGGGCGCATCCCCAGTCCCAAGGCGAGGAAGCTTCCACCTGTCCATAGGAAAAATACAACTCTTCTTTCAATTACAAGGTTTATTCTCAACCCGATGCTATACGGCTTTAGCTGATAAACCTCCCCTATCAGGCAGGAACATCTGGAAGTCAGAGACATTGAAAACACACAGGGCTCAAGTGTTTTGCACCAATCGGTGTTTACAGGAAAAGAAAAGCCTGGTGAGTCATCTTTTATTTTTTAAATGGGAACTACCAAGAATGTTTGCATTTAAATTGACCAAATATTAAATATTAAGGTGAGCGGAGGATGACGTGGGAACA
Organism: Pteropus vampyrus; assembly: GCF_000151845.1. Classification (NCBI taxonomy): domain Eukaryota; kingdom Metazoa; phylum Chordata; class Mammalia; order Chiroptera; family Pteropodidae; genus Pteropus; species Pteropus vampyrus. The sequence continues at coordinate 4,171,487 of NW_011888883.1, read as the reverse complement.
GAATGAGGTTTATGAAAAAACTATAATAGAATGACTTCAGAAGTGTCACAAAAAGGCAGAGAATTAAAAACATAATTTGCCTTAGCTTTTTCATTTTTATCCACCTGGGTAACAGAAAAATCGTTCGGTATTCAGAAGGGAGCAGGGAACACAAAGACCACCACCAACCGTTAGTAATCCTGAATTACAACAAACCCATTGCAAGTGTCAAATTGCCACTAGGCCAAGATGTAGGCTGTAGCCTAAAATTAAGGAAAGGAAGCGGGGCTCGAGGAGAGAGAAAGAAAAGAGCAGTGATGCTGGTGGAGAATTCAAGAATGGTTATGTTGTTCTCTGAATCTTCTGCCACTCTGCTTCCAATGGTGTGTTACACAGATTTCTTTTAATTTGTGTCATCCCATACCTTTGCAGAGTTCAACTCGGTGTCATTAGCAAACTAGATGAGCCTGCCTTCTGTGTATTCATTCAAGTGGTGAATGAATGTTGAACAGAAAGGGACCTATTGGTATGTGTCTAGGACTCTTTCTCTAGGGTGTGACTGTTCATTAATCAGAATTCCTTGACATAGTTGTTAAACAAAATGTCGGTCCTGCTCATTGCTTTAATTCAACTAACACTTATGTAGTCTATGAGACCAAGACTTGACAAGTGACTTGCTGCTTAAAAATACACTGCCATTTTTACTGAGGCAGGAGAGTGTAGTGCTTAAGCACAGACTTTCGAGCTAGTCTGCTTGGGTTTGAATCTTGGCTCAACCATGTACTATTTAGCTGTATGTCCTCGAGCAAGTTACTTAACTTCTCTGTGCCTTAGTTTCCTTATCAGCAAAGTAGGGATAATAATAGTGTACATCTCATAGGGTTTCTGTGCAGATAACTTGAGTAAGTGACTGCTGTGTATGGCTAGAACAGCGCCGAGTCCATAGTCAGTGCCGTACATATGTTCACTGTTATCATTGTCAACATCATCACTGTTGAGCCATCCCTCGCAAATGGTGGGCCAATCATCACTTGTTTGTTTTTAACCTGTATCGACACCCAAAGATCAGTGTTCATTTCAAAGTGCATGCAAAATAAAGGTTTAAAAATCAGTCCTAGAATTTTCCTGCAAATCACCCTTATTGAGGAATCCCTCACAGATTATATGGGCTAGTAAATAAGCAATGGATATACAATAAGTAGTGAATGTTAAAGATCTAAACTATGTCTTCCCCCAAGTATAGCATTAATTCCGCTGAATGGATTTTTTCTATCAGTAGCTAAAGTTGTCACAGTTGGGGAAAAGCAAGTGGCTCTGCCATATCACTATATGTCCTTAAGTATGTTACTTGATGACTCTGAGCCTCAGGTTTAAATTTTTTCTTCTTATGAAATAGGAATGAGAATATAAATTTAATATATTCATTTATTAAAAGGCGCTATATTGAGTACCTAATATGTATCTTGCATAATCTAGGTTCTAGAGATGTTTTGTTCACTGTGAATAAAACAAGGTCTTTGCTGTCACAATAAGCAGATATAAAATCATCTAACAGATTAAATAATAAAAAAGTGCTATAGGAATATAAAGCAGAATAAGAGGCTAAAGAGTGATATGGAGCAAGGGGGCAGCAGATATGATAGCTTTTCTAGTAGTGAATGTTCACGTATTTGAACATTCTTACTGTGATATATAATACTGATTTTTTACTGAAACTGAAAGGAAATCTATTTTAAAACTCTCCAAAGGCACTTGAGTCTCTTCACCAAGTACCTTGTTTTTTTTCTTTTCCTTTTTCCGGAGCTTCCATAGCATGGCTTGTGACATGCTGGGGGCCCAGGCATCGGGGCTTTTGGGAGATAGCCGCTCACCCCCATGTAAGAAGCGTGAATGGCTATACTTTAGGGAAAAAGGCGTTTGCCCGTTGGGTTTTTTTTTTTTTCATCTCTTCTTGGAAAAAAAAGATAATGATATTTGTAATTATTTTAGCAATGAATTGTTTGCTCTGAAGTCACTCAAAACAAACTTAATACTGGAACTAGCAGTAGTTTCCATGTAGACACTTTCATTTTCACCTTGAAAACTTTAGCTGAAGCATCAGCAATTCACTGGATTACCTTTATTTCTACACTTTAGAACTTCCTCCAGAGAGGTTCAGACATCCTTGGGCCTTTTCACTTTTTGTAGCTTAGAAAGAGCGCAGCGCTGCTAGAGACTGTGGCAACTGAAAGTTCTCTCTGGGCTATTTGAAATACTTATTAAAAACTCCAGGAAATTTGGCAACTTCTGCACAGCATATGGGATCTTACAGTGCAAGCTTTTGTTCATCTGGCAAATCCCTATGCAATACAATTGGATTTGTTCCTCAAGAAGTGTCAGCACGGCGCCAAAAGGATTCATAGACTGAGCTCTGGTCAGAACTTGTATGTTTTTAGGTTCTCTAAGACTCTAAATTGTCCATGACTGGTACAAAAGACCCCAGGTGACTGTTCCTCCCCGCATTCTTGTGGCAATCTCATCTTTTCGCTGAGCCCTTATTTCTTTCTAATTGAAGAACTCTCAATATGTAAATCAAAAGTGGAAGTTGGACAGGGAGATTGGACATGAATTAAAGTCTGTTATTTTTAATTTTCCTTTTCAAATGGGGTTGTCTGAATTTCAAATCATGTTAGTTTGCTTACATTAGCTGAATTTCTTACTCTTTTTGCTGATTAATTCTTGATATTAAATTATAGTTTGTACTAGTATCATTTTCAGGGAATATTCTGGGTTTCCCCTCCAAATTTATGAGCTTTGTCAATATTATCCAGAACTTGGATGTCTGAACAGGCCTCCCATGTAGAGTGTTCTCCTGGCTTTGACCTTTGAATGTGCTCTATGAAATAGATCCTGGGTTTTTAGATTTGACACAAACACTAAACCCCATGTGGACATGATATTTCTTATGCATACAGTTGAACAGATGAATTATATAAAAAATTGTTGTGGACTTATAAAAGTTAAAGTTCTCTTGTTTAGAAGAAATGTGTTAAAACACTTTTACGTCTTCCTTAGATTTGAGTAACACCTGAGTAGGTCATCACGACTACTAGGCTGTTTACTCAGTTCAGTGCTGTTTTTGTAAGTGCTTTCTATTTTGACTTTCAAAAATGCGAGTGGAATGATGAAGAGTAAATAGTCATCATTTGTTCTCTTCCAGGGTCAGATTATACGACAGTTGCTAAGGTGATGTTCTACGCAGAGTATGTACCTTTGTGTGTAAACACAGATTTTTAAATCTAGATATATCCTGGGTCAGAGAGGTAGAAAATTTGTGGTCCTGGTTTTTCACAAAAAGGCACTGGCAAGCTTGTGGGTGATAGGAATGTAAACAATGAAACAGATATCTTGCCATAGGTAATCAGATAAAAAGGGACTTGATGCCTAGCATCCAAGGTACAAAAAGACAAAGCTAAGTGGAAAATGCCTAAGGAGGCACATCGTGTCTACCAGTGCATACTGAGACACTATTTGCTTCTCTTTAGTGAGTTTCTCGTTAACTTCATCATATATTTATAACCCACCTTCTCCCTTTTGAGAACTATCAGTTCATTCCATTTAATACTTAGTCATTTGGTGCCAAGTACCTGGTTCTTCCATTGGTGTTCCAAGACAGGTAGAATGTTCTGATTCTGGTCTCAGTAATTCCTCTCTTGTTAGTTCATTTATACCTGAGTATCAGTGGTGTTGAGAGATACACATATGGGGGAAGGAGTTTGCAGGGGATTTCCTTTCTCTTCTTTTCTAGAATGGCTACAATGAAGATGAGATAAAGCAGTAGGTCCTGTGCAAGGCACTTCCAGTTTCTCCTGTGGTAGGAAAGTGCTTCAGAATGAAAGGGACAGAGGGAGAGCCGATGCCTCCATCTGCTCCTGGTTAAACGTCTGTCACTTAATTTCAACTCCAGAGGACTCTGTACTCTGTTCCTTGTTTGCACTCAGAAGAAAAAGCTTCTCTTATGAATGTTTAACCTGTAAACTTTAGAGGTATAAGAAACGCTACAGAGCTCAGCAAAAAGGACCTCAACTCTGCTAGCACCCACCACCCAATGGCTTCAGGGCCTGTTTGTAGTGGATTACCTTGGAAATTCAAGCACGTGTAGTGAGAAACAGCTTTTTGGAACCTAATCTATTCTTAAATAGATTGTAACTATGTTACAAATAAAATTCTTAAGGAGCTATCTTTCAATTATTTGACCCATATATAACATATAAGAAATTTATGAAAGTTAATTCTCCGTTTCTCTCTCCCACATCTTCCTTTCTCAAGTTCCTTCATTTAATTTATTCTTATAATTGGAGAAATGAGAAATTTTCCTTTTTTGTTAGAATGTCTATGAGATGATAAAGAGAAAATAAGTTAATCAAATGGAAGAATCTGCGGAGGGATATTAGGTTCAGAAATAAATTATTTCAACATGTGAGGTTTTATTGGGCTGCCAAAGAAAATCCATGCATAAGTCACAAGAATAGAATCAGTAGCTGGTAGGTTTAAGTTTCTGGGTTTAGAAAAGCTTAAGATGGGTATTCAGATATTACATTTTCTGAGAAGGTGAGTGATTTGGAATACAGTATGTACTTATGAATATAATTTCAGAAAATAGATTTTGCTGAACTTGTTTAGAAATGAATTTAATAATTATTATTTTTCATTAATAATGACACACTATATTTGACTATATTTAATTTTAACATTTTAAATTACAACTACTAGTCTAGAAGAAAGGAAATTGAGTTATAGTTCTGATTTTGTTACTAATAAGTAATATAATTTTGGGAAAATCCATTTAAATTTGTAGGACTCAGTTTACCAATGGTGACTATTAGATGTCTAATTAGATATTTTCTAACTTTCTAGCTCAAAGGTTCACCCCAGGCAAAGTGGAGATATTTTTAGAATCGCATCAGGTCTGTCCTTGTCTTTCCAATCAGATTTGGTTAGAAATGGTGCTTCATTTCTGGGTGCTTTATAGCTATTCAAATCTGTGCTGTCACACAAGTAAACTTTTGTTCCTTAAACAAATTTGAAGGGTGCTGGTACATGAACAAGAGGCTTGAACTAAAATTTATATACTACAGACTCAAACAACTTCTCAGGTTTTTCCAGGAAAAATTACATTTATTTCCTTTGTAGGTAGTTAATCCTGTGTGATTCTGAATTAAGTGATATTTTTATTCTTGTTAATACATTTTAAAATTTTAGTTCTGGAAATAGAGTGAGCTTAGAGGACAACTAGTGAAACAAAATTAAAAAGCTTCATTAAGTTCAAAAACAAGAGATAAACTTTGGGATCAATAAAAAGTCACACATTTTAACCCTTTTTTGAATCACAGACCTTAGGGAATATGAGAAAAGCTTTGGAAATCCTTTTATAGCCTCAGGCACTAAAAGGCATTTGTATATACATACATTTACATACACTCTCAAGAGATTCAAAAGGCAAAAGAATTACTTTCCTTGGAGGCCCAATAAGTGATCTCTAAGTTTCAGTTTTTGCAGTAATCTTTGTCATCTGTACTGCTGCATTAAAGAGAACTAGGGCAGCTAGTGACAACTTTTATTATCTAAATAAGGAAAAAGCATGGTTACATAGATAAAACAAAATTGGTGGATGATTCTCAAATCGTTTCCATTTGATTTCAGAACACTTCTTTTAGCTTCTTTTGCCTGTACCACTGTTGAAATCTGTGCTTTTGAGAACACACCAGTTGTTGGTTAGCCATATTTGTGGTAAGTTGCTGGGGTAGAGCCAGTTTGAACTTAAAATATGCTGTGGATGGTCTACAAAGCGTATGCAATATATATGGATAATTATGAGCTTTCAACAGGTTTTTATGTATTAATAAGCATTTACTCTAAGGCAAAATCTGAGCATGTTAAAAAAAAGT
>NW_011888883.1:4153148-4165531 GCF_000151845.1 Pteropus vampyrus | reverse complement strand
GAAAAATTACATTTATTTCCTTTGTAGGTAGTTAATCCTGTGTGATTCTGAATTAAGTGATATTTTTATTCTTGTTAATACATTTTAAAATTTTAGTTCTGGAAATAGAGTGAGCTTAGAGGACAACTAGTGAAACAAAATTAAAAAGCTTCATTAAGTTCAAAAACAAGAGATAAACTTTGGGATCAATAAAAAGTCACACATTTTAACCCTTTTTTGAATCACAGACCTTAGGGAATATGAGAAAAGCTTTGGAAATCCTTTTATAGCCTCAGGCACTAAAAGGCATTTGTATATACATACATTTACATACACTCTCAAGAGATTCAAAAGGCAAAAGAATTACTTTCCTTGGAGGCCCAATAAGTGATCTCTAAGTTTCAGTTTTTGCAGTAATCTTTGTCATCTGTACTGCTGCATTAAAGAGAACTAGGGCAGCTAGTGACAACTTTTATTATCTAAATAAGGAAAAAGCATGGTTACATAGATAAAACAAAATTGGTGGATGATTCTCAAATCGTTTCCATTTGATTTCAGAACACTTCTTTTAGCTTCTTTTGCCTGTACCACTGTTGAAATCTGTGCTTTTGAGAACACACCAGTTGTTGGTTAGCCATATTTGTGGTAAGTTGCTGGGGTAGAGCCAGTTTGAACTTAAAATATGCTGTGGATGGTCTACAAAGCGTATGCAATATATATGGATAATTATGAGCTTTCAACAGGTTTTTATGTATTAATAAGCATTTACTCTAAGGCAAAATCTGAGCATGTTAAAAAAAAGTACAGTAATTTTCATACAGATAGATAGATTTTACCATAACATGTGTATAGGCTTTAGAGGGCGGCTAAAAAAATCTTTCCAGATTTTTCAGATTTTCTATATTTAGAGGTATATTCCACTCTGAAATAGCATGGGACAGAACAAAAGAAAATGTTTGGCCTCTCTCTGCCCCACCTACCTTTTACTTTTCTCTCCATTTCTCTGCGGTCACTCTCTCATCTCAAATTCTGAAGATTGTTTTAGTGTGGGTCTTATTCAATGTGTAGTTCTTGCGAATTCTTGGTGGGCACCCTCAAGTAATGCTGAGTCTGATTCTTATTAAGGTCATAGCTGAGCAAAGTTTTTAAATAAATGAAACCATTTGTAAAGGTTTATTTTGTTGATGCTTATATCAATCATTTCACTGTTACAATCACATTCTCCTGTAGATATTAACAGTATTTTGTGAAGTGTAAATCAGGACCCTAAGTGGTTGAGTAAATTGTCCCACACCACTAAGGTTGTAAGTGACAGAGCCAGGTCTGTACATCTACATTCCTTTTATATATCTTTAGTTTCAGCTTCAAGCAGTATTTAGGCATATTGTAGATGCTCAATTAATATTTAGTGACTGTTGTTTGAAGCCTATAGCTAACTTCAAAACTGTACTAGCTTCCTTACGTGGCATCTAGCCAAACATACTGTCATTCATCACTCTCTACTCTGGACTGGATATTGAGCTTCTGTGCTCTTTGAAGCAGAGTGGTGGACTAAACAACCTCAGCTGGAAACTTTCTATCTTGGAACCTATAAAACCGAATGACTTCCTCACTAATAAATGTTCCTTGAAGTTGTAAATACTATGATTTCAGATGTCCACATATGCCTTTTAGCTAACATGTCTTTTAATAAAGTAATAGAAGATAGGTTTAAAAATATACCAAAAACTATCTGAGCCATTTATATCCTGGTACATAATCCTAAAATATTTTGCTAGATATATCTTGAAGAATTAGGAAATATTAAATGTTGACATTTTATAAATATACTAACCTTTTTTCTCACTAATGATGGTTTTTTAATTCTGGATGACATTAAAGTAATTGCAACCACTTTCATGTGTCAATGAAAATTCAAAGCAGCATTTTTATGTCTGATATTTAGTGTAGCTTTATAATAGTATCTATATATTAGAAAGTTCTAAAGTTCTGATTATGTTTTAAAGACAAAAAACCATCGATAATGCTATAATTTTTAATTCAATAAGTTTATTTATCATTGGTCATTTCTATTAGTAGTTCAAATTTTAAATACTCTGAATTTTTCAATGTTTATATAAATATTGGTATACGCTGAGGAAGTTATCAAGCATGGGTTTCTTGAACAGACTGAATTCTTTAACACATTCTTCTTGCCTTAGTTGTTTGTTAGATTATGAAAGCAAAAAAAAAATCATGAGAGATTTTTCATTATTCTATTGCTGTTTAGTTGCATTATTTTCTTTAAATTCCTGCTTCTTAATTAATGAATTTGGCAAAATCTTTTGCCTGAATGATGAAAGGATTAATGGTAAGAAATACAATGGAGAACAAAATGCCTGTCTATGGAAATCTATATTTATGATTCATAGCAGTGGTTCTCACTATCATCATTTATCAACCCCTTGGATGGTCATTTTAGGAGGCAGATCTAGGGTATGGGTATCATTTGTTGAGCTTATTGGCTTTTAGACCAGGAACTCTAGAGTTAGATCTGCCTTTGTACCTCTATGTCCTATCATTGTCTTTAAGGTTCTAAAAAAAAGATTGGAAGCCGGGAATCCATTCACATTGGCTTCAGACTGCAGGGCACTGGCAAATGTTTATAGTTTACTTTGCTTGCTTTTCTTCTTATTTCCTCTAAATACAACTCCCATCATGGAAAGCCTACTCAGATATTCCAGGTTTTTCACAAATGCCACTGTAAAGGTTTGTGAAACTAGGGAGCAGGGATAAAGAGGCACTCACAGGTGTAGCATGCAAAACTATTGCTCTGCTGTGTTTTGGGGAAAGGGGAACCAGGTCTGAGGACAGGGTGATTAAGAACACCTTTCCATATATTATGCATGAGACTCAATAAACAAGCTATGTTGTCTCATGATGTGCTCTGTTGTACTGTGCTGAAGAAAAATCTGCACAAACACTGTAAGGAAAGGTAGTTCATAGGATGGTGGTCTGTCTGTGTGGATGGGATGGACAGATGGAAGAAGAGGGAATGAATTCTGGGGGAAAACGCCAAACCTGGGAATTGGTCTTTCTCCAGGCTATGCAGATGCAAGCTCCTGCAGACACCTGAGTCTCAAATAATCTTAGATTCTTTTAAACTCTTTTCTAGGATTTTTGAAGACTAACCTTAGTAATTTGATAAGTGGTCTTCATTAGTATTACTCATCCATTGTTTTCATTAAATCATTTTTGACTAAAACTACCTTCCCTGACAAAGACAGATCTAGGTTTTGTGGAACCTAATTATAATTTTTGGAGCCCTCTTTAAGAATAAGAATACACAATTAAAAATACAAAGTTAGATGCAAAAGTCATTACTTATTTAGAATAAGCTAAGAAAGTACATTGAATCAGAAAATTTTAAAAAGTGACAGTTATCACAAACATAAAATTTAGAAAATTAACATAGTATTTGTATTAATAAACTGCCCGACATTTCTACAATGCTTTGCTTCTCATTATTATAATTGTCTAACTTCTTATTGCCTCTTTTTTTTAAGAGACTTTTTTTCAGAGAAGTTTATAGTTTACAACAAAATTGAGAGAAAGGTACAAAGATTTCTTATATTCTCTCCGCCCCAATACATGCACAGACTGTTAATTTTATATACATAGATTGCTTTTACATTATCAAGATTTATATTATTTGATTATGTTACTCAATAAGTATAATTCCAATAGTCATTTAGTTTTCATTCCGTATTTAAATTGAGTCAGTGCTCACTCCCAGTCTTATCACATTTTCTCTTCATTTATTGCCCACCATCTATCATCGAGTAGAACTTTTAAGGAGGGTCCATAAGTACTGCTCTTTCATGAATTCTTTCACATGTAAAGCTATTAGTCTGTTGCCTCTTAAACTGACTGGTGCACCCTTCCTGGATCTTATTTTATTTCTTTTCCGTAAGTGACAAACTGGTCACTTACCAGCCAATCCAGCTAAGTGTTGGAGGAGGTCATCAAGAGGACTTAACTTCTGGTTGAACTGAGAGCTAGATCCAGACAATCCAAAGTTTCCCACCCCCTCCCTTTTCCTTGCAATGCACATTCTGCCAACTATTCCCACGTTAACAGCCGTTTTAAGGATGGAACCTTGAAAGAGTAAGGGGTTGTTGAGTCCATCTGTACTGAATATGTGGCCAACCAGGACAAGCTTTGTAAGTCAGTTCCTTTGCTTGTTAAAACTTTTTCTGTTAACCAGGAGCGGTCAGTCTGCCTTTATTTCGTCTTGCCAGTTTATAAACTGGCCCCTCCATGAATCGGGGGCCAGTTTATGAACCAACACTACCAGACAAATTTTGTTTTTCTCAGCGATGTTTAGGAAAATTGATTTTGTTGCTGAAATTTAAAAGTTGCGAGGGTTAAGACAGAAGTTTGGATTTCTGAATTTTCTTGAAAATATCAAAGATCTGGTAATATAACCTCCTTTTAATTGTTTCTTATTTCCATAAAGCAAAATTGGCTATAGGTATCTTGTTTTGGTAGTGTGTGTGTGTGTGCTCTCCAATTCACTGAATCCAAAATGTTTTAATCACTTATATGTCCTGACTTGCCCTTGTAAAGCATTAGCGTTTGCAGTTCTAGCCTTACAATTTTTTTTTGACATTGCTCTCTCATTTCGTATCATAGAGTATTGAACTAGTCATTTTACTATGACTTCTCCATTCACTTCTTAGTGGGCTTGATTTATTTGAAATATTTTTTGTGTAAGGAAGTTCTCATGTATTATATTTTCTAAGTTCTTTCATACTTCAGAATATCTGGCTGTAATATATTTCGATACAATTTTTTTTTCCTTCAGGATATCGTAGACATTATTATTTTCTGGCTTAGTAGTATGTAGCTGTGGAGAAGTCTGCAGCCAACCTGATTTCCTTCCTTTTAAATTAATTAATTAATTGATTGATTGATTAATTATTTTTTTAGAGTCAAAAGGAAAGTTTATTAGAAATGGGGTAACACTCCATAGAGAGAGTGTGATCTTCTCTCAGAAATAGAATGAGAGGAACCAAGAGAGGCTTGGAAAGATAGTGAGTAGAGACGGGTAATTTCCCTCCTTTTAGATGACTTGCTTTTTCTGTCTGGCTGAAAAACTATTTCTTTGCCCTTGAATCTTAATAACTTAGCCAGAATATGCTGCAATATTGATCTTTCTGTATTTTTTCCCTGGTAGAGAAAGTTTATCCTTTAATCTGTGCTTCTCTTTCATTTCAGGGACTTTCTTTTTAACATTTCTAGATATTTCTTATGTCTTATTTTTTTCTGAATCACAATTACAAAGGTATCAAATACCTTTCTGTTATATTAGCTTTCTCCTCTATCAACATCTAACTTATTTTCTGATATTAATATTATTTCAAACTTTCTTCTATCCCATTAAAATGATTTTTATCTCTTCTCTCTAGCTCTTTCTAGTTTATCAAATAGATGTGTAATAGTTCTAACGGTGTTGCACTCTCAATTTATCTCTACAGACTTCCTTTATATCTTTTCCTATTGTTTTATGAGCTTTCATTTATTTTTTTCGTATTCTCATTAAGTTCTTTCATACTATGAGTCAAGTTCAGAAAATTTCTTCTGCTTTTAGAGTATGTTTTCTTTCCACTTATGATTTTTCTGTCTCTTTTGTCAGCCATATCACTTTTCTTCCCTATATTTTTGCTGTATTCATGCATAACTGCAATGCCATTTCTTTTAATCTCGCTTATGCTTGACAGGCAGCACCTAGACCTTTGGGTTGCTCTGGTAGCTTGTCTGTGCCAATTCTCCAGTAAGCTCTCCCCATTTTTTCTTTCTCTCTCAGAGCTATACTCTGAGGCCTGAGTGTCATTATCACTCAATTTTTCTCTAGCCTCAGGTCATGAGATTGGGGAAGGTGGAAAGCTCAGGCTCTGCTTTTTCTTCTCTGATTGGGGTAAATTTCCTGCTTCACAATCCATTCCATCTAACCAGGTCTGCTTTCTCTTCCTGAGTCCCTCAGATCAAACTTCTGGGTTGCATGTGATGCCTTGACATTTATTGCCCTGGCTATTTCCTAGAAAATTACACATTTTGTGCAAATTTTTCTATATTTAGCATCTCAGGTTTTTTTTTTTTGTAATTTTTTTTGTTTATAAGGCATTTTTTACTTCTGTGCATGTATTTGTATTTCCTCTTTTAAACAATCATATTTTTAGAATTTTGTTTCTTTTCTGATCTTTCCAAAGAACAAGAGCTTAGATTTCTTTATCAAGTCTAGTTTCCTTGTTTTCTAATACATAAATTTTTTCTTTTTATTAACTGATTTGAATTTGTGTATATCAGAATATATTCCCTCCCCCCCCACTCCATTTTAGTGGGATAGAATTTTATTGGACTGTAGCTTTTTATCCCAGAAAAATCTACAGATTTTCACCATCATCTTTTAGCTTTTGATAATTTATCAAAATATGAGTCTTATTTTTGTGCTTTTGTGTGTGACATGTATATTTTCTACCTAGATTCTTATATGTTGCCTTATTTTTTTAAAATTGAAAAAAAAAGGGATGATGTATCATTATTTTCTCTTTTTAATAGTCTTTATTTACAGTTCAGGAAAATTTCGTAATATCTTTGAATATTATTGTTGTTTATTTGCATTTCTTCCTTATATAAATTATTGGAATGTTGCCTCCACAGTCTGTGTCCTCAACATCTATTTTTCTTCTATCATTTCCCTCTTTATTTCTCATCTTCTAAATACTGGGATTACTTCTTAATTTTTTCCTCCACATTATTATTTCTAATTTACCACTACCAATGTGATTTAAATTTCCTGTAGACTAATTTTGAGTTTTTTAAAACTCCCTTGTCTATTTAATTTTTATCTTATGCTGAAGTTTTTATGGTTTAGCTTTTGCACTTTTTATAACCTTCTGTGTTGTAGTGACTACCTTTTGTATTTTCTAGAAGATGCTGTCTATAAAAACAGCACCACCAAGAACAGCAATGAAATAACAACTATAACAGTAAAGAAAAAAAAAGGAAATATGAATTTGGTTTATTTTCTAAATATTTTTCTGTACTCTGTAGTAGATAATTGTCAGAGCTGAGCTCTTCTTTATGGTTTCAGATTGAAGATCCATTCCTTTCCCTGCCCGCACCTCCCCCTCCACCCCGCCCCCCGTAGTATGTCTTTGTAAGTCTACAAAGATGTTTGTAAGGCCTAGTGCCCATTCTAATTTCTAGATTCTAGGAAGCTTTCACCTAGAATAATACTGTCTATTATGAATTTCGCCTTTTCTTATCTTTACAATCTGATTCTTTGCAAAACTCTTATTTTGGTATTAGGGATCCCTCTGCTCTGTGTTTTGCTGTTTGGCATGATGGTCCACATCTCTGTCCTCTTGTTTTATTGGGGGGTATTGTTTAAACAGATGTAGATAGATTGATGGGAGCTCAACCATGGCTGACATAAGAAACAGCACACATATCATGGGGGAGTGGATGTTCAGCCTTATGCCCACATAGTCGATCAGGAAAGGAAGAATGGCAGAGGGGCATGAAAGGAACCTTCTCAGCTGAGTCAGCTCCATTTAAGAAAACTACTTATGGTCTCACAAACACTTTCACTATAGTTCATGGACAGAAGTTAGTACCATCCCCACACCTAGGTGTCAGGGTAGCTGGGAATTTAGTCTTGTTTTGAGTTGCAGTATGCCCAGCAGAAAAATCAAGGTACTGAGAAGGATGGGTGAGGAGAGTGTGGGGGGACAGATATTTTTGTAGGCAACTGGCAGTCTTTGTTACAGCCTAGGTCTCTCTGAGTTTGAGCTGACAGCAGAAGGGAATAAAAAGCGTTTCGTGTTGTCAACCATAAACTATAAGAAGCACCAGCCTGGTCATATTCCTTACCTTATGTTCAAACATTTCTTTTTTTTCATCTCCAATGATTTTATGGAGCCTGCTATATTAGAAAGATGACACAAACTGTCAAGGTCATATAGTGTGTGCCTCATTTTTCTACCTCCTTCCTTTTGCGGGCCGAGTTGTTTATTCTTTTCTTTTTGGGGCAATGATTAGCAGGTTACTCATACAATGATTAGTCAGCCCTGGTTCCCTGATCTCACATCCTCCTTCTTCCCGCTTTTGTCTTTCCTGCTATCACCACGATTAATTTCCCATTCATTTTTTTCTTCTTGTTTTCCACTCTATTCCTACTAAAAGTATTAATACCATCAACAGCAATGACTTCTTACAAAGTGCTGCCTTATACTTTTATTTTATTTGTACCTCACAAACATCCTGCAATCTTTTTTTCTTAAATTTCCAGTTAGGCATATGTTTTAGAGTGTAATGATTAAACAAATCAATATAGGGATGTGGTGGAGCCATAACTCCAGCCCAGCTCTTCTAATCCTATATCCCATGTTTTTTTTCTACTGCCCTGTGCTACAAGTCGCAGCTCTTATGTATTGCCTCCCAGTAGAAGCAGTTCAATTAAAGAAAAGCCCTGGATTAGTAGGTGCATGACAATGTAGTCTATAATGTGTACCTAACTGAAACAGAGATCATGGGGCCCAAATAGGTGGAGAGGATTCATGTTGCAAATGAACAGTTGCTCCCAGATATCCATGCCTAAGGACATATGGACTCCAAAATATTCTTTTACTGAAGTATTCCTCAAACTGGGCAATATTAACAGGACAAACATTGCAGAGGTTCACAGCTGCAGCAGCAAATCCTGTCTTCCCCTAAAGTATTTTATCAGAGCTCTTGTGCTCCTGGTTTAGTGCTAAATGCTTCACCAAGGGAAACAATCCATAGGTAGAAGCAACCATGCAGATCAGAGACAATTGATTTCCTTGCCAGTGGATCAGGGTCTCACAGAATGGCCTCAGATAAAAGAGGAAGCTGCAGGCAAAAAAACCATGAATTATAGAGGCTGGCTGAAACAGAAAGGTGAATAGGTGGTAACAATGTAATATTTTTTCCCAAGGGAAAGTCAAATTGGACAGTTTTTTAGTGTATGTGAGAAGCACAGCACACATTAGTTCAGTTAAAGTTTTTCAGCTTCCATGTTTGGGCTCCTCAGATTATTTCATGACTTTCTTTGAAGACACAGAAATCTATAATAACACCATATTATTCAAGTTTCTGCTTAGCCACCACACAAGCCACAGTCAGATATAACCATATTTGCCTAATTTAGCTTCAGTATAATACATGCAACATTTTATCAGGAACTTATAATTTTACTACCATGTCCAGGCAGTGGTATGGTGGGCGGTGCAAAGAAGTCTTGGCCCTCATGGAGATATATGCTATTCACTCTTCTGTAAAATGTCACATTTAATCATAATGTGATTTATACAGACTAAAGATAATAGAGCTGGGTAATATTTTAGGATAATACTGACCTTGTTACTGTTATTCATTCATTCATTCAAAAGATATTTACTGAGTGCATCAACAGTGTGCCAGGTACCATCCTACCTTCTGGGGATACAGCAGTGAACAAACAAGAAAGGTAAAAATCACCCGCCTTCAAGAAAATAGCACTTGCTCTGTACTCAGTGTCTCAGGAATAGCTGGGAGAAAAGAATAGACATCATACCTTCATTTTCCATAAACTTTAGCCATACTCATAAATGAGAAACTGACTGTATCATTGGACCAAATATGTGTGTTGTTGGACTTCCACAGGTTAAAAAAATAATAATAATGCGTTTCAGGGTTCACTCTCTTTTCATTGCACAGCACTCTCCATCACTCTTTATTGTATGTACTCAACCTGCTTCTCTCATTTACTCTACCCCTGTGGCTCCTGAAGGCATTGGATTCTCAGACATTTGGAGTTAAACTTAAAAACTTAGAAAGCTCTGAAAGAAGTAAAAGTGAGAAGAGGGCTTTTGGGCCCTAGAGAAGTGTGGGTTTAGAAGCTGGAGAGTCCAAGAATTTGTTTTCTAACCACAAACTGGAAAGAAATTTCTCTCCAGTCTAAGGGAGTGAGAAGAGACAAAGGTCTGTGGGCCCCAGAGCAGTGGCAGCTTTGCTGGTAGCAAGAACGCAGAGGAGAGTGGCTCTGTGAGGCCCTCAGTCAGCCTGCCTGTAGGAGGGCCACAGGAGATTCCCATAGTACTAGCACTTCCAGAAAACAGTAGATAGGGGCTGTGGAACAAGGCCCATGACATTCTGACTGTGACTTTCGTGGATTGATTACTAATATTTGAAGGCCACAGAGCAGTGACCTCCATGCCTTGACTTAGTCTATGACCCTTGAGCTACCATAGCACAACTCTGGGGTCAGGGGGATACTTCACAAATAACAGAGATTGCATTTTCCCAGTTGGCTTAGCACTTGGATTTGACAATAAAGTCGAGTACTGAATAATCGGGAAATTGGTGTTTGCTGTCCACTTCAGTCAATGGATTGAAATTTACACCTGTTTTGCTCACTTATAGAAGGAAACTTCTACCACATTCCAGTAGAGTGGAGGAAGGGAGGACTGGACGATGATTGTATTTTATAGTACAGGACAATTTTTCCTTGTTATCGGTCTTAGTTACTATCATTTCATGAAGGCTTTGGTCTGTGACCTCTCTTTCCTTTCTAAGTTTTTCTTGCAGTTCTTTTCTTTTTTCTGTGTCTTCTTTATTCTCATATATGTTGGTTCAGTTTGACCACATGGAATATTTCTAGAGCCATAATTCTTTCACAGATTAGCTGTCACGGTAGTCTTTTATTTCTCAGGCCTCATGGGCTCAATTCCTTCCCACAGCTCGCTCTCTCCTGGCTCCACTACTTACTCTCCCCATGCTGACCTCTAAGCTATTCCCAGCTGCTCCCTCTCACAGCAGGTGTCCAAAGTATAGTCATCAGGCCAGTAGGGTCAGCCGTTCTCAGGCCCATCTCAGAAATGCAAGTTCTCAGGTCCATCCCAGACCTAGTGAATCAGAAAGCTGTGGCTGGAACCCAGCAGTCTGCTTTTTTATAAGCCCTCAGGGGACTCGGGTGCTTGCTCAAGTTTGAGAAGCACTTTAAGAATGTGGTATCCTGTGGCAGGTAGCAAGAGGCAGGGCCCCTGTGAGTGAGAGGGCAGCTGTCCTTTATGAAAAACATACACACTCAAGCACATGATTAAATCTTCAAGCTGTCCTGTATAAATTACAGCTAATTTTTCTAAATACTCAAACCAAAGTTTAATGATTTGACCTTGTGGGCAACTTGTCAAGAAAATCCTAATGTCTAGAGATTTCATTTTATTTTTAGTCCTTTTTGCCATATTGTCTCAGTTAATTAATTTTCTATTACATAATAAATATTATCACTGATATATGCTAGATGTTATTTGATTGTCTTATTGGTAAAAAAAAAAGAGATAGGAAAAAATTTGGCTTTGTAAAAAGCACGTGGAATGTTAGATGGAAATTCTTATGAAAAGTGTTGCAAGAATACTTTAGGTTTTCTCCTGGTACTTATGCATGCTTTTTATGAAACTCCTCATAAAAAGAGTGCAGAAAGATGAGATTTGAAAAAAAATGAAACCCGGACAAATTTAATATGTTTAACAAGGGAGTCAGCAATTAGCAGGACTTTTTTAGCTTCTGCGTTTCCATAACATGCAAAGATTTGCTACCTAGTGTTTGCATTTTTAGTCAGCAGTCTAACATAAATGGAGTGCCTTTCTTTTTCTTAGCCAATAAAGTATTGATTTTGTATCACAAAGGAAATATATCAATGTAGGTCTAAGATGACTTCAACCACAATATTAGAAAATTGCTATGTTAGAAATCTCAAGTACAGAGTTGGCAGAGAGCAAAGGTTCACAATTTGGGATGCATAGTGTAAAATTCCTAGACTGTTTTTAATAATTAAACCAAATCAAAATGGTGGGCCCAGTGATATCTCTGAAAAAAACAAGACCATCAAACCTTCAGGGTCATTCATTTGAAAGAATGTTAACTATCAATATAGATGACAAAGTGTGAATTACGAACATTCCCAAAATTGAAAATAAAATTCCCAGTGGGTCAATCACTGACTCTGAAAATAATCTACTTTCTGAATTTCCCAAGATTACTGAATCTTATTAAAAGATGCATTTAGGATAGTACTACCTGTTTAAACTTATGAGAAAATTTTCTCTCCTGTGTTACAGGTAGCTCATATCTGAGTTTGTCCTTTTCTTTTGTACCAATAACCACCCACTCGGAATCATTTCCATACTGATGTCAATTGTATTTTAACTAGCGATGCTGTTTTCTATTAGCATTCACTGGCTTTTGTCTTCTTTATTAATTGCCCTCAGGGAAAGGCAGTATTTAGTCATCGAATTATTGTTTTAAAACGAAGGATGGGATTGTTGGTCAAGAACAGTGAGATTTACTTTGTTATCAAA
>NW_011888883.1:4146222-4152388 GCF_000151845.1 Pteropus vampyrus | reverse complement strand
TTACAACCTCCCATCCATCTCCTCATCAACCCCAATGACAATAGGCCTATTCTAGTTGATAAATACATGGTCTAACCTAGAAGCCAAAGAGCAGAGATAATAGGGTAGTGAGTTCCAGGAGCAGTGAGCTCTATAAATCTGTCTATAAAACACAAAAGCATCCAAAAATTTCAGGCAACTATAATCAATTAATTAAATAATCAGTTAGTCCGTATAGATGCTCTATAGATTATTTGCCCAAAGTAGTTCAGTTCAGGTTTAACATTTCACAAACAAAATAACCAGGCTACTAAAGCAAATTTTAGAATTAAATGTACTGGATATTTTTGAATCATGCAGACCCAGCCTATATAAAAAGAATCCTGGCCAGTGAGTTGGCTGGAATTATTGTTAAACAAAAGCCATAACACTTTGTCATGGGGTTGAATTTAGTTTTCCTACCACATTTTTTTTTTTCAAGTGAGTCACTAGGACAACATCCTGACCCCACAATATGTTACCAACGAAAGCACATCTTTATTTTTCTCTGGTTTCTCTTTGCAGCCAAGCAAGGCTTTAGCCATATTATATTCATCAGCAAGAAATCCCCAAATACCAAGCAGCATACCAGCATCTGCATATGGGCCATGGATTCAGGACAGATTTCAAATCTTGAAAGGGAGACTTAATCTCTTCCTCTTCTTGGTCTTACTCTAAAGCAAAACATGATTTCACTGACCCATGTCAGACTTAACACTTTGTTTCTCAGAAACAGAAAGGGATCTCAGCGGGTCTCATTTGTCAAGGATGGCTGTGTAGCGAGCACGAAACAGAAAACTGGCTTTTGCAGTGTGCAGAAATGAGTCTTTGGCTTTGGTATAGTCTTGCCTAAAACTCTTAAAGTCAGCATTCCTGCTAAGGCTTACCATGAGTGTTTACATGTTAAGATCAGATGAAATGATTTCCCTTTTCCAAGTCATCACTGGTATTCTCAGAAGTCAGTAGACAGTATTTACCTTTGGCAGTGGACGTTGCAGTAATTGAAAAATTAGGTCCCGGTGTCGAACAGGTAGAGACCCATTTATCATTAAGTAACATTCTGGGTCCCTATACACATAGGCATTGGTAGCTATTTTCACTCACTTAGATCCCAAATTGCAACAACACAGTCTCCTTCACAGTGAGCTTCCTGAGCAGCCAGTGAGGACAAGGATAAGACTGACAGGAATGCCAGATGTTCAAACTAGGAGAGGGTGTGGCTTTGCACGCACATCCACAATCATCCCTTGAAAAGCCTGGTGCAGCCAGAAGGAGCTTGCACAAGAGCAGATGTGGGCTTTTGTTGTATTTAAAACAATAGTTTTGTTCCCCTCTGAATAGCAAAATAAATCTCTGAGTCCTTCGACTGAAGGAAGGCATAAATTATGATCATGTTTTCTATACTTTAATGTCTCCTGAAGAGAGAAACCAATGGTTCAAAATAGCTTATAGTGAGAAAATGGCATTTTCAGCTTCAGTCATTCACATAGAATTTAAATATCTTTTATCTGCCATTTAAATCAGGCTAGAATTAAAACTCAACATCTGGAAAAAACCTCCAGGAATATCCTAAGTTATTTTTTTTCTGGTACTATTATGCTCACTATGTCTGTAAAACTTCCCTCACTTCTCTCAGAGGAGATCTATGATCCTTCAGAGGACATGTCTTTTCATTTTTCTATCTTTAGAAAGGAGAAATTCTTCACCAATGTTGACAGTGTAAGCTCCTTAGAAACCTTTTTGGTTCGTCCTCTTCCAAAATGACTGGAAAATCTAGATTCTCAAGATCCACAAAACTTAGGTTGTCCTTTGTGCTTTGCTTCTTGATATTTCAGTGTAGAGCTCTGTTGCTCAAATGACATGAACTTAGGTTCAAACCCTGGTACTTTCATTTACTAAATGTATGAAGATAGGCAACTTATTGTTGGAAGGCAGTTTTCCGTGATTCTCTTGTGTGTGTTCACATGTTTCAAGCAGAAGCACTGATTACCTTTGTTTCAAACATGGTTTTTAGTGAATAACCTTTGAAGAAAAAGATAGTGTCTCCTTCTGGAGCAAAGGGCAGGCATGCTTATTGTCCATTATAAAAACTTCTGTAACACAAACTAAAAAATTCCTGTAAAAATAATAAAATTTCTGTAACACAACCTATTGCATGTTCAGGTGTTACTGACCTCTTTGCATTGCTTGTGGGAATTGGGGTTCACGAAATTGTCAAAAAAAAAAAAAAGCTGGTATTCTGTCTACTTTTACTGCTATGAGTAATGAAGTCTTTTGTTTCTGACCCAGGAATCTTGTGCCTTCTGTAAGCATTGCTGAAATTGTAACAGACTAATTTGTTAGTTTTCAGTTAGGATAAAATATCAGACCGTTGACAGTTTTTGACATGTATTTGACAGTATTAATCCTCAGTTTCCTCATATGTAAAATAGACTTTAAACATAATGCTGACATACTTGTAGTGAGGACAGCGAACTCAATAGTAATCACATATTAAGCCCTAATAAATATTTACTATTGTTATAATTTATGTGATCCTTTCACTTTATACCTTAAGCAAAACAATTCTTATATATAGTCTTATTTTGAAAGAAAACTTCTTTTAAAGATTCTTTTAAGAAACATACAATTTCAAGATATTCCTCCCCAAATATAGTTTCTTTTGGAGTCATTTTCTTTTACCCATAAGGTTTACACTTTCTCTTCTCATTTTTTTTTTGCAGTAAAATTTTATATAAAATCTTGGATGCATCCAATGGAGAGGCTTACATTAAAAAAAAATATTTTCTTTATTTGCTTCCACACAAAGAAATGGGGAAAAGGAGACTTGTAGAATAACTTTTTTAGCTTAGTTTGGCTTTTGATTAAATTTTTAACTTCTGAAATGTCTTTATTCCTTAAGAGAACTGGGTGAAGGCACAATAGAGGTGATTGTTTCAACTGAACATGTCAGCATGCCCATGTGAAGCCCTAGTCTAATGTGTAGGTTTATTGCTGCCCTTGATATATGAAGACAGAAGGGAAGTTGTAGATATAATCATGTTACTCTTTTTCTTAAAATGCCTCCTTGGATCCCTTTTGCCTACAGGGAAAAGTCACAATTTTTCGGTTTGTTGTTACAGACTCTTAACGGTTTGTCTACCTTCACCGTCAGCATGTCTGCTTTAACTCTTTTACTTCCTCATTGGTCCTTGAACACGTTATGCTGTTCCTTTCTCTGTATATTTTAGAGATACCTTTCTATCTAGTATGTCTTTACCTTTCTTTTCCACCCAACAATCTCATCACTTAAGGATCAGTTCAAGTTTCTCTTTCTCTGGAAGCCTTCCTTGCTTTATTCAAGTGGAATTGGCTGATCCTTTCTTTGTCTGACTCACACTTTTAATTAATATTTTGATTCTTACCCTTAAAGAATTCCTTTGTATTTATTTGGCTATGGTCTATTTCACCTAATGATTGCTAGTTGCTTTAAGGCAGAGATTGTCTTACTCATTTTTATGTCGTCTTTGACATACACAGCATCTGGCAAATAGTAGTTTGTTTGTTTGTTTTTTATCAATGAGACATAGAATGGAACTGGTCAGAATTTCTGAGATTTAAGCCATGAAATTTGTTTCATTGGCACTTGGTTAAACCTCAGTGTTTCTCAATACTGGTTGCTCAGTGCTGGTTGGAATCACATGGAGAGCTTTGAAAAAGTACCAGTGCCTGAGCTCAGGGGCACTAATAGGTGCCCCTAGTCTCCATAGATCTGGATTTAGTTGGTTTAAAGTGCAGTCCAGGGATTGGTAATAATAATAGTCAGCACTTACATAGCTCTTACTATACGAGGCACTATTTCGGACACTGTTTTAAGCATTTTATTTACATTAATTTATAAGCATTTTTTGAAAAGCCAACACTGATCACCACTACAGTCTGGCTAAATGGTGAGAAAATATAATCGCTGAGGTCAAAGTAAAATAATGATACATAATGATAGAACTAAGCTGAATTTCTTTAGCAAGCTTATATATTTCATTTGTTTATTCATTTTTGTTTTTAATTTGTAGGGGAGTATAAAAGCAATCCCTATATGTATAGTGTGATGAATTGTGGTTAGAACAGAAAAATTTTCAATGACTGCAGAAGAATTTGAATTGCTAAAGGAGATGTTAAGCATTCAGAGTCACTTTTCTAGTTTAAGGTGCAGTTCTCATGAGACAGCACTTTATTAACCAATTTGCCATAAAAATTTATCTTTGCTCACTGGAGCTTTTCACTTTTGAATTGAAAGGACTAATTTGATTTGACATCTTTACAGTTATTTAATAGAAATATAACATCTGGAAAAAAGAGAATATAAGTAAAGCAATATTATAAGAGGTTTACTAAAAATGGTCCTACTTTACAACACTAAAAGGGGGATTTTATGTATTATATTTAATTGTGAAAAGAGTCTTTTCATGTAAAACACTATAAAAATAGTTTGCTTTTGCATTAAAACATATTTTTCTAGCTTTCTTAAGGAACACTGCTAATATGGTTCAGGCCACCCTCAGGACTACTCATACCTTCCTTACTAGTCTTCTTGCTGTTTTTCTCTTTTCTCCCATTCATCTTTCCTGCCTGCCATTTCTGTGTTATCACATACCCCATCTGTGCACGGCAGGTTAACCTCATCAAGGCAAGGCAGATTTGGTACTGGGACTGGAATAAAACTGCCCACTTGAGTGATACAGGGGATAGGGGAAGAGTCTTGCAAAACTCAGTGTCTACAGAGCAAGGCAATAAGGAACCATTTGACTGCAGCCCTTGGGTGTCAAATACTGTGAACCAAGGGCAACTCTGATGGCCAGGATGTTGGAAGAGCATGATTGTATGGAACCAGATCAAGTAGTACTGGAGGTTGTACCCAGACAGTCGGAGAGGATTCATGTCTGCTACATTAGATTTTACTTCCTGTGGTGGATGATGGTTGTTTCAGGGATCAGCCTCCACCCCAATATGTCCCGAAGCATCAGTAGGGCTATAAAGAAAGGGAATAAACCAAAGCTTAATTACTAGAATTAAGAATAAATTGAATGTGGTCTTAAAAATAAGACAACCAGTTATTTGTACTTGGGCACAAACTGAGAGGCAGGTAAGTCACAAAAGTGACTTCAGCCTGGGTCTTAAAACCAGAGTTCCTTAGAGACCATCTATCAGTGATGATGGTCAAGTTGTTTAGATGTACTTGGAAGAGGGATGCAATATTTGAAATACAGAAAAAACACATGGTCTTAACATTTAACTCTGATCTTTCTGATCCATTTTTTCAATAGCTCCTTATTGTTTATAGAATGAGTCAGTCTCATTAATCTAATTAAGGTCTTTTATAATCTGGTTTCAACCATCTTTCCTTATTTTTCACTTCTCATTATATCTTTTCCCCCCAACTCCTGTACCTACTGACTTTGCATAGAACCTACAATTCCATAATCTAGACTTATTAAATATTTTTATCTTAATACACCTTGTGCTTTACTGGCTTGATGTTTGTTTCAAAATTTTCTCCTTTATATCTACCCATTATGTAGAAGCCATTACTTAATACCAAATGTTGGCAGTAATTTATTTTTTCTCTTTTTTTCCATCTCTACTATTGACATGTATTTTCAAGCTAAGGCTGTGTTGGCTTGATTCACCTTAATATCTCACATCAAGCCCAACATAAGGGAAGAGACAAAAAGAAAGTTTTTTAAAGACTTAATTTATTGACTTAATTTTTTGACTTTACATGTATTTTTAAAAATTACATTAATTTACACACATTTTGAGCTTTTGTGGACTTTATTGGATTTGAAAGAAAAACCTGTGTTCTTCCTGAATGGACTCTGAAGACTTATCAGTAGACTTAAAAACAATTTAGAAAATTTAGATTTTTGAAATTTCAATGTCTAGTTGCATAGTACATGCATGCATGTTGTATATTCATTCCATTATATAACACATAGACTTTTGTATATGATTGAATTTTCATGATATTCAGAAAGGTAAAGCCATGATATTATTATTTTTATAATTTTTATAATTTTTATAAGAAGACAAATGATTAACTTGGATTTGAAAATTCAATAATGAGCCTAGTCATTGCCTTGAACCATTAGTATCAATTAATAGCAATTAC
>NW_011888883.1:4138241-4146172 GCF_000151845.1 Pteropus vampyrus | reverse complement strand
GAAAAACCTGTGTTCTTCCTGAATGGACTCTGAAGACTTATCAGTAGACTTAAAAACAATTTAGAAAATTTAGATTTTTGAAATTTCAATGTCTAGTTGCATAGTACATGCATGCATGTTGTATATTCATTCCATTATATAACACATAGACTTTTGTATATGATTGAATTTTCATGATATTCAGAAAGGTAAAGCCATGATATTATTATTTTTATAATTTTTATAATTTTTATAAGAAGACAAATGATTAACTTGGATTTGAAAATTCAATAATGAGCCTAGTCATTGCCTTGAACCATTAGTATCAATTAATAGCAATTACTGAATGGTTGTGTATAAATGAGAAGAGGTTGATCAGTATTTAAAACTTATTCTCATTATCATATAGACCAGTGGCTTTCAACAAGGTATGATTTTTGACTTGCCCCTCAAGGATATTTAACAATGTCTGGAGAAATCTTGGGTTTTCACAAATGCGGACAGTGCTATTGTAGAGGCCAGAGGTACGGCTAAATGCCCTGCAATGCGAAGGATGATTCCCTAAAACAAAGACTTATCTAGTCCAAAATGTCAACAATACTAAGGCTAAAAAACTAGATATAGATCAAGGCTAACAATTCGTCTATTGAAATTAACTTAAAAATATACATATATGTATATATAGTTGAATTCCAAGTGTCAGCCATAGAGATTTATTCGTTTCAGAAAATAACTTAAAGTAGAATCTACATAAAGCACAATTAAGATGTAGAATAATTACCTTTCAGAGATTGTGTGTTATTATCATATTGAAATGTACTTTTTTGACTTTTGCTTAAATAAGTGAGTCTAATCCTCAGTATATGAAATAATTTAATAACACAAAGGGTTTTGTGGTGCTCACATAAATTGTGATTGTTTTTGGTTTGGATTCACATGTGGTTAAACTACATGTTTCCATGGTTTCACTAAATTTCATGTTTTGCTTTACAGAGTAATATTGGTAAATGGAAGGATTGATATAAGGCAATTAGCTGTAACTTTGGAACTTTTCTTCCCTTTTTAAAGCTTTGCATGGCTTGAGCTTTTATACTTTATATAAAACTACTTATAACCCAGATGATTTATAGAAAACTCTGCAAGGTGAAGTCAGTGTGCACTTCAAGGCCAGGGCAAAAGACTCTACTCTGCCATTTGTTTTCATTGTTTTGTTTGGCCTTTTCCATGAAACCAGATGGATAAGCAGGGCACATATGGTGTATGAACTGGCTGGGGCTCCCAGCAGGCCTGACTGTGGACTCTGTGGCCTGCTGCTGTGCTTTTATGTTTGAGTTCAGAATTCTTCTACTCATTTGCACAGGGCTGAGGCCAGGCCCCTCGAAGCTCACTCAGCAGGAAGTGGCTACTCCGAAATCCAGAATGCTCATCTAGAAGGAAAAGACCTTTGGCGACAAAGTCCTCATCTATGATCTGGCTCTCTCCTCCTTTGTGCTGCTCGGCTCCCTCTCTCAGGATCAAAGAGCTCTGTGGGAACACAATTCCTGACTCAGACTTGTGGGTAATTCCTGTTTTGAA
Source organism: Pteropus vampyrus (assembly GCF_000151845.1). Taxonomy (NCBI): domain Eukaryota; kingdom Metazoa; phylum Chordata; class Mammalia; order Chiroptera; family Pteropodidae; genus Pteropus; species Pteropus vampyrus. The sequence goes on along the minus strand of NW_011888883.1, from coordinate 4,144,618 downwards.
TCCAGTTTGGGTCTCTGGGTTGAATTTTCTTCTGGTTAGCCTTGTGGCCACTCCTGGAGGCAGAGAAACTGCTATGTGGATTAGCAAAGATCAAGAAAATGAAGGCCATCTCTAATGTTGACATTAGTAACTCAGGACCAGATGGGAGGTTTAGCCTGGGACCGTTGTGCTATAATTAGTGTTCTAAAAATACTGGTTCTACCTAGGGATGAACCACCTCACTGAGACAATATGGATCAGGCCATTTTATAACATGTTCACTTTTGCCTCTGTTGTATTTAATAGTCACAGTAACTTTTACATTTTACACAGTGGTCCTGTATTTAGGAGACCGTAGTGGTTTTATGAGCTCATAACTGGTTATAAGCATGGACTTTGGAATCAGAAAGATTAGGCTTGGCTTGTGGCATCTATCACATGTTAGCAGAGAAAACTTGAAGGTTATTTAACCTCATCAAGTCTCAATTTCCTCATCTAAAAATTGATATAATAGTGCCTCTATAACTAGATAAATGAGATGTTGTATTGTGTTGTGGTAAGAGTATGTACTTCAGAGCCAGACTGCTTGGGATCGAATGCTGGCTCTGCCACTTACTAGCTGGCTGACCTTGAACACAGTGCTTCACCTTCTTCTGCTCTGGAGATAATAATAGGATCAATTGAGAGGGTTGTTGTCAGGATTAATGGATTGCATGAGTAGGATAGTTGGGGCATCTTGTAGTGCTTTATAACCATTAGTTAAATTATTATTGTGAGGGTGAAAATACTTTCTCAGTAGCAGAGAAATTCTTTTATGAATTTGTGTTTGTAACACATATGCATAGCACTTATAAATGTACCACACAGAAAGTCTTTTAAAAGCACTAAAATATTGCATTATTTGGGAAATTGCTCAGTTTTCTACCACATGGAGAAGTTAATTCAGATACATAAATGACTACTTGTCAAACTAGACCAAAGTACCTGGTATTGTTCTTCAAACTGAGTAAAGTTTAAGACAAATGTACATTCTCTCACAGACATACACATTCACGCACTGCTTTATGACAGGTGTAGATGGGAACTGGGTCTAATGAAATCAAGCAATTGAAGAGAGCTTGGTACAACTCAGGAGTATTAGAAATCTTTGGCTCTAGATATCCCCGGGAATTGAAGGTCTATTTGCCTTGATGACTCCAAATCATCTGCTATACAATTGGCAAGTTACACTTGTATTTTCTCCTTCATTGCCATTGTGCTTGTCTAGTCCAGGAGGAATCCCCACATGTCATCCTTCTCAGACCTCCACCTTTCTTTGAACCAACTGTTTACTTCTAATTCCTTACTTCTATACTACTGTGCCTAGAAAAATCAAGCTCCTTTATATCATGTATATTTTAAATAAAAAGCATTAAAAAGAAGACCCATTTACTGTTATACTGCAACTCAATTCTGACAAGTCTCGCTTTCCAATCTGCAGCAGGCAAACTTTTTGGCTGATATTCTGATAGATATACAAAAGGAGCAGATTGCTCACTTTTGTGGATGCATTTTATGAAATCTATTTGTTTGAAAAGAGAAGAAATGCAAAACAGATTATAAAAACCAATAATTTCATATATTTGCTATGTTAGCAAAGTTTCATTTTCAGATAAAAAAAGCCACAAGCCACATGTTGTTAAATTGATAAAAATAATTTATGGAGAGATAATATATGTATGGCAGCTTAATATCATTTCCTGAGTCTAATTGCATGTTAGATCATAAAAAGATGCTAAAATGAACTGTAAAAGTTTCAAAGATTATTTATATGACAATACATTTTAGGAAATTGTAACAAGGATTTCATTTAAAGTTTAGCTGGCATTTGTTGTTTTCAGTAAGCTAAAATAAAAAGGGATTGATATCATGGATGTTTTACAATGAGTGTATCAAAATAAATGCTTATGTTTTACCTTATTCTTATAATACAGAATTAGAATAATTGAGCTTTTAACTTTTTAGAAGTTTGGAAATTTTTTTCAAATAAATGGTGGCATCACAATGAAATTAGAACATGGTAAGGAAGGGGCTTCTGGACTTCAAGACGTCCTTCAAAACAGAAAAGCATATTTTAAATTGTTTGAATTTTCTAGTTCATTTGGCCTGGGCACCTTCCTGCATGTCTTGTCATAACTACCATGTTAAATTTAGTCGTATGTTTAGAAAATGGAGAAAAATGTTCACCACTAGCAGGTGAAAACAGGAAATAAAAATATTGACCCGGGATGTTTCCTAGACAATTAAACACTAGTGAAAAGATTGTAGTTCCTAAGGACACTGAGACTAGGAAAGTGGGCATAAGTACCTCATTTGGCATCCAGTTGATTCCGATTCATGATGCCTGTAATTGCTGGCTATGTGAGTAATGTGGCAAAATAGCTTGTATTGCAGTAAAATGAAAAAAAAAAAAAGTTCCTCCTAAAGGACTTATGATTTTAGGATCACAGCAGAATCGTTCTTTCTCCATTTCCCTCTTTTGGAAATACCTGGACTTTTTTTTGAAATGCCCGGTCTTTCATTTTGATTCCAGATCTAAACAAAATGATGACACACCTAATTACTGATGACATTGTTTACCTGGAGGACCAAGCTTTTTTGGATCTAGTATGACCCCAAACTAGAACAGATAGAAGTGGTTGTGATACTATCAAAAATTAATATATCATTTGTTTAGGTTCTGAATAGAACATCATGATAAGTTATTTGGAAAGAGTTTCTTTAAGAGAAAGCTATTCATCTAGGAATCGTTTATAGAGGAATTACCATGTATGAGGCTGTGTGTGTGAAAAAAGAAAAATAGCATTTATATTTTTTTCAAGGAAAGTAAAATTCGATGGAATTTACAGAGTGGTGATGACTTTTTCTTTCAGAAAAATATAAAGATAATTGGCCTTTTTTTTGGTAGCAGTTTTGAAGATTAATAGTAAAGAGCCAGGCACTTGATCTGAATGTATTTTGATGAAGGTAAAAGTCACTCAGACTGTGTTCATTTTTGTTTATGTGTTGTTTGTTGAATCCTTTGTCTACAGATTACATCAGGAAAATAACTTTTTAAATAAATCACATCTTATGGATTAAATGGGAACTCTCAGTGCTAGGGACATGTGGTAGAAGGAGAAAGTTTCAAAGGAAGCAAGAGAGTAAGTCTTGGAAAGTTCTTGGTGGCTAGGAATCTCAGAGGGACAATAGACTCCATCCCCCAGTCCCCCTTCCACTCCCACCAGATAAAGAGATGTTTGGGAACACACAGAGCCTGGAGGACTTCACTTGCTTCTTTATTGGGGCCTGGGAAAATAAACATGAACACTGTGCCTGACAACATTGTCAGGCATCAATATAATTAAGATACCAGAATATTTGGCCCTTAAAAAAGGCAAGATTTACTTAGAAGCCAGTGGTCCCCAAAGAGTTTTCTTGGTTGTGATGAGAGAATGCCAGGGAGGAACTGTGTTAGGCTAGGTCTAGGCTGCAGAGCAGGCGGACACAGCAAACACCTCAGAGGATGCTGGAGTGGAGGGATGATCATGCAAGAGGCGAGCCACCAACTTAACTCCAAACACCTTCATCCCCTTCCCACGACTGGATACCCAGGTGAAGGGAAGAAACAATTTTGAATTGACCGAGTTTATGCCTCACTTGACTAAGAAAAACTCTGAAGTGATGAGAAAAAAAACTTGGAATTGACTTAGTCAGATTTCAGTCATCTAGCAACTAAGCTCAATTACAGAGAGATGCGTTATTTTACACATCTGAATTTTGTCAGTTAAAAATATTGTGCTTACAAAGACTGCTATGATTTCAGTGAATATGCTTTATTTCCTATGTGTATGCATAAAATAAATTTGAAACATTTATTTTACTCTAGGATCAGCTTCATATGTAGAAATGTAAAATATTTTATAAAGTCTCCTTAATAGATTAAATGAAGAGAAATTATCAAATGTTGATATGCTCAGAAATGTTTAACCTATCAGTTGATTCGAAATATTTAAAGTAATTAATGTGTTGAAGAAGAAATTATCAAGATCAACAATCTCAATCATAAAAATCTTTAGGACTTAGCTCATCAATTTCTAGAAATGACCACTTAAGAGAACAGATTCTGTTCTGTAGATGTATTTACAGTATTTGGAGCTGGTTCTATGATATCCTAGTTTTCTTTATAGTTGTAAGACCACTGAAAGAAATAAAAGGTAGGTTTTTAAATTAAGTATTTATTTTTTACGCTGAGTCCTCAGTGATTTAGAGTACTGTTTTGAATTTATAGAACCTATAGTAACTAATGATTATGTTACAGAATTTTGACTAGGAACTTGTAATGTGTCCATTCATCATCTTTCTAACCTTCATTTCTTTTTCATTTGAGTCAATTTTCACATACATTCTTTCTTGGTAGGTATTATATCATGCCTATTGCTGAAATTCTCAAAGATCACTTTTATTAATTAAAATCATTATTAATAAAATTGCTTGTATTATCATAGGGAACCTCAGATGGGTGTTGCTAATAGCCTGTAAGTGGAGCCTAAAAAGATTAGTTATATAATTTTTTTAAAAGCTGTATTTGTATATATATTTGGCATATTAGAAGTTGCACATATTTAAAGTGTAAAATTTGATAAGTTCTATGATATGTAAGCACCAGTGAAACCACTACGATGAATATAATGAACATATTCATCATGTCCCAAAATGCCCTGTGCCTTGTGGTAATACATCTTTTCTGCCTTTTCCTGTCCTCTTTCTTCATCTCCAGGGATTGCATTGAATCTATAGATCAAATTGGGAAGAACTGACATCTTGACAATATTGAGTCTTCCAATACAGGAACATGTAATCTCCCTCCATTTATTTAGTTTTTTGATTTCTTTCATCAGAGTTTTGTAGTTTTTTTTTATATATAGGTCTTATATATGTTATTTTTATATTTATATCTCAATATTTCATTTTTGGGGTGCTAATGTAAATGACATTGTATTTTTAATTTCAAATTTCACTTATTCATTGCTTGTACTTGACAGTACTTGGATCGTCAATTTTTTTTTTGTTGTTTTGTATGAATTTTAGTCAGTCTGATAGCTATGTAGTGGTATCTCATTGTGGTTTTTATTTGTACTTCGTTAATGACTGCTGACACTGAATGTTTTCCTGTGCTGATTTGCCATATATGTATCTTCTTTCATAACGTGTTTTTTAAACTTGCCTATTTAAAAATTTTCATATATACATATCTCAAGGGTCAATCCACATGTTTGATGATTCACTAGAAATATTCACAGAACTCAGAGTCAGCAGTACTCATGACTATATTTTATTACAGTGATCAGCAATGGAAAAAGACACATCACGCAGTTTGGAGGAATCCCAATGCAGACTTCCAACATTTTCCCTCTTAGGAGAGATTACAACTAACACACTTCTTCCTTCAGTAGTGAAATGCAGCAATATGTGTGCAATGTTTTGGCCCAGGGAAGCTTGCTTCAGACTTAGAGTCCAGAGTTTCTATTTGGAGCCAGTCTTATAGGCACTCTACTAACATGGCCAGCCATAAGTATCCAAATCCCAGAACAAAATTAGGGTATTCACCATTAAGCACATTTTTTGTACAATTAGTCTAGGCAAACAGGTACAGCAGAGCATAATCCTCCAAGTGGGAAAACAGCCTGATTAACATAGAGAGCATGACAGAAGCAAAGTTCCCAGATGCCAGCCAAGGGCCAACCCTGCAAGCAGACCCTTCTAAAGATAGCAACCTCAGAAATACTATATTGACTCTTCTGATACACAAATACACACATACACATACATACATTCTTTTATTTTCACCGAAACACTCTGATTATTGTGGGACATCCAGGAAGAAGTGAGGGATATGATAAACCTGAAAAACTCATTGAATTGAGGAAAGTTCCAAGCATAACATATACCTTCCGGGAATGTGGTATTTGCCTTGGGACTGTAGATACTGAGATTTGAGTCAGACATAAGCTTATAATATTATGGTAAAGGATTCAGTTTCACCTAAAAGTAGAACCTGTTTTAACTGATGAAAGAATGAGTTTGAGAATTGGGTGGGATTTACAAAAACAGAAAACTTTCTTCAGGATAATTCTTTAGGATGGTCTGAAGCCCAGGGGACAAACTGGTGGCCAGAGAAAGAATAAATTTAATTAAGAGAGGTTACCAGTCTGGTAGCACCTCAAGACCCTGGAAGCAGTCCGGGATAGACATGTTTTTTCACTCGGGAAGGCTAGAGGGGCTGACTTTGGGAACATGAATTCCTCTTTATCAAGCAGTGTTGTTTCATTGAGCAGCTTGCTTCAAATTCTCTGCTGTCTTATACTTATTGGGCTCCC
>NW_011888883.1:4132653-4138034 GCF_000151845.1 Pteropus vampyrus | reverse complement strand
TTTTTTGTTTGTTTGTTTGTTTTGGTATTGAGTTGTATGAATTCTTTATAAATTTTGATATTAAGTTCTTGTCTGATGTATGATAGGCAAATATCTTCTCCCATTTTGTAGGATGTCTTTTTGTTTTATTGATGGTTTCCTTTGCTGTACAAAAAAGTTTTAGTTTGATATAGTCCCATTTGTTTATTTTTATTTTGTTTCCCTTGCCCAAGGAGATATATCAGAAAAAAAAATTACTAAGAGCAAGCAATGTCAGAGAGTTTACTGCCTATGTTTTCTTCTAGGAGCTTTATTGTTTTGGGTCTTACATTTAAGTCTTTAATCCATTTTAACTTCTGGTTTATTTTAACCCTTAGATTAGCTAGTGGAACTGACTTCTGGCATCCTTCAGGCAACAATAATAATGTTTTTCTTTGCTTTTGATAACTATTGTAAGACACTATGTTCAAGATTAGGCTTCCTGAAAAGTACCCGGAGAATAGGCATTGAGGCATTCATGTTAATAGACAGAGACATTGGCTTTGGATTTACATTATCATGTGAAAAGACAGGTACCCATAAAATACCTAGGAATAAATTTAACCAAATTGTTGAAAGACCTGGTCTCTAGAAACTATAAGACATTGAAGAAATTGAAGAGGACACAAATAAATGGAAGGATATACCATATTCATGGATTGAAAAAGATTAATATTGTTAAAATGTCCTTACTTTCTAAAGCATTATACAGATTCAAAGCTATCCCTGTTAAAACACCAATAGCATTCTTCTCAGAATTAGAACAACTAATCTTAAAATTTATATGGAATCACAAAAGACCACAAAAAGCCAAAGAAACCTTGAGAAAGACCGATGAAAGGTATCATGCTCCTCAATTTTAAACTATACTACTAAGCTATAATAATGAACAGAGTGTGGTACTGGCATAAAAACAGATATATAGATCAATGGAGGCAAGAATGTACAATAGAGTAAAGACAGTTTCTTCAGTAAGTGGTACTGAAAATACTGGACAGTTACTTCCCCCCACCCTCCCCAAAATTAGACCAATTTCTTACAAAGGAAACTTTATTTTCCATACAAAAATAAACTCAAAATGAATTAAAGACTTAAGCGTAAGACTAGAAACCACAAAAATCCTAGAAGAAAACATAAGTAGTAAGCTCTTTGACATCAGTCTTAGCAATATCTTTTTGGATATGTCTGCTTGGGCAAAGGAAATAAAAGAAAAATAAAGAAATGGACTACATTAAACTATAAAGTTTTTGCACAGAGAAGAAAGCCATCAACAAAATGAAAAGACAACCTATTGAATGGGAGAAAATATTCATCGATGATATATTTGATAAGACGTTAATATCTAAAAATATAAAGAACCATACAACTTAACATCAATAAAAAACAAGTGATCCAATTAAAAAATGGGCAGAGGACCCGGATAGACATTTTTCCAAAGAGGACAAACAGAGATGGCTAACAGGCATACAAAAAGAGGCACAACATCAATTATTAGGGAAATGCAAATCAAAACCAAAATGTGATATTGCCTCCCAACTGTCAGAATTGCTATCATCAATAAATCAACAAACAAGTGTTGGTGAGGATGTGGAGAAAAGAGAACCCCTGTGCACCATTGGTGGGATCGTAAATTGGTGCAGCCACTATGGAAATCAGTATGGAGATCCCTCAAAAACTTAAAAATAGTACTACCTTATGACCTAACAATTACATTTATGAATATTTATTTGGAGAAAATAAAAATACTTGAAAAAATAGATGAACTTCTGTGTGCATTGTAGCATTACTTACAATGGCCAAGATACAGAAGCATCTTAGGGTCTGTCAATAGATGAATGGATAAAACGATGTGGTATATATCTACAATAGAATATTACTCAGCAATACAAAATAATGAAATCTTTTGTGACAACATGGATAGACATAGAGGGTATTGGCTAAGTAAAATAAGTCAGGCAGAGAAAGACAAATATTATATGATTTCACTTATATGTGGAATTCTAAAAACAAAACAAAACAAAACAAATGAATAAAGAAAACAAAACAGAAACAGTCCTATAGAGATAGAGAACAAGCTGATGGTTCCCAAAGTGGAGGGGAGTGTGGGAATGGGTAAAAAAAATTAAAAAATTAAAAAATAAATAAAACATTAAATAAATAGTGGAGTCTGAAAAAAAGAAAGTGAAAACAACCAGAAAAAAACAGAAACAAAATAATTAAATGTTTAGTTTCAAAAATCATTTAAAATGGATTGCTTTTTATACTACTCTGTTTAAAAAGTAGAAAATTTTAAAACATGCTTTTTAAAATTATTTTTTTTCTATAATTATCTCCCTATATTTTACAAATATAAATCAATAGACAAGAAAAACATTTTACCACCATCACCACCAAAAAGATAGGTGCTAAAGGCAGGGTCATCACTTCACAGCTGAGAATATGTGAGTTTGCCCACCTAAAGTAAGGAGATAATATTTAAAAGAATATTTCTCGATGCAGATAAAATATATGTGGCCTTGAGATTATAATCACTATTTAAATAATTTATAAATGTAGTTGGTTAAGAATAGCGAAAGGGGCTAATACTGAAAATTCGTCTTTGATAAAAAAAATGGTTTAGATAACGGGCATTACCTGTAGTTTGATTGAGTTACTAAATTTTGCTAGATCAGATTACCAGATATGTACTCTTTAACTTGACTTTCATGAGAGATATGTATTTTGGTACCTGTATCTTTTGTAAGAAGGTTAAAAATCAAACAATCCAACAAACATTTTCTATAAAATCTTTCATCCCTAATGCAAAACACTTTTTGAGATATGTTTATTTTTGGAATCTTAACAGTTAAATGAAGACAATTTCTATTGGTGACATTATTATTGTGGAGCTAATTGTGAGTTATTGATATTAGTTTACTGGCAAGGATCATAAACTTAGAAATTTTTCAATTCTGAGTCTAATTGCTTGAAGCCTTAAAAGAAATATATTAACACATTATAATATGAAAGACTGTGAAAACATATATAAAGGACTTTATAGCTAAAAATGGAAGCCCAAATATAAGAGTATTTAGAAACTTGATGTTCTATAACTCTAAATCATAGTCCTGAAATATTTTAATATTACCTTTTAGATAGAGAGAAAGCCTCCATACATCTATTCAGCATGCTGCCACTTAAATTATTTCTTTCCTCTTTTTAATGGAGACAGTGATGACTCATTGAATTCATTTAGTTTCACAAAACAACTGAACACTGTTTGAAATCAACTGTGGCAAAAATAGAGGAAAATTGTCAAAGCAAAAAGGATGACATTAGTAGTGAGCAGCCAGTATGACCACATCTACGTGGCATGAAGTGAAGTGAGGATCTGGTAATTGCATGATTAATTTTCTCACGATGTTGATGATAATGGTGATGGTGGCAGTGGTGATTATATGAACAATGACTACCATTTATTGAGTGCTTACCAGGTGTCAGGTATTGTTCTGAGCATTATTTTTGCATTAATTCATTTGATCTTCAAAGAACCCAAACAGGTAATTATTATTTTTACCTCCATTTTTACAGACAAACAGACTGAGGAACAGAATGGTTAATAACATGTTTGAAGTCATACACTAGTACACTGAATTTTAACCATTAACTGTTTATACGCAAAAGTGACAAAGATATTCTTAGCTTTCTAGCTACCTTACATGATTGTCTTCAGAGACAAAGAAGTTTAGTGAATGGGAAGCACTTTGAGAACATGGACTATAATAAACAATGTGAGAATGGATTATTTAACCAAATCTAAATCCAAAAATTTAAAAATATATGGCAAATGTGCTGATCTTACAGATAAATTTTGATATCTAGGGCTAAAATGTTGTCTGCTTTCTCAGGGAAGCCTAACATGTAAAAGGAATGTTTAAAGTACTAAAAAGGTTCTCTGGCTTCAAAAATATTCCTAACACACCTCTCCTGGTGGTGGAGACTTCTCCATTGGAGGCAATGGTAGTACAAGGGCTAGTACAGATAGCATCGTCACCAGAGTGGCTAGGTGTACATATCAATGAGGTGTAGAGGGAGGAGGATGGACTTGGCTTCAATTCTTTGTTCTTTTAAGGTCCTTTCCACCTCTAACAACCTTTTCAGTGAAAGTAATGCCTGCTAAAATGCACAGCCTCTTAGGATTGATAATAAAATTAATCAGTAATACCTACTGAGAATCAATTAGATTCTTCCTAAGGTAAACATATTAAGGAATGGCATGTGTTAGAATTAATGGCACTTGGAAGATAGCAAGGAGATCAGAGAATAGTCACTGGGAGGAAGTCCACTGGAGTCAGAAAAAGTGTTAAGAAGGTGCTGTAGATCCTCAAGAGGGTGCTGTAGGTCCTCACCAAGAGGCCTGTTGTGGAGAATAACAAATGAGTGAGATGAGGAAGCTACTATAAAAAAAGTCTGTGATTTTATATTATTGCTTTTGTCTGTCTTTATCATAGTCTCATTGCTTATCCCCTCCACCTTGTTTCCCTTCTTTTAGGTAGTCTTTTCCTTACCTCAAAAAGTTCTAAGGATTCCTTGATACTCCCTCCCTTTCAGTAATTCCCTTCCTTTTTCTCATCTTCTGCACATACTAATCTTGACTCCATTCCTCACAACTTCTTATTTTTTAGTTTTTAAATTTTTATTTTTTCAATTATAGTTGACATACAATATTATATTAGTTTCAGGTATACAACACAGTAATTAGACATTTACATAACTTGTGAAGTGATCACCCAGATAAATCCAGTACCCATCTGACACCATACATAGTTATTACAGTACTGTATTCCCCATGCTATACTTTACACCCCCATGACTATTTTGTAACTACCAATTTGTATCTCTTAATCCTCTCCATCCTTCACCCATTCTCCCACCACCTAATCCAGCAACCATCAAAATGCAGTCTGTATCTATGAGCTTGTTTATATTGTTTGTTTGTTTATTCTGTTCTCTAGATTCTACAGATAAGTGAAATCATATGACATTTGTCTTTCTCTGACTTATTCCACTCAGCACAATACCCTCTGGATGTATCCATGTTGTTGCAGATGACAAGATTTCATTCTTTTTTGTGGCTGAGTAATATTCCATTGTATATGTATGTTCCACCTCTTCTTTATCCAATCAGCCGCTGATGGACACTCAGGTTGCCTCCATATTTTGGCTATTGTAAATAATGCTGAAATGAACATATGGATTCACATATCCCTTTGAAGAAGTGTTTTGGGTTTCTTCAAATGAATACCCAGAAATGTGATTACTGGGTCCTTCTTTGTCTCTTGCTATAGCCTTTATTTTAAAGTTTATTTTGTCTGGTATTAATA
>NW_011888883.1:4121365-4131623 GCF_000151845.1 Pteropus vampyrus | reverse complement strand
GATTGTCTTCAGAGACAAAGAAGTTTAGTGAATGGGAAGCACTTTGAGAACATGGACTATAATAAACAATGTGAGAATGGATTATTTAACCAAATCTAAATCCAAAAATTTAAAAATATATGGCAAATGTGCTGATCTTACAGATAAATTTTGATATCTAGGGCTAAAATGTTGTCTGCTTTCTCAGGGAAGCCTAACATGTAAAAGGAATGTTTAAAGTACTAAAAAGGTTCTCTGGCTTCAAAAATATTCCTAACACACCTCTCCTGGTGGTGGAGACTTCTCCATTGGAGGCAATGGTAGTACAAGGGCTAGTACAGATAGCATCGTCACCAGAGTGGCTAGGTGTACATATCAATGAGGTGTAGAGGGAGGAGGATGGACTTGGCTTCAATTCTTTGTTCTTTTAAGGTCCTTTCCACCTCTAACAACCTTTTCAGTGAAAGTAATGCCTGCTAAAATGCACAGCCTCTTAGGATTGATAATAAAATTAATCAGTAATACCTACTGAGAATCAATTAGATTCTTCCTAAGGTAAACATATTAAGGAATGGCATGTGTTAGAATTAATGGCACTTGGAAGATAGCAAGGAGATCAGAGAATAGTCACTGGGAGGAAGTCCACTGGAGTCAGAAAAAGTGTTAAGAAGGTGCTGTAGATCCTCAAGAGGGTGCTGTAGGTCCTCACCAAGAGGCCTGTTGTGGAGAATAACAAATGAGTGAGATGAGGAAGCTACTATAAAAAAAGTCTGTGATTTTATATTATTGCTTTTGTCTGTCTTTATCATAGTCTCATTGCTTATCCCCTCCACCTTGTTTCCCTTCTTTTAGGTAGTCTTTTCCTTACCTCAAAAAGTTCTAAGGATTCCTTGATACTCCCTCCCTTTCAGTAATTCCCTTCCTTTTTCTCATCTTCTGCACATACTAATCTTGACTCCATTCCTCACAACTTCTTATTTTTTAGTTTTTAAATTTTTATTTTTTCAATTATAGTTGACATACAATATTATATTAGTTTCAGGTATACAACACAGTAATTAGACATTTACATAACTTGTGAAGTGATCACCCAGATAAATCCAGTACCCATCTGACACCATACATAGTTATTACAGTACTGTATTCCCCATGCTATACTTTACACCCCCATGACTATTTTGTAACTACCAATTTGTATCTCTTAATCCTCTCCATCCTTCACCCATTCTCCCACCACCTAATCCAGCAACCATCAAAATGCAGTCTGTATCTATGAGCTTGTTTATATTGTTTGTTTGTTTATTCTGTTCTCTAGATTCTACAGATAAGTGAAATCATATGACATTTGTCTTTCTCTGACTTATTCCACTCAGCACAATACCCTCTGGATGTATCCATGTTGTTGCAGATGACAAGATTTCATTCTTTTTTGTGGCTGAGTAATATTCCATTGTATATGTATGTTCCACCTCTTCTTTATCCAATCAGCCGCTGATGGACACTCAGGTTGCCTCCATATTTTGGCTATTGTAAATAATGCTGAAATGAACATATGGATTCACATATCCCTTTGAAGAAGTGTTTTGGGTTTCTTCAAATGAATACCCAGAAATGTGATTACTGGGTCCTTCTTTGTCTCTTGCTATAGCCTTTATTTTAAAGTTTATTTTGTCTGGTATTAATATTTCAACATCAGCTTTTTCCCCCCATTTTTTATGAAACACTTTTTTCTATTCCTTTAGTTTCAGTTCGTATGCGTCTTTTGATCTAAAACGAGTCACTTGTAGGCAGCATATGCAAGGGTCATGTTTTCTTATTCATTCAGCTACCCTATATCTTTTGATAGGAGCATTTACATCATTTACATTTAAACTAAGTGTTGTTAGATATGTAGTTATTATCATTTTTTTTTTCATATTTGTGATTTTTTTCCCCCTTCTTAAAGAAGTCCCTCTAACATTTCTTCTGATATTGGTTTGGTAGCGAGGAACTGTTTTAGCTTTTCTTTTTTGTACAGCAAGCTCTTTAATCTGTCCTTCAGTTCTAAATGATAGCTTTACTGGGTGAAGAAATTTTGGTTGTAGGTCCTTGCTTTTTATCACTTCGAATATTTTGTGCCAATCCCTTCTGGCCTGCAAAGTTTCTGTTGAGAAATTAGCTAACTATCTTGTGGGAACTCCCTTGCAGGTAACTAACTGCTTTTCTCCTGTTGCTTTTAAGAGCTTCTCTTTATCTTTAACCTTTAACATTTTAATTATGATGTGTTTTGGGCCTCTTTGGGTTAATTATGATGTGTCTTAGTCCTCTTTGGGTTCTTCTTGTTTGGGACTCTGTGTTTCCTGGGTTTGTATGTCTATATTCTTCTCCAAGTTAAGGAAGTTATTTGTCATTATTTCTTGAAATAGGTCTTCAATTTCTTGCTCTCTTTCTCTTCTTCTGGTACCCCTATGATGAGAATATTGTTATACTTGATGTTGTCCCGGAGGTCCCTTAAACTATTCTCATATTTTAAAATTCTTTTTTCTTGTTGCTGTTCTGATTGGGTGTTGTCTGATACCTTATCTTTCAAATCACTGATTCAATTCTCTGCCTCATCTTATAAACTGTTGATTCCCTCTAATGTATTCTTTATTTCAGTTATTGCATTCTTCATTTCTGACTGGTTCTTTTTTAGTTTATCTATTTCTATTTTTATGTTTACTATCTCCTTGTTAAAGTTCTCACTGAGATCATTGAGCATCTAAGTGTGTCCCTTGTGTGGGTTGTATATAATCTCCTGTTGTAGTTGAGTCTTGGTTGTTGTTTGCATATTAGTGGGAGGGATGGACCCTCAAGCTGATTGGTTGTGAGGACTGGCCATGACTACAGTGGAGGAGCTATTGTGCAGGGGCTGACCTTAAAGAGCACTATTTGCTTTATCTGGGCTCTCGTGCCTGCCCAATCTGCTCTGGACAGGGTATATGGTCCTTGGAGGTAGCTGGGTGGTGCTCCAGCTTGGGAAGTTGGCCACTGCACGTGCCAGCCATAGAGCCTCTTAGGAGAGGCCAAAAAGTTATCTGCAGATGTCTTCCACCCTTGCTGCACTTGTAGGTACCTGGGGGAGGCTAAGCTGTGAACTGAGGCTAACTGCCACTAGTGCCAAGCTTGGGCTGCTTAGGAAGTATTGGGCATGCTGAGGTCAGTTACTGCTTGTTTGGGGTTTGTGAACCTATAAGAGATTTTAGGAAAGTGCACAGCTTGAGCCATGACAGGCCATTTGTATGAAAAAGCCACTGGAAGTGGCTTGGGTGGGCCTGCAAGTTGGATGGGGCAGGGTCTCAGAGAATCACCAGGACAGGGTGACCAATGTTAGCCAGGTTGATGGAGACTCAGACATGGCCTAAGTCTGCAACCTGGGATGGGAGGAGGGCTAAATGAAACAATGCCCTATGCCTATACTTCTGTCCAGGAGAAAGCTGCTCCTCTAGCCCTCTCCCTGAAGCCAGATAATTCAGTTTCTCCCTATATGTCCCTGACACCTTTCAAGCTGCTGCCCCAATGCTGGAACTCAGAGTGTGTGAGTCTGTGTGTGGGCTTTTTAAGAGAAGTACCTGGGACTCCTACAGCTCTCTGTCTCACTTGGTCACTATCTCCATTGGTTTTCACAGCCAGAAGTAGTGGGACTTCTCTTTCCAGGATTGGTGCTCTAGGCTGGGGAGCCAATGTGAGGCTGGGTCCCCTTGCTACTTTGGGGGGACCTCTGCAGCTGAGATATCTTTCTCTATTTTTTACTCCCACACATGAGTGTGAAACTAGCCTATTTCTTTTCTTTGCCCCTTCTGCCAGTCTTGATGTGGTTTCTTATGTATATCCTTACTTGTAGAATTTCTGTTCAGTTAGACTTTAGGTGATTCTCATTGATGGTTGTTCTGTAGATTAGTTGTAGTTTTGATGTGGTCAAGAGAGGAGGCTGGGAGTGTTTACCATCCTGACTGGAAACCTCCCCTCACAATCTGTTTTTCGATCAGATTTTCCAAATATCTGAGCTATGGGTAGGAACTGAGTGGTGGAAAGACAGCTAGTTTTGAGACTACTGATCTTTTTATCTCATTTTTCACTTTACCCTGAACTGCAAAAGTGATCTTCTGGATCACTATATATAAAGTTCAGGAGTTATGGCTTTAGATTTTGCTTAGAGAATCAGGGATTCATAGTTTTAGAGCGAAGTATGTAGTTCAGATCTTTTTTTTTTAAAGGGATGAATTGACATAGGTCCAAAGGTTTGAGACTTTCCCAAGATGTGTCAGATCTTCTGGTTCCCATCACCATGACATTTCCATTTACTACATCCAAATATTGAGTGTCTACTTATGTGTATACCAACCACACAACACATGTACCCATACACACTTATACACTCCCATTGGCTTTAAAACCAGTCCATGTGCCTGAGCTTTCAGTAATGGAAACAGCTTTTCTATTATTTTCCCTCATTGTGGAGTGGAAGAAATACTTTAATCAGGTCTGTGATTTGTGAACTGTTTAAAAAAGTGGTTACCATGTTGAATGCATATAGTTGTATCTAAGGACGTGTATCTAAGGACAGGTCTAAAGAGATTTATTACTATTTACAATGTCAAGATTCTTGAGTGACACCAGATGAAATTTCAGACTGAAACATAGTTACCTGGTTACATTCCAATATGCATTGTGAGACAGTTCAGAGAGAAGGGTGTATATTTGTGTTTTATAAAAATTAGAATTAACATCTCCCTAAGGGCAGAGATTTTGTCTATCTTATTCACTGGTGTATGTCAACACTCAGAACACTGTGGACTCTGAGTCAATGACTATTGACTCAAAAACATCAGCCTCACCATATATCTTGATCTTTACAGTAGAATTAAGCACTAGAAATATTATGCCCTGTTTCTGTCCTTATCAACTAATTCTCCTCACCACAACTTCCAACTTATATATATTTTTGCCATAAAGTATCAGAATTCACCAGGATAATTAAGTCATTATTATCCCATTGATTATTCAGCAAAATCTATATAACATTTTTTTAACACTCAGTAACTTTTGGGTGGAAAACAAAGTTAATATTGGCACTGAATTCCTTAAATAATATTTAGCCTTTAATGAAAAATGCATATTTTACATTATCTCTGATTAAATATCAACCAATGCTAATTTTGTGAATTTATTTAGAAGACCAAATTATTATTTCCCAAAAACTTTTGCTTCCACTTTATAGTTTGGCTAACCACAGAATAAAAAAGATTTTCTCTGATTTTTGATTTCTTAAACTTTAGAAAAGGAGATGGGCATACGAAGTCAGACTCATCTATATCTTTCTATGAGGATAATGAAAAAAAAATCATTAACCAGCTGACTATGAGTTTAGAAACAGAAATGATGGGATATATTGCTGTCCCAAACAGTGGAAATTGACAAAATAATTGGATTTCCTTTGACATAAAAGGGAATCTGTTTCCAGCTGCTCTTTCAGAGATGAAATAGACCAGTGATCCTGTAATGCTAGATTCGACTAAATATTCCTTAATATATATTTACTTCTTTTGAACTAATATAGACCTGAAGTGGGCAGACTTCTTATTTCAGTCTGCTTTTATTTTAAATGTTGGAAATACCCTGAAAATTTGAAAAAAACTATCAATATATACTTATTGTATTTTGGACATCTGATTATTTAGTAAAATTTTGACTTATACTGAGTGTGAATATAAATATTATAATTTCTATTTTGGTTCATCAAGATTGTATATTTATTTCAAGAAGGGCAAATTGCAAGAGACATTTTCTTTTGTTGAGCTTTTTTTTGTTTGTTTTTAGAATAGCTTTATTGAGATAAAATTCACAAACTATATAATTCATCCATTTATAGCGTACAATTTAATAACTTTTAGTATAGCCACAGAGTTGTCTATCCATCACCATGTTTAACTAATATGTTTCAGAACATTTTAATTATCCCTAAAAGAAACCCAAGTTAGGAATTGGACATCTTTGGGGGTTCCTTATTCTTTTTACCACAACAGTCTCACTGAAAATGAGAAATATGTTTCTTCTGTGTTCATAAGTAATGTTTAGATTCCTGAGGTTAAAAACAAGCTTTTATTAGGAAAATACTCCACCATCACTTTGTCTAAGTATTTAATAAAACAAAATCCATAAGGATTCCTAAAGTGCTTAAATAGCAAAAAAAGTATTTGAGGGGTCAGGAAGAAATTTGAAGCCAATTTTTAGTTAAAAAATTGTCTAGAAAATTTTATTTGGAATTTTTTGTTACTAAAAGAATTTTTCGCAATAAGGCAGATTACTAGAATTTGTAACTAGGGTCCAATTCTTTAGACTCATATATCCAATAAAACTATATTTTGAAAATGAAAGAAAACATTTTTTTTCCAGCCGAAACAAAAGCCAAGAAAAATAATTGCCATCAGATATGCACTAAAAGAGGACAGTTCTTCTGGCAGAAGGAAAATGATAAAACTTGACCAACACAAAAGAATAAAGAATTCTGGAAGTGCTAAAAGGTTGGTAAATACAAAATACATTTTTCTTATTTAAAAATTTTTAAAAGATAATTCATTGTTTAACCTCAAAATAAAGATTTGTGGGGCTTACGATAAGTGTAGACGTGAAATGCATGACAATAAAGCATAAAAGATAGGAGAGAGAAATGTATGTGTACCACTATAGCTTCTTTTACAGAATGTGTGTTAAATTACTTGAGGCTAACATCTTAGTGTTACTAGTTCAAAGTCCATTGCCTGCCGCTTCAAAAGGCCAATGTTCAAAATATAAGATTTAGGAGTAAGGAAAGGTTTATTGACTGAGAAGATGCCAGCTCGAAAGGATAAAGGGGCTCTTAGGGCTTCCTCAAATCCATCTTAAGAAAGCCCAGAATTCAGGCTTCTTTCACGCTACAGAAAGGGAGAATGGGCGGGATGAGAAGTGATTGATGACTGCAGATATCTAGGTGCCAATGGGGATCCAGTAAGAGTGCAACATTTCTATATCTCTTTATTCTGAGTCCGTTGACCCCAGATGATCTGCGTCTGGTCTTGAGGCTCCTACAAATCCTTGATAAACAATAATTATTTCATTCATTCATTCATTCATTCATTCATTCATTCATTTATTTATATTATGGTGACAACAATCATTATTTTGTATATATTTCCTCACCTCCTCTGGAGAGGCACCTTCTGGCAAAGGGCTGTTCTTGCAAAAATTCAAGCCTCAAGCAATTTTCCTCTAATTGCCTGAAGGCTATGGGAAAAACATGGGCTAGAATTAAGATATAGTCAGAGAGACCCAATGTTTCAATCTGTTATAAAATGTTCAAGGAGTATGTTGTAAACCTTGAGCAATCACTAAAGATAAAACACAAAAGTATAGCTAATAAACTAATAGTAAAGATGAAATGGAATATAAAAATATTATATCCAAAATTAATCAAGAAAAGAACAGATGGGACATAGAAAATTATTAGACAGATTTTAAACCAAATTATATTGATATTTATATGTTAGTACATAAATGTAATTATATCACATGCCAAATAGCAGATTGTCAGACTAAAAAGCAAGACCCAACTATATCCTGTTCACAAGAGGTCCACTTTAATATAAAGTCACAGATTAGTTAAAGGATGGGAAAACATATGTCATGCAAACACTAATCAAAAGAAATCAGGAGACTTTATTTTAGTGTCAGACAAAGAAGACTTTAGAACAAGATCTTACCAGGAATAAAAGGAGCTATTACATATTAATAATGAGGTTGATTTACCAAAAGGACCTAACAATTTTAAATGTTTATGCAACTAACAATTCAGCTTCAAAATACAGCAAAAGCTGATAGAACTCAATACTTTTTTGTGGTATGCTTTTAAAATCCTCAACAGGAATTCTCTTACTATTGGAATTTTCAAGAATCTAAATCTCATGGATGAAAGAATTTACTGTATAATATTTAAACCATTAACATATATACCTTTTTTTGTGAAAACGAAACTCTAATTTATACATTTATGCATTAGAATATTAATTAAAATATTTTCTCAAAAAATACCAGCTGCAAACATAGCACTTCATACATGTTATTTAATTAGCTTAATAAGCCATATTACACATAAAGAAATTGGGACTCCATGAGATTACATACTTGCCCAAGGTCATATGGTAAGGAGCACAGGCAAGATTTGAACTCAAGTCTGTTTGCCATTAAGCCCATGATCTTTCCACCATATGAAGGCTTGAAATAATTTTTTTAAAAACTAACTCTAATTTTGATCTTAATGTAAATAATGGTCATCCTCTGAATCAGCAAAGAGGTCGTAAAAGAAGAAAATGCCATTTGTTGATTAACTGCTTTTGCTTAGAGAACTACTAAAAATAATCCCTCTTATTTTCTGTGGTGGCCCCATTCTGTAGGACCTGCAAAAACTATCATAGTCCAAAGACCTATAAGAAACCATGAAAAATTTTCAGAAATGCATACTCTACAATTTAAAAAAATCTATATACAACACTGCTATGTGAGTATTTGTTGAATGAACAAGTGAATGAATAGATAGTATTTCTGCAGTGAAATGATATTATGAAGTTTTAGTGTGATTAATTCATGTGTTTAAAAATCTTGTTGACTAAAGTGGTGGGATTTGTAAAAACTACTGGTTTTTTCTGAAATTGATAAACTCTTCCTCTATTAATATTTCTATAAACTTATTAATTAACCAGGCCTCAAATACTTGTTTTAGTAAAAGAAGTAGCAATGGATCAAAGAAATACAGGAAGCACATTGGTTGAAAAAATATAAGGTTGAAATAAAAGATATATCTTCTAATTGTAACTATAATTTAAAAACTATTCTGGGGACCATCAAAACATCAAAATCTATGACATTCATCTTCATATCTCAGACATGTTTACTCCCTAAATCTCATAGAACAAGAGTTAGCAGAATCAAAGCGTTGCTAAGGAAACATATCAAGCACAAACATAAAAAGCATAACAAGTTCAAAGAGTTCTCAGGAATTATTATAAAGCCATAAAACCTGACAAATTGGAACAATAAAAATGGAAAATTAATTTCAAGCAAGACTAAACATTTTAACTGACTGCTGATGGGCTTTTGAAGAATATATACATGGTAGGAAAAAAAACTGAAGACTTTTAAAGACCTAAGTGGTTAATTAATGGAGATTGAAGCCAAATGCAAGTCTTGAGAGTTTAGCAGAAAAATTTGGTTTCTGGTTTCATGAAAGGGAATTTGCCTTAATCAAATTTATTGGTAAGACGGATGAGGGTGCAGAGAATAGGCTCCTTGAAGCAGTTGAAAAATGGATCAATATTCTAAGCTTTGAGATTCAATGCATTTTTAGGTCCAAGTCAAATATAACCAGGGTGTTAAAGGAAGTAGAGACAGAAATAGGAGACCATTTTTATGAATAGTTTTACAAGTGCACTCAGTTCTGGAGAGACCCCCTAGGATTAGCCAATATGATGAAATTATTTTTAAAATGTCTGGGAATGTACCAAGTGGCTTGCATGCCAGTTGACATCACTCATAAAAAAACGTTGAAAGGTGTTTTGAGGGTCAAATGAAGAAACAGTTGGAAGCTTACTTACTTGATGAAAGAATGCCAATTGACTTTTTCAGATGAGAAAGAGATGCTTTATTAACTTGTCATTATGTCAGGAGGATATTATTTCTGTGGAAGCAAAGAGGTGTTATAACACATTCTTAG
This sequence comes from Pteropus vampyrus, assembly GCF_000151845.1. Lineage (NCBI taxonomy): Eukaryota > Metazoa > Chordata > Mammalia > Chiroptera > Pteropodidae > Pteropus > Pteropus vampyrus. The sequence continues at coordinate 4,121,881 of NW_011888883.1, read as the reverse complement.
CTTTTCTAAAGTGGGCAATTTATTGAAATGCTCTACTGGGGTTAAAATAATCCCTTCTTTTAAAAGTGGCATAATGGAGAAATTGGTAAACTAAATTGAAACTTGCTAAATCGTAAGAAACAGAAGTTATTTGGCAATTGAACCATTGCTAGTTCAGAAAATCTCCATCTTACACACTAAGGGAAAGTCACATCTAGGACGTCGCCTTGGCAGCTCCGTCCTCATTTCAGGGATGCCGCCTTTGGACAAGTCATTCTTGGAATTCCTCTTATGAAATTGTCCCTCGAGACCATAGCAAACTTGAAAAATTATGTTTAACAATAAAACAATTTTTATACTTTGAGTGAAAATATTAAATTTGGGAAAGGTCCAAAGAAATCAGTCTCATCTGGCAAAGACAGTGAGTGATTAAACTGTTGCTAATTAAAAAAAGAATGAGGTGTAACTATTAAGTAAAGAAAGTGATATTCTTTTGTGGCTTGTAACCTGGTTTTCAAAGTAATTCCCAAAACATTT
>NW_011888883.1:4116526-4118810 GCF_000151845.1 Pteropus vampyrus | reverse complement strand
TCATTTTTGTGTATTTATGTGAAATCGTGGTTCTCTGAACAATATTTGAGATTTTATATATATATATAATACACACACACACACACACACATATATACACACATATATATATATGAGAATATATTTTGTTGTTTGCTTTCTCTGGTTCTATGTGAAGATAGGGTTTATAATTCATTCTCTTTGGTGGGAAAGTGATTTCTGTTTGAGATCCAAGCTGGAAATGGATGTCAATAAATCAGAAAGACTGTTTTCTACTGCAGGTAACAGAAGGGTATTTTAAATCATTAAAATGTTTAATTTGGTGAAGAAGTAGTCCAGAGGTAGGCAGTAGGTGGGTAGTTCACTGGCTCAGTGATGCCAGCAAGAACCCAGACATTTTCAGTCTCTGCTCAGGATGTTGGCCTTGTCTTTTAGCTCATTTATGGGCACAACTCCTGTCATCAGACCTAATGTGATGGCATCTAGAGCAGAAAGAGGAAAAGAGAGCAAATGTGATCACTCTAGGTATGTCTCTTTATTTAACAATTTCCCGTAGGCAATTCAGATTTTTTATTTTTTGTACATAGTATTTTTCAGAATTATGTTTTATTGTCATCTGGAGCTGTAAAGTCTGGCTAAATGAATTTCTATCATTTCTAGACTCTGACCTGGAGCTGAGATTGGCTATTGAATGTGAGACTAAGGATTCATATCAATTACAATCATTTGAATTTCCTATTCACTTTTCAGCCAGAGGAATATTTCTAGTATCTCTTAATATCACAAGAACTAAATATACCGAAACCTCTATTCTATATTTATTTCTAAAGTTAGAATACTAATGTGCCATAAAGAACAATAACGTTCCTTAACAGTTGTACCAGAAATGAGTATTTTACTGTGTCCTCCATATACTTAACACATACTCAATAAATATTTATTAAATAAAATTAGTAACAGAAACTGATCCAGCACTTACATTTCTCTGAATACCACTGTATAAATCTTCATTGCTGCAAACATTAAAGCAAACATTAAATTTCACACTTGATTGATATGAAAACAAAAATGTTCTATTAATAAAAACAGCTATTGAAGCCTTGATCACATGACTGTATGAATCACAGAGAGTGATCTTCAGGGCAGGAAGATAAGTGAATGTTATAAATGTCAAGAACTCTGAATTATTTTAAGAATTCTTATCCCGCCCCCCACCCCCACACTTGCACAGAATGGCTTTTTTAGAGGAAATCCTGACTTATGTTGTAAAAATTTGAAATTGAATTGCCTCATGTGCCAAAGTATACACAGATAAACTATAATATCTTGAAAGTACACATTCTAAAACTAGAATAGTGAAAAATATTGCCATTATGTTTGCAAGAAACCTTGAAATTCTAGGTTACCTCATTTATTTAGTGCCTATGGTGCTGTGGTCTTAGAGAGGTGAGTGAGAAACTTGGGGCACTGTGGAATTTTGTGAGCAATAGATATGAGAATATAAAAGGGAAATTCCAAGGGAGATATGGCCCAAGAATGGCTGGAGAGAAAGGTTGGATAAAGGCCAGATGAGATGTTAACTTGTGTGCGGATCAAACCGTTCTGTAGATAGGGGGAATGTATAATAAAACATGTTTATTGGGCAGTTTGTTTATAGATATTGGTTTGCCTGTCTCACATGGTTGGGGGTTAATATGGGATGAAGAAGAGCTTAATGATTTTAAAGACAAGCCTCAGCTTCATATTATCATTCTGTTTAATAATTAAAGACTTTAGATGAATTTGTGAGGGCAAGTGTATGTAATCCAGGGAACTGTTTTTGAGTTAATTAATGATGTATGTTTTGTACAGCACATGGAGAGAGAGCATAAAGAATAAATTTGTGACTTATGAGGGGTAAATACTTATATTAATGTTGTAGATTTGAATTATAAGATAAACTTTTAAATTTTATCTTGACACTAAAACATTTTTAGAAAAGAGGCAACATCAGAATAATTGTGACTTTAAAAATGGCATATAGGGTTTAGGTTTGTCCCTGGAAGACTCATGAGAAGAGGAGAAGATACTGATCTTCAAACTGCTTATTCAAATATTTATGAATACTCAGTATGGATAGGAATTATTCAAGGAGATGAGACATAGGAATGAACAAAATAAACAAGGTCTCATAAACTTTATATTTTTGTAAGGAAGTCAGACAACAAACAAAAAAGTAAATATGTAGCTTGCAGATGGTGTTAGCTGCGTGTGGAGAAAATTAGCAGAGATTGCTGTTTTGGGTGAGTAGGTGGGGACTGTTGCC
>NW_011888883.1:4114213-4116476 GCF_000151845.1 Pteropus vampyrus | reverse complement strand
CACATGGAGAGAGAGCATAAAGAATAAATTTGTGACTTATGAGGGGTAAATACTTATATTAATGTTGTAGATTTGAATTATAAGATAAACTTTTAAATTTTATCTTGACACTAAAACATTTTTAGAAAAGAGGCAACATCAGAATAATTGTGACTTTAAAAATGGCATATAGGGTTTAGGTTTGTCCCTGGAAGACTCATGAGAAGAGGAGAAGATACTGATCTTCAAACTGCTTATTCAAATATTTATGAATACTCAGTATGGATAGGAATTATTCAAGGAGATGAGACATAGGAATGAACAAAATAAACAAGGTCTCATAAACTTTATATTTTTGTAAGGAAGTCAGACAACAAACAAAAAAGTAAATATGTAGCTTGCAGATGGTGTTAGCTGCGTGTGGAGAAAATTAGCAGAGATTGCTGTTTTGGGTGAGTAGGTGGGGACTGTTGCCGTTTTGTATAAGATAATCATGTGAACTCCATAGGTGAGGTGCCTCACAGATAAGAGTTCTTAGGGAGCTGAGGGAACAAGTCACATGCACGCTGGAGAGAAGACATTCTAGACAAAGGGAAATGAATATAAATACTTTAAGTCAAGAGAAAACTTGGTTTATTTGAGGAACGTACAATCATTTCAAGAAAATTGCTGAATAAAGTGTTATATAAATGAATGAACATATAAAAATAATACATAGTTGTGCATACCTATAAGTCTGCTGTTAAACACTAATTCTCCTTTACTAAGGCACTAGTGAAATGGGATTTCTTAGAGAAATACTATCCTAATTCTGTTTAGGTCTTTTTCTCTATTTATGGACCTAGTTCATTGTTACCCATTTTTGAGTACTTACTATGTGCTGAATATAGTGCTAAATGATTTACAAACATATCTTAAAGATGGATTCATTGAAATTAAGTTGTCTAATTTCAAAGCTAATGTGTGGTTGAAACAGAATTAGAACTTTGCTTCTCAAATGATGGCACATTCTAAACTAGTTCACTAATGCTCAGATTGAACTTGTAATATTCTTGTATTTAATGTCATGTATAAAATGGAAAAGATTTCTACAGTGGTTAAAAATTTAGCCTTTAGATAATTTAGCCTTCTGTAGGGTTACTAATTTCTGCAGGTATATATTTCCTAAATTATGTCTTTGAAACGTTATTCCAAAAGATTTTAATATTTTTTAAAGGTTCCATGATAAAATGATTTTTAGAAAAACTGATTTATATAAAGATAAATAGGCTATTTATATACAGGGCTTCCAAGAATATTTAATCTTTTCCATTTTATGCTAGGGTTCACTGAACATTTCCGTGAAGTGAATGTCTCCAAATTATTTGATCATGGAAGGGCTGTTTGTGAAACACTTATTAATATCTCAGTGAACTAGTTCACATAGAATGGTTTTTGAAATGATGCTTTAGCTGTTTCATTTCCTGTGAGCTACTACCTATGTCCATTTGATACAAGTGGTATACAGTGCTTCAGTGAGAATGCACTCTAGTTACTGCTTACAGCAAAATACCTTCTTTCTTGGGCTGCCTCCATTTGAAAGAATTCCTGCAACTTGAATTTAGGTGGTAAAATCCAGAATAAGTGATATCTATGTTTTTTTTTCCAGTATTTAGAAATCTTTTAGTGTTGATTTGTAGGTTATACTTAGAAATATCTATCTCTTTTATTCCTTCTTATCCATTTTCAGTATCTGGGAATAAAGAGGAAATAACAATCTGTCCATGTTCTTCTTCTTTATTGTTTGCTGTTTAACCATCTCTTGCCTGTCTGTGTGCGGTTTAGGTCTTTTTCATCTGATTCGATAGTCATTGACAAGTGCTAAGTATAGTTGTTCTCTTGGTTCCACAGATAATGTCACAATTAAATTTGAGAACAAACAGTTATTATATATTTGGCTTGTTAATGAGCCTTCTGTTCATTTGTGAAATTTGATAGTTGAGGCTTTAATGTCATTTAACAGTGGAAGAGAGGAATGTACAGAAGGTATTTCCGAACTTTAGCCACATCCTTTTCTTGGGCCCTTACTTCCTGAAGGCCCCAGTTAGCTTGAGAAACCCTAGTTTGAGAATATCTTTTGCTCTACGGAATTTCTCCAACCACCAGGTCAACAGAATTTAAAGATATGCCCCGAATTATTGTTCCCTTTATTTCCACTACACGTTTTCTAGAAGTAAAGAGTTTCTTGGGACTAATACCATTTATTGGAGCAAGATGACTCATTGTTGCTGAGAAAACTACTTTC
>NW_011888883.1:4111349-4114163 GCF_000151845.1 Pteropus vampyrus | reverse complement strand
TTCCGTGAAGTGAATGTCTCCAAATTATTTGATCATGGAAGGGCTGTTTGTGAAACACTTATTAATATCTCAGTGAACTAGTTCACATAGAATGGTTTTTGAAATGATGCTTTAGCTGTTTCATTTCCTGTGAGCTACTACCTATGTCCATTTGATACAAGTGGTATACAGTGCTTCAGTGAGAATGCACTCTAGTTACTGCTTACAGCAAAATACCTTCTTTCTTGGGCTGCCTCCATTTGAAAGAATTCCTGCAACTTGAATTTAGGTGGTAAAATCCAGAATAAGTGATATCTATGTTTTTTTTTCCAGTATTTAGAAATCTTTTAGTGTTGATTTGTAGGTTATACTTAGAAATATCTATCTCTTTTATTCCTTCTTATCCATTTTCAGTATCTGGGAATAAAGAGGAAATAACAATCTGTCCATGTTCTTCTTCTTTATTGTTTGCTGTTTAACCATCTCTTGCCTGTCTGTGTGCGGTTTAGGTCTTTTTCATCTGATTCGATAGTCATTGACAAGTGCTAAGTATAGTTGTTCTCTTGGTTCCACAGATAATGTCACAATTAAATTTGAGAACAAACAGTTATTATATATTTGGCTTGTTAACGAGCCTTCTGTTCATTTGTGAAATTTGATAGTTGAGGCTTTAATGTCATTTAACAGTGGAAGAGAGGAATGTATAGAAGTTATTTCCGAACTTTAGCCACATCCTTTTCTTGGGCCCTTACTTCCTGAAGGCCCCAGTTAGCTTGAGAAACCCTAGTTTGAGAACATCTTTTGCTCTACGGAATTTCTCCAACCACCAGGTCAACAGAATTTAAAGATATGCCCCGAATTATTGTTCCCTTTATTTCCACTACACGTTTTCTAGAAGTAAAGAGTTTCTTGGGACTAATACCATTTATTGGAGCAAGATGACTCATTGTTGCTGGGAAAACTACTTTCATTTCCATAGGCTCTTTAGAAAGTGTGACAGCTTCTACCACTCCTATTTTTCTCTTGCGCTAGTGTGGCATAGCTGTCTATGATCTCACATCTTGAGCCACCTGCGAAGAGATACCTGGGCACAGTATACTGGATCCTAGAGCCTGGAAATTAATTACAGATCCATCTCTTTTCCCTTGCATACATTTTCTGGGAGTAAAACCCACCTAGTTTATTGATAGGAAACTTATATTCATTCTCCTCAAGAAATATATGCAAAAGCTGGCAGTCTCTCCTCTCTCTCAAGTTCTAAGAGTGAGTTACACTAAAGTGATAAGGGCTGTATACCTCAGAGCCTCAGGTCGCCACAGTCTGACACCTTTTTTGAAATAGCAGTTGTTGGCAGGACCCCTATGCAGGTTCGAGGCAGCAGACACTTATTGGCAGCAACTGCAGTCAGTATTGATGTGGCTTTGGACTGTGGCATCAGCCCTGTTGGCATAAGCTCTCTTTCAACTGATAGCTGATAGCAGAGTCCTCTCAGTGGTAGAAGGCTACAGTGCTAAAGGGTCCCACAATTCTTTCAACAAAGTTCTTCCAAGTCTTCTGAAGTTGTATTGGCAAAAAGCAAGTCTATGCCAAACATTATACTCCTGTCCTCCAACTCAATTCCCTTTCATTCATTAAACTATTAATTTTGAGCTGGAAAAAAACATCCTGAAGCTCAACTCCTTATTTTGTAGTTATGAAATATGGGTGTTCTGATTACTAGTGTTACATAACAAATCAAGGTTAACCCAAGACTGGGAGTTTTTACCACCATTCCCCACCCCTGCAAGTCCAAGGGCATTTCTCCAAGCTACGTTTGCCTCAAAATGCTTTAAACATGCATCCTGTCACATCAGTTAAAGTTTTTTGTTTGTTTTTGTTTTTTGGTTTTTTGCTCTATGCAAAGGAAACTGACTCTGACTAAGCTAAACAAGGAAAAGGCATGGATTGGGTATTAGTGGATTGCTCAGAGAGTTAATGGAAGATTTGAAAAATCAGGCCTTAGGTGAAGCAATTTGAGAAGCTGTAGGCACCATCACCTCAGAAACTTGAGGCCCAAATCTTCGGGTGCTGCCCTCTGCCCCTGTGGGTGTCCTCTTTAGAGTTTAAATCCTCAAAAAGTATTTAACTAGCTGACCTCAGTTCATGTGTCCATCTCTTCATACGTGTTAGTATGTGAGAATACATTTTATTTTTATTTTTTGAGGATGAGGAGGGTGATTTACTATGACTGACAACCTCGGGGGAACCACATCACATGAGGGGGATCAGTGTGCTAGAAGAGGGATGGCATGAGGTACTGTTTATTGATGCCCAGTGGAGAGGAGGGAATGCTGGGTGCTCAAATCGGGAACTCTATTCTACTGACATTTATACAAATGGAGTTAGAGGGGCAAACCTGACTAAAAAATGGTTCCTAAACCCACTGCAGTCTGGAAGAGGCCCTCTCTGCTGTTCACTCCCTTTTCTTTTCTTCCCCGTTTCCTTCTCTTTGTTCCTCCTCACCCTTCTTTCTCAGGTTCGGCCAATACTGAGAAAGGTGCCCGCTCTCCTTCCTCCATTATCAGTATAACTGCATCAGGGTAGAAGTTAGCGTAAAGAGTCAGGAGTCAGTCTGTGCCAGGCAGGTACAGATGATTTCTTTCAAAGGTCAGAAAGCACAGTGATAGAATGGCCTTGGTAGATTTCTGCATTGTAAAGTGCTTGCCTTCCTCCTTTACACCCTGTTTCTCTCTGTGTTCAGGTGCTTCAGAACAGTCAGGTGCAAGTACTATCCTGTCACTCTGTTGCCACTTCAGTTGAGAAACAATTTTGATTTGCAAGGATACAGCAAACACA
>NW_011888883.1:4106625-4109934 GCF_000151845.1 Pteropus vampyrus | reverse complement strand
GGTACATTCTTAGCTGTAGAATTGCTGGGTAATATGGTTACTCTACAACTTTTTGAGGAACTGTCAAATTCCACAGTGGCTACACTATTTTACATTCCTACCAGCAATGTGTGAGGGTTCTGATTTTCCACAATTTCCCCAACACCTGTTATTTTTCATTTAAAAATAATTATAACCATCCTGGAGAGTATCTCATTGTGTTTTTGATTTGCATTTCCTTTATAACTAATGATGATGAGTGTATACTAATTTTTAATCTATACCTTTATGCCAAAAGAAACTCAAGAACTAACACAATTGTGCAGAAAACTCAAGCAGTATAAAATTAACATTATAATGCAAGCATCATGTTAGTATGTTACAATTTCAAATCTGTAAAATTTGTGTGCATATTTCTATAGACCTCCAGTTACATATATTTACAGATACATAGGAAAACAGCTTCACGGAATACTGAAGTGAGCCTTAGTATCTAGGATTCTAAGGTGACTGTGACACAGACTTAAGCCCTTTCTGAAAAGAAATGGGTCTTTAGGGACTTGTTAGAAGCCAACTGAATACTAAACATAAGAAGTGTCCTAGATATAAAAAGAGAAATAGAAGATTGCCTTCAATAACTCCAACCTCCCGATCATGAACCATTTTTTTCTTCTGTAGTGCCCCATTTCTCCTTCTTATGAGATCATCAGGCATCTAGGATCCCTGGTTTCTTTAGTTTTCTCCTTTCTAAATTTAGTCTCTTAAAAGAATCTTATTGCTTTTATCTACAGGTTAATGTTGAGGTAATCCAATGTATTACAAGAACAAAAAACTCGGGGTTAGTAAAATAGTTTAGTTTGCTGCTTAATCTAAGTGGACTCCAACTTCTATGCTTGTATTCTTTGTTCTTTTAAAAATCTTTCTCTCTTTCTTCTATTCCTGACTGGGTGTAGATTGTCCCCTGACTTTTCTTTCTGTTCTGAGTATAAATGGCACTTTCAAATATGGGCCCTGAAACTATGGTTTAAAAATTTGTTGCAGAGGTGTTTAAAATAATAGCAAATAGATGCTGGGTGGTTTCCTCTATGATTACTTTAGGGTTTTAGAAGATGGATTCTGTGACAGCTGTTCTGGCTGTTTAGTTGTTTCTCCCTTTCTGTTACCAGTTTGTTTTTGGACATGTAAATGTGGAATTTGATCACAAATACGTTATCTAAAAACATCCAATAGTGTGAACTTTTGACAGTCCACACTTTTACGAAGCAATTTAGATTATAAACCAGGAGTGTTTAACTCAGGAAAATTTCAGACAAAACTAAGATGGTTTGATGTTCCAGCAAAATGTTTGCTCTACTACTACATGGCTGATCGTCTGTCCATTTTGAGTTCTAGGAGCCTTATGGTGTTAATTACCTCTTTTTGCAGATGTTTGTTGACAGTTAATGTACTCTGTTGCTACCTGTTTTTTAAGAAGCAATTATAGATAGATAGATCATGGGTTGCACTCTTAAATAAACAGCACACTTGCCAGAGCTAATAGAAGAGCTCTTCTCATCTTTTAACCTGCACCCCCCTCTCCAAGATGCATCTGAGTTGTGATCAGTGTTATTTTGGGGCTTTGGAGTAATGTGTTTTCCTGTCTTTGTACTTACTTATAGGTGCTATATTTAAAAAAGAGTACAAGCATCTTTTCTTTTTCCTTACTCAGATGTAAACCAGTCATTTATGTAAGAAGTACTGCTTGTCTTGGTTGTCTTGTTCTACCGCCTCTTTGCTGTGGATAGTTGATGATGTCTATATAGTCAGTGTTGGGAAGTTTCATTTGTTATGAAGAAAAAAAAGGACACTAATCACTGATTTAAGGAAACTGTATGTAAGTGTCATTATTATCAGTAAAGCTATTTTGTTTTATCTTACACTGTTGTTAGCTAATACTGCCTGGTATTTTGTTTCTATTCTCCACATTCTTATCAAGAAACTACCAGCTTTTACTTTGATGATGATGGAAAGAAATGATAATGATGATTTAATTTATTAGTTTTTCATTTAAGGACTTCAGATAAAAAAAATTATGAGCTAGCCTAAATAAACCATGTCTGAACAATTTAGAAAGTTTACCTCCAAGGAAAATAAAGTAAAATCTTTTGACAATTATTTACAGGTTGCGTGGAGAAGTTGCTATGAGTAACAGATTGAGACATGAAAATTTTATTTTCTCAAGGGTTACACCTCCTCCTAGATTTCTGAACATCTGTTTTTTTTCTCTCCCCAGTTCATCTGATCCCATGCATAGGTTTTACAGTTTGTATGGTTACCAAGTCATGTTTGATCTAAAAGCTGCATATTATAAAACAGTTAGGGATTGATGGATATTTCAAAGGTCAAGTGTTTAAACATTTATAAGGATGACTTGGAGGAGACTTGGGAAACTTTAAAGCCATACAAAGAATAATGAACTTGAAATGAAGAATAGATAAGAAGAAAAGGTATCAGACTGAAGAAATATTGAGAGAGAGAGAGAGAGAGAGAGAGAGAGAGAGAGAGAATGCGAAGGAACTACAAGGAGGAGGTGATATGCATGAGAATTGTTGTGAGTGCGTGGATGTGAAAGATACTGAGAGAAAAGAGAGATTCTCCTACTTGAGTTGCCTGTCATTGGCTTAAACTGGTCCTTAGTATAATTAACAAGGAAGGTTAACTTCTTAAGGAATTTTTTCCCTGATATTTAGACTTTGGAATATATTTTTTCTGTTCTCTATATTTCTTCTCTATGTGCATATAAAATTCATATAATCTAGGGTATGATTTCTTCATAAAGTTCTGAATCATTGGGAAAAACATTTCCTTTTAAAATTTTAAATATTAACAAAAATAAATAACGATAAACTGTTACTAAGTCTTAGGGCAGTAGTTTTTACAAAATATAAAAATGTAATATAATATTGCAAAGTTAGTGTAAATAAATGTACCAGACATCAGCTGGTACATTTATAACATTACCCTCTAAATCTACACCATTGATTGTAACTGCCAGAGCTAAAGTTATCTATAAGGATTCATTTATGTTTTAGGAAGGCAGTATAAAGTAAAAGCATATACTTTGGCACCAGAGAGGCTTCAGTTCAAATTTTGGTTCAGTAACTCCCTATATGTGTAAATTTGGGCACATTATTTAATTTGTTTGAACCTCTATTTCCTACTCTGTAAAATAAATATAATGTTTATAAAGCACACGCAGTTCCCTGGGTCTAGTAATTGTTTAATAAATGTTGTGTAGAATAATAACTATTATCATCCTATTTCTTTCCTTCTCTATTATTTAAAAATAAT
>NW_011888883.1:4102843-4105375 GCF_000151845.1 Pteropus vampyrus | reverse complement strand
ATATGTGTAAATTTGGGCACATTATTTAATTTTTTTGAACCTCTATTTCCTACTCTGTAAAATAAATATAATGTTTATAAAGCACACACAGTTCCCTGGGTCTAGTAATTGTTTAATAAATGTTGTGTAGAATAATAACTATTATCATCCTATTTCTTTCCTTCTCTATTATTTAAAAATAATTAATAATTCTCCTCATCTTTTACTTTTCTGTTCTGGTTCTCTTGACATTTCTTTCTTCCCATTTATACACCATTTAGCAAGATTTTGGATGAAATAGAAGGTTCATCAATTCTAGAATCTTTGGACTGAAAAAGATCTTAAGTAGCTATCACATCCATCCTGTTTCAAAACAGTAAAACACCAGAAAGATTCAGGATTAAAAGGGATTTTTCTCTGCGTAATTTAAAGAATAGAATACCTGTGACTGCTTTTGGTAATATCATGTGTAGTTTAGATTTCTCTTTGTTCAGTCAATCCATTTACTAAAAAAGTGTGCACTCCTATCACATAACAATTTGGGTATAAGTTGTAAATCCTTTGCAACTGCCTATCTGAATGTAGAACGCTAACAATTATTCTCCAGTTCGCTTATTCTATTCTGGTACCACTGGCCTCTTCTATGGTCTTAAACAAGTCTCAGGGCCTTTGCACTTGCTGCGGCCTCTGCCTGGTGTGCTCTTTCTCAGATACTTGCACTGCCCACTGCTTCACCTCTTTCAAATGTCTTTGCTCAATGTCATTTTCTGAGTTGCCTGATCTGATCCCCCTACTTAAAATTACACACTCCAGTGCTCCCAATCTCTCTTAATCTGCCCTGATTCTTTCTAGAGCACTAACCTAATCATTTTCCAATGCACTCTTCCAATGCAAATATTTAAAAATATTTGTTAATTGTCTTTCCCTCTTCCTCATCAAATGATTCCAGGAAAATAGAATTTTGTTTGCTTTTATCCACTGCTGTATTTCCAATGCCTAGAATATTGTCAGTTACTTGGTGCCAACTGAATAAATATTTGTTGAGTGAATGAGTAAATACATTAATAAATGCAGAAATACATAAATAGATTCAATGTACTAGCTTGTGCATCTGGAAATGGTTCTAATTTATTATTTGGCTGATTGCCTTAAACCTGGACTAATCAATGGAATGTGCCAAATGAAGTTAAAATGACAGAAATAAATTGGTATCTTGTAGAAGGATAAATCTAAAGAACTTAGGGAGATTTGATATCTCCTAGCTTTGTTCCTCACGAGGATATAGAAAACACTTGCTTCAATAGACATTAAAAAATTCATTGGCAAGGGGAATGCAACATTCTTGAAAAAGACTGCAGTGGCTGTCATCTCTAGTGGGAGTTATAATACCACATGTACTGGCATCTCATATGGCTGAGGTCAAATAGCAGCACTTAATTAGCCAAGCAAAGTGGTGTGGTTCCCACAATTATCAGCAGAATGAGAGTGGTAATAATAAGGTTTGACATGCAGAAAACTTTGCAAGTGTCTGATTGACCATGGGGATTCTAGAACTGGAACTGATGATATCCCACAGAAGTCTTACTTAACAAACAAACAAACAAACAAACAAACAAACAAACGAACGAAAAAACCTCTCAGTTTGGCAGTGGCTCAAAAAATCACCACAGTGGAAATTTTGGCTTCTCCCACACTTGCCTATGCTGAATCAGATCATAGACTCAGAGTTCTTGAATAAAGGAAGTTTTATCTCATTAAAGAAGGATCCCATAGTAGTCTTAAGTACATCTTCTAGTAATTTTCTAGTAATTTATAGAGAGTGTATTATGGTGATTAACTTTATTATTTGATCCGTAGATAGCAGAATATCAAAACTGGCTTGCAACTGAACTAGATACAGAAGGACTGTATGGTGATTGAATAATTCTGAGTATTCACTTTAGGGAAGAGGAGTCACATGTTTTCATTTGGAATATAAGTATTTTCTTTATGTTGTTGTTATTGCTATTGTTTGCAATTATATGTGTAGGAAGAAGGTTGTGTTGGGATAGAAAAGTCAAAAGAGTGGATTACTAGTGATAATATATCTTGCTCCCTCAACAACCATCGCTATTATGTTGTAGCTTGTGTTCTGTATTAGTCATTTTTGAATCTCAGTGTAACTCCTGTCTCTTGTTTATTAAATTTTTCTACTCTCCAAAGTCTTCAAGTACTCAATGCCATACAATTCAGTCTTTAATTATACGCTGTCTTAGTCTTAAGTAATTTTATATATAAGTGCTTTTACTCTCTTTGAGATCATATTTTTTTAAGATGAGAATGCCATTTATGCCATGCTCAATAACCTCTGAACTGTTACTCTACTGGAACTTCCATTTTCATGGTATTTCTAATATTTCACACTCAGTTATAATTTATACAAGCAAAGACTCAACAACTCAATCATAACAAACCAAATAGACTAGTCTTGACATCCAAATTCTGAAAATCTTGGAAAATCGAAATGTCTCAGCATTTCTGAAAAGAGATCAAAGCACCCATTCTTTATTCTAT
>NW_011888883.1:4100380-4102793 GCF_000151845.1 Pteropus vampyrus | reverse complement strand
ATTAACTTTATTATTTGATCCGTAGATAGCAGAATATCAAAACTGGCTTGCAACTGAACTAGATACAGAAGGACTGTATGGTGATTGAATAATTCTGAGTATTCACTTTAGGGAAGAGGAGTCACATGTTTTCATTTGGAATATAAGTATTTTCTTTATGTTGTTGTTATTGCTATTGTTTGCAATTATATGTGTAGGAAGAAGGTTGTGTTGGGATAGAAAAGTCAAAAGAGTGGATTACTAGTGATAATATATCTTGCTCCCTCAACAACCATCGCTATTATGTTGTAGCTTGTGTTCTGTATTAGTCATTTTTGAATCTCAGTGTAACTCCTGTCTCTTGTTTATTAAATTTTTCTACTCTCCAAAGTCTTCAAGTACTCAATGCCATACAATTCAGTCTTTAATTATACGCTGTCTTAGTCTTAAGTAATTTTATATATAAGTGCTTTTACTCTCTTTGAGATCATATTTTTTTAAGATGAGAATGCCATTTATGCCATGCTCAATAACCTCTGAACTGTTACTCTACTGGAACTTCCATTTTCATGGTATTTCTAATATTTCACACTCAGTTATAATTTATACAAGCAAAGACTCAACAACTCAATCATAACAAACCAAATAGACTAGTCTTGACATCCAAATTCTGAAAATCTTGGAAAATCGAAATGTCTCAGCATTTCTGAAAAGAGATCAAAGCACCCATTCTTTATTCTATAAAACCAACCAGCAGAGGGAGTAAAAGAGATATATAGTGTCCCAGTTTCTGCTTGGGGACCTTCCTAGGATGGTTACTGTCTAGAGGTAGGCTATATTTTTAATATATATTTCCCCTCATCCCAAAGCAAAAATTCTGCTGTATAATTACCTACCGCCTGTGAAGTCAGTTCTAAGAGATTCTACCTGCAGGCTTTCTTTCTATAATCCTATGTCCTATGAAAACCTTGAAAACTAACAGGTGAAAACTCAGGACTAAAATGTTAGGCCTTTGAAACTCTAGGTAGTTTAGGAACTAAAGCAAAAGAATTTTGAATAAATTAAAAAAATTATTTTTCTAGGTGTTACTTAGGATAAATGATATTGATGAACTTCTTCTTTGTTTTGTGTTATCTAAAACCTTTCATCACACATACCTAGAATGTAGGTTTTATTACATTCAAAACAAAATCTCATTTTCTATGTGATTAGAAAAATAAGAAAGAGAAGTTCCCTCTGAAAAGAATGTTTTAAATATATACATAAATACATATGTAGTATATTTACTATACATAAGATGTGTCTACAGTTTTATATAAAATGTTTTTTAAAACCTTATAGGTCGAAAGAGCTTCTCATTATCCTGGGCATTTTGGTTTAGACAATACTGTCAAGTATAATCAATCATGGAGAAGGCCAAAGAATTCTGAGTGGCTCATAGCATTCATTGCAAAACTTTAACAATGTCATTTCTTGCATTCTTTGGATGAATTCAATATGAAGGCTCTTTGGATGTATAATATCTTATTTTAAAAACTGTCTTTTGAATTTAATAAAGTTACATTAAAGTACTGCCACAAGGGAAGTAAAGAAGCAAAAAAGAAGAAAAATCTGTGATAGTGCAAAGCTAATATGGGTTTAATATGAATCATTTTATTCATATGCTGAAGAATATTAGGAAAAGGAAGCATTATAGCCCATCTAATTTTTAAAGAGAAGATAATTATAAATAATAACATCTGAGTAGTTTCTTTTGTATTGGGGACATATAAACTCTTTCACTAATGAACTGTAACACAGACTATGAGGATTTTCAGGTATCACGGCATGGTGGGCATCTTCATCATTCTTATAATTTTTGACTTTAGATAGAATTATATTAGATTTAGTTATTTGAGCTGATCTTCAAAAGCAATTCTCAAAGAAATTTTCCTGACTTAAGCTAATGAGATTATTTTTATGAGGAAGTAGATTGGATAAGTTTTTGTGTGAGTATATGTTTGTGTCTATGTGACTGACCAACAACAGAAATAACTTTAATATTTGCCTCCTCAAGGAAGAAACAAACTTTTTAACTATTGTGAAAGTCTTTTTCCCCATGTTGTATCTTTCTGTCCTACAGTGAATTAGTTCTTGTGGCCATTTGTGAATTAGAATGTGGTCTTTCCTTGTGCTGGAGGCATAAAGTAACAGGATAACTGGACCTCCAAGGGGACACCTTCTGTCTTCTGGCCAGATAGTGGGTTGTGCAACTCATGGAAAGAGCGGCATTATGGCTTGAGTGTTTTGTAAGAACATTCATAAGAGAAACAAATAGATCAATTTTGGCATTCATTTCATTACAGACACCAACAAAGCAAAGTTTGAAAACTCAAAATCAAAAAACATCTTTTACTTTAAAGGAATTTAAACCCCTAGGGAGATTTCACTGTCC
>NW_011888883.1:4097140-4100330 GCF_000151845.1 Pteropus vampyrus | reverse complement strand
AATTATAAATAATAACATCTGAGTAGTTTCTTTTGTATTGGGGACATATAAACTCTTTCACTAATGAACTGTAACACAGACTATGAGGATTTTCAGGTATCACGGCATGGTGGGCATCTTCATCATTCTTATAATTTTTGACTTTAGATAGAATTATATTAGATTTAGTTATTTGAGCTGATCTTCAAAAGCAATTCTCAAAGAAATTTTCCTGACTTAAGCTAATGAGATTATTTTTATGAGGAAGTAGATTGGATAAGTTTTTGTGTGAGTATATGTTTGTGTCTATGTGACTGACCAACAACAGAAATAACTTTAATATTTGCCTCCTCAAGGAAGAAACAAACTTTTTAACTATTGTGAAAGTCTTTTTCCCCATGTTGTATCTTTCTGTCCTACAGTGAATTAGTTCTTGTGGCCATTTGTGAATTAGAATGTGGTCTTTCCTTGTGCTGGAGGCATAAAGTAACAGGATAACTGGACCTCCAAGGGGACACCTTCTGTCTTCTGGCCAGATAGTGGGTTGTGCAACTCATGGAAAGAGCGGCATTATGGCTTGAGTGTTTTGTAAGAACATTCATAAGAGAAACAAATAGATCAATTTTGGCATTCATTTCATTACAGACACCAACAAAGCAAAGTTTGAAAACTCAAAATCAAAAAACATCTTTTACTTTAAAGGAATTTAAACCCCTAGGGAGATTTCACTGTCCGGTACTTCTTGGTCATGTAGCTTTAAAAAAACCCCATTGTTTTAGATTTTTTGGTGGAGTGGTATGGATAGATAACATTTGAGCTTGTCGAAGTGACTCACAGATTGGGAGAAGGTACTGGAGAGGGCTTGGACTGGTGTGGTTCAGTGAGTTGGCTTGGACTAGTGGTCTGGAGATGTCAGTTCTGAACCCAGCTTTATCACTCCATGATTGCTTGTCTTTGGCCAGTTCAACACGTTTGCTTTCTTATCTGCTTCTTCTTATAGAACAGCATGACCAAGTGAAGGAACTTAGAAAATACCTAGCATTCTATTGAAATACAAGCTATCTATATAAAAGTTATTTGTTGATGTTAAAAATACTCAAGTAGATGATAATTATGGCTATTTAAATGCAGTTTTATTATATTCTAGAATATGTAGTTTGAAAATAATAACATTTAAGTAAGGCTAAGCCAAAGCACTCTGACCTTTGTAAATCAGGTGAAAAAAACCCTCAGTGTTTATTAAGACATTAGTGGTGATTAGGGAGATGACCTTAATAGGTTATCAAATTCACAACTTCTCACGATGGAGCAAAGTTAAGCCAATTCAATTAAAGAGATTTTCCATTGTTTACAAATACTGCCAGAGCCAACCAAGGCTCTATCCAATACAAGCAGTTTCAATATTATGTAATTCTTTCTTATGTAATTGTTGATTCTCAGGTCACACAGCATGGGGATAAATTAGAATATTATGATTGTTGCAAATTGGCATTTCTCTGACCCCGCTCCTATTTACTGTGTAAGACCACCCTCACTTGCATATCTACTAAACCGTTATAGCATTCTAAAGATGCATGTCATCAACAATCAGCAAAATTATCCTTTATTTACCCAGTGGCAGTCTATGTTCCGTTTTCTTTCTCTCTTACCTTGACTCCACATAGTATGTTTACTATCTTCTGGTATCAAAAACAGCAACCTTGCTGCCAATGAAAAGTTGGAGATGATTCTAGAAGTTATAGTGTTTGTGCACCGGTTTCCAGTGCCTATTGCTGAGTGTGTTGATGAATTTAACATAGCATCAGCCACCAATCCCTCTTACTGTGGGGGGATGAGACTAGCTCCAATGCTGCAGTTGTCTTGTGTACTCCATATCTGTGCCAGCAGTTCTTGTTTTCACTTGTTCTTAGTAGATACTTCCATGTTCTGGTACTTGGCCATGAGTCTACAAGCTCTGAGGCAAGGGAAATGTAAGTGACTAACAGCGTGATGTCCCCATTGTTATATTTTTTCTTTGATTCTGGCACATCATCCTTGAACCAAGTATGTGTGCCTCTGTTCTTTTTTTCCTGTAAGTTTTATCCAGGATTGGTTTCAGTCTCCTGTGTACTACTCCCTGGCAGGCGCATGTTAAAGCCCTGCTAGACATGGGTGAATATTTTTAGGCTTAAATTGATATACTAACTATGTGCAAAATACCCCAATAAAATCTATCATGCTAACTTTAAGCCTTTTCCTTTAGTTTTGTTCTTAGAGAAAGAGAAGACTCTCTGTTTTATATTAGTACTGCATACACTTTATGTACTTAATACCCCATGGACAGCCCTCTCAACCATCATTTCTGCAAAAAAGTCAATCTCAATATTTTTAAATAAGTGTTTTTTTTTTTTTTTTGCATAGACTCTTACTTATCTTTTTGGTTGAAAGCTCTAAGTCTTCAATATATTAACAAGATAGGACGCCTTATTCTAAAATGTACCTTTTCTCTTCCACAAGGTTTCTTTGTTTGTCAAGCTTAAATGACAAGATGAAGCATTATTTATGGGTTCCTAACATAACCCCCGTTCTCAGTATGCCTAGTGTTTTTGGAATCACACGAAGTGTACATGCCTTTTAAATGATGCATAAGAATGAAGTGTTATAGCAGGCTCCTGGTTTACCCTGGCTTTTAGTTTCTTTAGAGATGCCAGAGTTGGCCAAGAAACTTCTTTTTAAAAAGATGGAAAAAATTCCATGGAAGACAAACATAGATCACTTTAAAAATCATTTTTCTCTCATTTCTATTCATCTCTTCCAACTATAAATATCAAAGCCTACTTTCAAAAGGTACACATAACATATTTGTATTGGAATATAATAGCAGGGATTTTTAGAACCATCAAAACATTTGACAAATGTCAGTTTGAAACAAATGATTTTATTTCTGGCTGAATAAAATCTCAAGTAGACATCAAATTTATATGTGTCTCTTAAAGGTGACGTCAATTCATCAGTGAATATCAGAAAGCAGATTGACATGTTTTGTCGATATATTTTTTCTTTAATTTATCTTAGCATATCTTAAAGGGTCTTTTTTTATACTGATCCCATGAGATGTTCTGGGGAAGAAGGCTTCTATGGTCTATGAGTTTAGAAAAAACTTCATACCATATTCTCAGAAGTCCTTCAGGAAAAGAAGAAAAGAAAAGAAAGGGAAGGCAAGGGAAGGGAA
>NW_011888883.1:4091641-4097090 GCF_000151845.1 Pteropus vampyrus | reverse complement strand
ATAGCATTCTAAAGATGCATGTCATCAACAATCAGCAAAATTATCCTTTATTTACCCAGTGGCAGTCTATGTTCCGTTTTCTTTCTCTCTTACCTTGACTCCACATAGTATGTTTACTATCTTCTGGTATCAAAAACAGCAACCTTGCTGCCAATGAAAAGTTGGAGATGATTCTAGAAGTTATAGTGTTTGTGCACCGGTTTCCAGTGCCTATTGCTGAGTGTGTTGATGAATTTAACATAGCATCAGCCACCAATCCCTCTTACTGTGGGGGGATGAGACTAGCTCCAATGCTGCAGTTGTCTTGTGTACTCCATATCTGTGCCAGCAGTTCTTGTTTTCACTTGTTCTTAGTAGATACTTCCATGTTCTGGTACTTGGCCATGAGTCTACAAGCTCTGAGGCAAGGGAAATGTAAGTGACTAACAGCGTGATGTCCCCATTGTTATATTTTTTCTTTGATTCTGGCACATCATCCTTGAACCAAGTATGTGTGCCTCTGTTCTTTTTTTCCTGTAAGTTTTATCCAGGATTGGTTTCAGTCTCCTGTGTACTACTCCCTGGCAGGCGCATGTTAAAGCCCTGCTAGACATGGGTGAATATTTTTAGGCTTAAATTGATATACTAACTATGTGCAAAATACCCCAATAAAATCTATCATGCTAACTTTAAGCCTTTTCCTTTAGTTTTGTTCTTAGAGAAAGAGAAGACTCTCTGTTTTATATTAGTACTGCATACACTTTATGTACTTAATACCCCATGGACAGCCCTCTCAACCATCATTTCTGCAAAAAAGTCAATCTCAATATTTTTAAATAAGTGTTTTTTTTTTTTTTTTGCATAGACTCTTACTTATCTTTTTGGTTGAAAGCTCTAAGTCTTCAATATATTAACAAGATAGGACGCCTTATTCTAAAATGTACCTTTTCTCTTCCACAAGGTTTCTTTGTTTGTCAAGCTTAAATGACAAGATGAAGCATTATTTATGGGTTCCTAACATAACCCCCGTTCTCAGTATGCCTAGTGTTTTTGGAATCACACGAAGTGTACATGCCTTTTAAATGATGCATAAGAATGAAGTGTTATAGCAGGCTCCTGGTTTACCCTGGCTTTTAGTTTCTTTAGAGATGCCAGAGTTGGCCAAGAAACTTCTTTTTAAAAAGATGGAAAAAATTCCATGGAAGACAAACATAGATCACTTTAAAAATCATTTTTCTCTCATTTCTATTCATCTCTTCCAACTATAAATATCAAAGCCTACTTTCAAAAGGTACACATAACATATTTGTATTGGAATATAATAGCAGGGATTTTTAGAACCATCAAAACATTTGACAAATGTCAGTTTGAAACAAATGATTTTATTTCTGGCTGAATAAAATCTCAAGTAGACATCAAATTTATATGTGTCTCTTAAAGGTGACGTCAATTCATCAGTGAATATCAGAAAGCAGATTGACATGTTTTGTCGATATATTTTTTCTTTAATTTATCTTAGCATATCTTAAAGGGTCTTTTTTTATACTGATCCCATGAGATGTTCTGGGGAAGAAGGCTTCTATGGTCTATGAGTTTAGAAAAAACTTCATACCATATTCTCAGAAGTCCTTCAGGAAAAGAAGAAAAGAAAAGAAAGGGAAGGCAAGGGAAGGGAAAGGAGAAAAGGAAAGAAAAGAAAAGAAAAGAAAGAAGGAAGGAAGGAAGGAAGGAAAAGAAAGAAAGAAAGAAAAATGAAAAAAAAACTGCTTAACTCACTTAACCCATCTAGTCTCAAAGTAATTGGACCACAATAATCACCTTTTGTTTTAGACAGGAACACAGTTAACACTTTGTGGAATAAATAGGAAGAAAAGAAAGAAAGAGAGAGAGAGAGAGAGAGGGAGGGAAGGAGGGAGGGAGGGAGAGAAAGAAGGAAGGAAGAAAGGAAAGGAGGAAAAGAAAGAAAGAAAGAAAGGAGAGAGAGAGAAAGAAAGAGAAAGAAAGAAAGAAAGAAAGAAAGAAAGAAAGAAAGAAAGAAAGAAAGAAAGAAAGAAAGAAAAAGAAAGAAAGAAAAAAGAAAAAAAACGCTTAACTCACTTAACCCATCTAGTCTCAAAGTAATTGGACCACAATAATCACCTTTTGTTTTAAACAGGAACACAGTTAACACCTTGTGGAATAAATACACTTTAGTAATTATTGCTCTGTTTTAACTTTTTCAACTAATATTTTTTACTATGTGGATCATTTATTCCAATTATTCCTTCAATAAATATTTCAGCTATTTCACTGATTTTATTCAGTCAACTAGGAGTTTTGATATGGCCTATACATATAGCCTTTTTCTACTCACATTTTCAGAATGATGCTAAGCCTGGCTGTCTCTTGCCTAGGAAAATAGAAAATGTGCAGGATATTCAATAAATGTACAGGCAGTCAGAAAAGCACTGAATTCAATAGCTGCAAGAGACTATAGATATCATCCAGTGTAAGTTTCTCATTTTGTGCCATTAATCAAAGGCACAGATTACCAAAGTGACTGGGCTCAGGTTAGGCAGCAGTTGTAGCCAAGCTGGATTTAAGCGTGGCTTCCTGACTTTTAGTCCTCTGAGTTTTCTGCTAAATTTGGGGCCGCTTAAGACCTTTGTACGGTAGTTATATCTCGTCTCAAATTCACCTCTGCTTTTTTTACCAGGATTGAAAGTTTGCAACTGTCGTCCTTGGTTTTGAAATGCACAGCTGTAGAGCTGACAATACATACCATGTGGTAAAAATTTCTTCCAAATATTAAATTCCACCAAATTTTTTCTAAATGAAAATGTGGGGGGTGTATGTGTAGATAGTGGTGATGGTAGTGGCGGTGATGGAGTGGGTAAAGAAGAGAAATGCATACTCTAATTGGCTTAACTAGGTTAGAAATACTCTTGTTCCGGGGCTTCCCCCTCTCCCCCCCAAATAAGCAAAGCTATCATCCTATTCAAATAATTGTGGAATATTTTAAAAAATCCAATCTTCTTTGAAGAGCTATTAAATAGGCTGTAAAATGGGTTGGTGGTGAAAAATGAGTGGGTAACAATTATTTTCCCATATCCTTACTGACTTGGATAATACTGTCTTTGCTACATACAGCCCAACTGAAAATGCAGATCCAATGACTAATGTCCTGGCTGTGTCAAAATGGCAGGCAGGCAATGTTTGCAACTCGTCTCTCTGTTTAGTATTTCCCTCTGTTTCTCGATGAATGTTAGTTTCCTCTTAACCTATAAGCTAAATCCTTTCACACGGAATACAGATTTTATTGCAATTACCTGGAGGAATCTTCATTCAAGTATTTGTTGGAATTCCTTTGGGATGAGTAGAGATTTTAACAGGAGAATAAGTGCTGCAGAATTATGTCCAGATGTGTACAAATATTTATGGTAACAGTCACAGCAATCGAAATAATCAATGCAAAGAAAAAGAATTACTAAACAAATAGGGCATTGTTTGGATACAGTAGGATAGTCCATGGCTTTCTGCTCAATTCCTCTGCTTTGTGGCTGCATTTTTTAAATCTCAAACAATCAGAAAAATTTATGAAATTGGAAGGTGGTTACCAAGAACTGGTATGCATAATTAGCATTATTTTCAAGAGCAAAGACTCTTCTTAAAAAAAATTAAAGGAGAGAATTTTATTCTGGCCCACTTATCAAAACATGGCATGATACTTGACAATTACAAAGTATAAATAATAACAAAAAGTTACTTTTGAAAAACACCTGTGTAAGAAACCGTAATTTACTAATCACTATAGCATTGACATGAATTAGAAAAATAGTGGTAAAGTATACAAGAGGAATAATATTTATTTTATTTACAAGGAATCTTGGAGTTCATATACATTTACATATTTTTTCTACAGTAAATCTAGTTCCCAGGGATTTAGAGTTCAGAGTCTGGGAACTCTGAATTTTAGCATAAAGACAATGCTTTGTGTAACGTTTGCTGGCTTTACCACCACTCCCTCTTCCAGAACTCTGGAGAAAATACTCTTCCTGAAAGCCACTTTAGACTCTTCTTTCTTAGTCACCTCTTCCCCACATGCCACTAATTTCACCACTCCCTGCCACCACATGCAAAACAGCTATCAACTGTGTGTCTCCTCAGTGTCTCTCAAATCTGTTTTTGAAACCAGGATTATTGCAGCAAACCTTTGCTAGTTTCCCTTTCTCCATTTTTGACATATTTAATCTGTCTTTGAAACAGCTACCTGAGTAATGTGTCTATAATAATAAAATGCATTGACTGGTTACCATATGCCAGGCATTTAACATCCATCAGGTCATTTAATTCTCATAGTAATATTGTTATTCTATTTTGTTAAATAAGAAAATTATGGGTGAGGGAAGCCAAGTTGCCCAAGGGTCACACAACAGTAAGAGGCAAAGCCGGAAGTTAAACCTTCAAGGGTCTGAAATCCAGTTTGCCTTTCTATTACACTTTGCTGCTTCTTTAAGTCAATCAGATTGTGTTACAATTAGTGATAATTTTGGTGTTCCTATTATTCATGAAATTGTCGATATGGGAAGGCAATGATTTTATTAGCATGCTCTGGTAATGCTGAGTAAAACAGTAAGGAAAAACTATGTAATGTAGTTTTTTTATGGCTGTTTTATGGTACTGACTGTTAATTAAGCCCATTATGAAACCAGAAGTGTTTCAATGATGCAGAGAGACAATGAATGGTTGACTTGTAGGTTAGAGGTATGTGAGTGGTAGAGAGCTTTAGATCTTTAATTAACTATGGTTGCTTAATTCAGTTGATTGAAGCACCATATGAATGAAGTCACATTTATGGATTCAGTTCCTGTGTGGGCCAGTTTATTTAGTCATGCTTACACTGTTAACCTCAGCCCACCTCCATGCTAATGCATACTGTTAGCTGCAAGCAAAGTACAGTATGAGTGGAAAAGTGCAAATCCCTTATGACACTTGGAAAAAATTACCCAACATGCATGTCCTATTGATACTGGCAGGGAGACAGGACACATTATTAATCTTTGATTGTTTTCAGTTTTCCTGAAAAATTCATTATGTCACAAAATGCCACAAATCATATACAAATTTGAATTCGATTTAAAAGTTGCCTTAAGTGCATTTTAACAAATCAAACATTGCGATTAATAGATTTAGTTGAAAATAGAAAATAAACTACATTTGACTCTTGAACAACATAGATTTGAACTCTGCATGTCCACTTAAACATGCTTTTTTTTTTTCAATAAATGTGTATGGTACTGTAAGTGTATTTTTTTTCTTGTGATTTTCTTAATGAAATTTTCTTTTCTTAGCTTCCTTTACTGTAAGAATAATGTCTATAACACATATAACTTACAAAATATGCGTTAATTGACTGTTTATGTTATCGGTAAAGCTTCTGGTTAGTAGTAGGCTATATTTGTAGTTAAGTTTTGGGGGAGTCAGAAGTTAT
>NW_011888883.1:4052218-4091591 GCF_000151845.1 Pteropus vampyrus | reverse complement strand
GAAGCCAAGTTGCCCAAGGGTCACACAACAGTAAGAGGCAAAGCCGGAAGTTAAACCTTCAAGGGTCTGAAATCCAGTTTGCCTTTCTATTACACTTTGCTGCTTCTTTAAGTCAATCAGATTGTGTTACAATTAGTGATAATTTTGGTGTTCCTATTATTCATGAAATTGTCGATATGGGAAGGCAATGATTTTATTAGCATGCTCTGGTAATGCTGAGTAAAACAGTAAGGAAAAACTATGTAATGTAGTTTTTTTATGGCTGTTTTATGGTACTGACTGTTAATTAAGCCCATTATGAAACCAGAAGTGTTTCAATGATGCAGAGAGACAATGAATGGTTGACTTGTAGGTTAGAGGTATGTGAGTGGTAGAGAGCTTTAGATCTTTAATTAACTATGGTTGCTTAATTCAGTTGATTGAAGCACCATATGAATGAAGTCACATTTATGGATTCAGTTCCTGTGTGGGCCAGTTTATTTAGTCATGCTTACACTGTTAACCTCAGCCCACCTCCATGCTAATGCATACTGTTAGCTGCAAGCAAAGTACAGTATGAGTGGAAAAGTGCAAATCCCTTATGACACTTGGAAAAAATTACCCAACATGCATGTCCTATTGATACTGGCAGGGAGACAGGACACATTATTAATCTTTGATTGTTTTCAGTTTTCCTGAAAAATTCATTATGTCACAAAATGCCACAAATCATATACAAATTTGAATTCGATTTAAAAGTTGCCTTAAGTGCATTTTAACAAATCAAACATTGCGATTAATAGATTTAGTTGAAAATAGAAAATAAACTACATTTGACTCTTGAACAACATAGATTTGAACTCTGCATGTCCACTTAAACATGCTTTTTTTTTTTCAATAAATGTGTATGGTACTGTAAGTGTATTTTTTTTCTTGTGATTTTCTTAATGAAATTTTCTTTTCTTAGCTTCCTTTACTGTAAGAATAATGTCTATAACACATATAACTTACAAAATATGCGTTAATTGACTGTTTATGTTATCGGTAAAGCTTCTGGTTAGTAGTAGGCTATATTTGTAGTTAAGTTTTGGGGGAGTCAGAAGTTATGCACAGATTTTTAACTGCGTAAGAGGTCATTACCCCCAACCTTAGCATTGTTCAAGGGTTAGTGTATACTGATAGACTCAGTTTTATGAAGAAAAATACATTCAGTTATTTAGATAGGAATGGTTGATAGCTACTTGACTGTTTTTACTTGAGGTGTTCGTTTATTTCTCTTTCTTAAATTCTTTTTATCTGAGGTGAATGATGCTGATCTATGTTGCTAGGTTCATTTTTATATATTTGATAAAGGCTGTCATAAGTGGAGAAAAATAAAGGAAAGTCAAGTTAGTATTTTTCACTCTTTTTTTTCAACCAAAGTAATAAATAGCCCATATTAATAAATTACCACCATTTCTGAGGTGTGATAACTTAAACATTTATTTAATGTCTGTTTATGATACTGTTGCTCTAATATCATCACTCTGTACCACTGTTGTGAAAGAATTGTTCTTTCTTTGTAAGATTATCTAATATAGGGGAATGGGTATAATTGTTTAATATATATTTATTGAGTTTCTATAAAATAAATACATATTTATTGGGACCTACTCCCTGGGCATACGATTGTGAGCCAAAAAAAGACATGGTCTTTTCCTCATGGAAGCTTAGATTATAGTGGGGATGATAGACATCGATCAAATAATAATGTCTTAAAGAAATATTTATTGAATATAGCTAAGTACCAGGCAGTTTTGTAGGCACTGAGGATACAGAGAAAACAAGGACATACAAAAATCTCTTGCTTTATTGAGGTTACAGTCTTATGAGCAGAAAGAGTTTATCAACAAGCCAAAAAGTAAAATATATATATATGATGTTAGATGATGATAAGTGCCATAGGTAAAAACAAAGCAGGATGGTAATATAAAGAGTGGTGGGATATATGGGTGCAATTTTAAATAAAGTGGTTGGTAAGGCTCTGCTGAAAATGTGACATTTGAGCAAAGAATAGGAGATGAGGGCAAAGGTCATATTTCTATGGGAAGAGAGAAGAATAAAGTTAAAGTTCTCAGGCAGGAGGTCCTTGGTGTATTCTCAGACTATCAAAGAGGCCAGAGAGGTCAAGGAAGAGTGAGCAAAGCAACAACTAGTATGAAATGAAGTCACAGATGTAACAGGAGGCCAAGGCACGTATGGCCTAAGTAAGATGTGTATAGAGGGAGATGGGGAGCTGTTGAAGGTTTTTGTGATCTGCTCTAGGTTTTAATAAAAGATTATTCTGGGTTCTAGGTTGAGAGTAGGCTGCAGGGAGGCAAGAGAGAAACAGGGAGAAATGTCTCTGATTCAGAAAAGATGTGAGGGTGGATTGGACCAGGATGGCAGTGGTGGGGATTGTGAGAATTGGTTGGTTTCTATATATATTTTCTATTATTCCCAGTAAGTGGAGTATGTCATTGATTCTATTTTGGGGCAAAAGATTAAGTTCATATACCATGTTGAAATATTTCTTAGCATATTTTTTATGTTTGAATGTTAGAAAAAAGAATCTGTAAATTACGAGCAGATAAGTCACATTTTATCCTCTCATTGAAAACCATCCAATGCATTCTAACTCTATTTACACTAAATTCTAAACCTTAAAATGACTTGAAAGGCCAATCCAATCTATTACTGTGCTGTCCAGTATGTTAGCTACTAGCCACATGTGGCTATCAAGCACTTGAAACGAGGCTAGTCCAAAATGAGATGTGTTGTATGTATAAGATCAACAACAAATTTAAAATCTTAGGAAATAATGTAAAATATGTTATTAATAATTTTGTAAATAGCGATTACAGATTGAAAGGATATAATCTAAGAATTATAGTAAAAGTATAGTGTTAATATTAATTTTACCTACTTTTTTTTACTTTTTAAAAGTGTGACTACAAGGACATTTAACGTTACAAGTCTGGCTGACAGTTTTGGCTCACATTATATTTCTATTGGAGAATGGTGCTTGCATTTTCTTTATCTGGCTTTATCTCAAACTATTCTCCTTATTCACTGCCTCAGTCACACTGGATTTCTTTGATATTCTTGAACTTGCCAGGCTCATTTCTGCCTCAGGGTCTTTGTATTTTTTTATTCTCCTTTCCTGAAATGTTATTCCCTTAGACTTTCCCTTATCTTTCTCTATTATTCATATCTCAGCTCAAATATCCCTTCTAAGATAAGCATTTGCTGGCTATTCCAACTAAAGATCTGTTCACTCTAAATCTCATTTCATTAAAAACTTTTTATATAATTTATTCCTGGATGAAATATCTTTACTTATTTATGGCCAGTCGCCCTCTAGAATGGGTGATATGGGGAAGCTGAGATCTTAATTATTTTTTTGACCACTATGCCTCCAGAACAGTGTTTGGCATATATTAGTTACTTGTTAAATGAAAAAATAATTAAGCACTATGCATTAGAAGAATTTAGTGCTGTAAGGTAATACAGAAATATGTAGATTTGACATGGTCTAGGAAAATCAGGAAGTCTTACTAAGAAGTAAATTTTGATTTGAGAAGTAGAGAATGAGTAAAAGTTAACTAGAGAATTATAGTAATTTTCCAGAGAGGGAAGAGCACCCCAGATAGAAGGAATAGAATTAAGAGAAAACTCACTAATGAGTAAGTGATCTGACAAAAAGTAAAAAATAAGTACCTGATGAAAGTTAAAAATTAAAAAAGTTCAGTATGGTTAGGGGAGAAGAGTAAGGAGGCATGTTACATTCAGGGCCTCACAATATCTATGTGACATGTGGTTTCTTATCTAAGACAAAGTAAGTTGTATTATTGTCATTTTAAAGATTAGAGAAGTGAGGTATAGCAAAATTAAGAAACTCACGTAAGGTGAGTTTCTAAACAGGATCAACTCTTTGAAATATGGGTTTTCATAGTGATTAAAACAATTATAACTTTTATTAGCAGTTGAGAGCGCATGTTCATATAGCAATGTAAAAATATTTTAACGAGTGTTTGGTAAATTCCAACAGGCTTTTACCATTAGCATAGTTTGTGTTGTACAATTAAGTTACAATTACATCTCTCATTTTGGATAACATTCATTGGTTAATGATAAAGTGACAAAAGCTCATGCCTTTAAAAAAAAAAAAAGGGTAAGAGAAGAGATTCTGACCATGGACCGTCTGACTGCAAAACTATAACTCCCCAATATTTTATATTGTCTCTAACTCCCACAAAGTTAACATTTATGAAAAATATACACACTAAGTTTTGGAGTTTTGGGTCTTTGGCTCTTCAACAATCAATGTATTTGGTTGCAAGCAACCAAAACAGCTCTCTAAATAAGATGGAAAAGGAATTTTGTGGGAAGTAAATTGGATAGCTCATGAAAGCAATGGGCACTGGAGCACCAAGCTTAAAAAAAAAATGGCAAGCACCAAGGGAGGCTAATAGCACTCAAGACCATTCTACAGCAATGCTTAGGACATCACCACTTGTGCTGTTACATTGAAGAGCAGCTTCTATGACTCAACTCTGCCTATTCCTGGGTACTTGCTGCCCTGTGGATATACTTTCAACTGTGCTAACCTCATAATGAGTAATCTAAAACTTTTTCTGAGACTTTAGGTCATAACCTCCATATTTCAAATCCTCTCTAGAAGTACCCGATTGGCTAGACCTATTTGGATCTGAAAGAAGCCACTTTGGTTTTCTTGTTGGTGGCCGAAGCCTCGATTCCCATTTGTTTTAGAATTCACAACAGATGGAAAGGGTGTTGCTTGCTGAACTTTAAAAATGACAAACATTTACCACAGTTCACAGTTTGAGATTCAGATAAAAGGGCATCTGGACAACCCCAAATGATAGATGTTTACTACAACATATTTTTACTTGCATCAATATTTAGAGTTTTAAAAAGTTTAAGTTATTGTCTTTTCTTTGTATTTTCTGCCACTTTGTTGAAAATAAAGTATTTCTGAATCTGTGAATTTATGAATTGAATGTGAATTTTTTACATTTAAATAATATTTGCACTGGCATTTTTCTAGTTATTTATTTCCTCAATAAAAATATTTTTTAAAATGAACATTCAACACTGTTTATATGAAAGGTTTCTTTCAATATTTTGATATAAAATTCTTTTTAAGATATGCAATAATCACTTCCTCTCCAACTTTAGGTTAGAGATTTTAAGTTCAAACATATTTTTCTAATCAATTACCAATAAATAATTTTAATGCTTAATAATTAAATTGATGAGGTATCCAGCTTTTATTTTAAGTGAGAATAGATGATTTATTAAATTTTGGTGTGGTATTTATAAGTTCAAATATAACATAGGGTTGGTTATATTTAGCTCACAACCTTGGAAAATTAAAATGATAATGATCTTATTTTTAAGGAAAGCATCTTTTACTACATTTGATACATTTTTCACTTCTCATACCATCAAAAATGGTGGTGAACAAAATGATATAACTGTTCGATGATTTTATTAGAACACCTTATCTATTGATTTATTGTAACAATTTAATTGATATTTAATGTGAAAATGTATTTAAAAGTCCCAAGTTCTATTTGTCTATTTCTGTTGTAACTATAGTACCATATAGTCATCGAATAGATTTTAAAATGATTTCATTTATTTTTCTTTTATAAATGTATAAAAGAAAATACATTTATTTTTCTTTTATAAATGTATAAAAGAAAAATGTAAAAAAGAAAATTTCTATACTCAGTATAGAAATTTAGAAAATACAGAAAAGCAATGAGACAAATTAAATAATCAGTTATGTTCCCACTTTCCATATATAACCACTATTGACATTTTGATGTATTGCTTTTCAGTTTTTTTCCTATGTCTGCCTCTATGTACATGTGTGCATGCATGCACATGTGCGTATATGATTGTGCACATTACCTAACAACTTGCTTTTTTTTCCCCCAGAGGATATGCTTGTGAAGCAAGAAAGGGGCCTTGGATTACAGACATATTTAAAAGGTATGTCATGAATGCTGACTTTTTTCATTTTAGAAGCTAATTTTTGTTTGGCTTTGCCTGGTGTAAGAATATACAAGTGAAACTTATTACAGGGCCTTTCTGGCAAGACCCATCCCTAGGGTCATTCAGAGGCTGTGCTCCTCAGTAATAGCTTTTCTGCTTCCTGGAAATCCTCAGATCCTTCTCTGTGATACCAGATCTCTGCTTCTTGTAACACCACACCTCACCACTGCCAATACAATCTGTTGTAATGAACTTTTTTTCCTTGTGTTCTTCGGGATTCTTAATCTCCACTGTCTTTTTCCTGAATCAAATATATTCAATTTTGGCTTCAAGTTAATTTTCCATCTGCTTTATCCCAATGATTTCTGAGTTTATTCAGTAGTGAGAGCATTGGATTGTTCTATTTCATTCTTGATCACACTTTAGGAGGACATTATCTAAACGTTCTGGGCTTCAAGTTTCTCATAATTAAAATGAGAATTTAGGGTGTATACTCTCTAAAGTATTTTCCAGAGCTAACATGGAATGTCTATATGTCTATAAAATGAGTGTGGAAGAGTGGAAAGGGCCTGGGCCATGCATCAAAGAAAGCTAGGTGCAAATCTTGGAGCTCTGTGACTTTCGCTTTGAAGCTTTCTGTTTTCAGACTTGTATTTTCCTTTTCATTTGTTTTTCATTTTGCTCCTTTGAATAAATTCCACTGCCCTGTCTTTGAGTTTGCTGATCCTTTCTTCCATTTCTTCTAGTGTGATGTTGAGTCCCTCTATTGAATTATTCAGTGCAGTTATTGCATTTTTCACCTCTATGTTTTCTGTTTGGTACATTCTTATATTTTTTCTTTGTTGAAATTCTCGTTTTATTGATGCATTGTTATCCTGACCTCAGTGAACATCTTTAAGATAATTACTTTGAACTCTTTGTTAGGTAAACCACTTACCTTCATTTGATTAAGGCCTGTTTCTGGGGTCTTGCCTTAATCTTTTGTTTGGAACATATCCCTTTGTTTCTTCTTTTTTTTTTTTGACTCTGTGCTGATTTCTGTGCATTAGATAAAACAGAGGCCCCTCCCAGTCTGGACAGGGTCACCTCTGTAGAAGATAAACCTTGTCCTTCACCCTGACTCTAGTTCTTTGGCGTCTCTCAAACCTTTGTGATTATCCATGCCTTTTTTGTTCTTAGTGGGTCCCAGTTGTTGAGGGCGTGCCAAGACCTGTCAGTGCCCCAAGGGGAAGATCTCAGTTCGCCTAATTGGAAGTAGGCTAATTGGAAGCTGGACCTTCAGACAGCAGCTGAGAAAGAATATAGTTAAACCCCTTCCAGGGAAAAACTAGAAAATGGACATTTCTGTCTGTTTTCTCTGCACTGAGCCCTGGGAAGATAGCCTGTTAAGAACTGTTTCTTTGTTCTGTGGGACCTGCAAACACAAGCCTCACTGGCCATCAGAGCCAGGCCATCAAGGGGTACATCCTCTGGGTGACGGTCACAAAAGCTGGGGCATTAGACATGTGTACAAGCTTCTTTCAAGCAGATTTTGGTGACCTGGCGTGGGGCAGAGGGATCACAGAGATGGCTTCTGTGGGCCTCCCTGGTTCCTAGGGAGGGTGGCAATCAACTCCTAGATGTGTGCAAAATTAAAAGTCTCTCCTTTAGGGAGCAGCTCTTAAAGTATTCAAGTAGACCCTTTTCAGGGAAAGATTTGGAGTTGGTCATTTTTTTTCTTCTCTCTCTGAGCTGAGTTCTGGGGGGATAGGCAGGATATGTCCTCTAGTGCCTGTTAAGAACTGTTTCTTTGTTTACCACAGTCTCGTTGTCTCACAGATGCAAGCTTCATTGCCATTTAGAGCTAGGTGTTTGGGGAATCGTCCCTCAGATGGAAGTCTTAAAAGTTGGGGTACTAGATGTTGGTGCCAAACCCTTCACTCCTCAAGAAGCAGCTGGAGATTGTGAGTCCCTCTCAATTGCATGTTACTGTGCCAGGGGTGAGCTTTATGGCAACAGTGTGTCTCAACCTTTCCCACCCATTTTGATGTGGGGTTTTTCTTGTTCACCCAATGCATAGGAGTCACTTAGCTGGTTTCTGGATTTCTTTTAGGGAGAATTGTTTCATGGGTAGCTGTGGATTCCATGCGCCTGTGGGAGGAGGTGAGTTCAGGAGCCTTCTAGGTCACCATCTTAGACCAGAATTCCTGAAGCCTGTATTTTCTTATATATTAAAAGGGGTAAAGAAGTGATTGTGTTTGGCTACATGTAACAGAACTCTGACTGCAATGGCTTGAATAAACAAGAGGTTGACTTTTCTCATTTATTGAGAAGAAAATAGGCATTTCAGAGTTCGTGTGTCTGCTTCATCATGTTGTCATTATCCTGGGCTACTTCTAATTGTCTGCTCCATCGTCTTTAGTGTATGGTTTTCATCTTTACGAGTGCACCACAAGCATAGTATCCATATTCTCGGCAAGAAGGGAAGGATGGAATTCAAAAGGGGCATGAATTTTCATGAGAAAAAATAGTCTCGCCAAAGTGACTTCTACTTCCATCTCATTGGCCAGAGCTGTGACACAAAGTTATTCACAGCTACAAGGGAATCTAGGACAGGAGTCCCCAACCCTGTTAGGAACCAGGACACACAGCAGGAGGTGAGCTGTGGGCAAATGAGTGAAGCTCCATGTGTATTTGCAGCCGTTCCCCAGTGCTAGCATCATCGCCTCAGCTCCACCTCAGATCATCAAGCATCACCTCAGATTCTCATAGGAGTACCATCTTTTTGGTGCCAAAAAGATTGGAGACCGCTGATCTAGAACATAATATTTTTGAATGTGTTGACAACCTGAATAAAATTTGAGTTCTGCTAGTAAGGAAAAAGGTGGGAATAGATAATGAGTAGGCAATATCAATGTCTGCAGCTAGGAAAACTTAAATAAATTCCTCTGGTTGGTGGGAGGTCATATGAAATGACACACATGTGATACAGGATACATCTTGAGTGTTTGAATAATGACTTCCCTATTTTGTGGTTATTATTATTTCATGCTGAAGCAACTATTTGTGATGATCATGAAAATGATGCTTGTATGGTAATGTTACATTTGAAATATGTAAAATCTATCTAAAGAATGTAAAGGGTGTCCGTTTCCTCCATTTTGCATAAATTCTGTTTTGTTTTCGAATATAGCTTGAGTCCGCTATCTCATTTTTATTTGGCCTATTAAAGATTTAAAAATTAAGAAGATGCGAGTAAATTGAAAACATATGTGTTTAACTCTTATAAACGTAAAAAATCTAAATAAAATAGTAAAAAAAGTAAATGGTAAAGCCAGATTAACTTTGGGAAATGTTTAATACTTTGGGGAGTCTTAATATAGGAGAAAATCCTGTCAGTTAGAGAAAGTGACTACTTATATAGTGTGTGTGGTTCAAGAGGAAATTGGAAAACATATTTTCTTTGGAAATGCTTCCTTGCCCAAAACGATTCCCACTATTCCTTTTGTTAGTCTGCCACCTGCCTGAAATGCCCATGATTAGAATCATTATGAGAATATATTTCTATAAGTATCCTCCTAAAATGTGTTATCTGAGAAAAAAATTCTGACTGCAACATTAGCAATACATATTTTTAAAAAATCGTATCAGCAATTGTAGTTTACAGGCTGCTGTGAAACTTGGTAAAGACAAGGTCCATCTTTTGGTTAGGAAAAAGAAGATCTGAAATTTAAGAGAACATCAGCAGTATGAGGAAATTAAGAGCAACCAAAATAAGGCAGGTGAGGATTAGAAAGTACAAACACCATGGAAGACTTAGGCCTGTTTCTTCTTTTAGTGCACCAATGTGCAATACCAACACTGAAACACTTCATTATCATCACCTAGATATCACAGAGTAGAAATAATCCTTGACTTAAATTCCACTCAAGGACTCTGATATTTGACAGGAAATACTTATAGCGACATTTCAGATATGATTAGTAATACCTCGGAACTCCTTAGAGCCTTAATCCATGCGCTCCCTCCACCTCTGTCACTGCTCACTGCCATTAAGCACTGTGGAGGTGGGGATGTTTTACAGTTTATAATGTCTTCGTGATCATCAGAATGGTACCGTTTAGACTACCTGAATGTTCACATTTGAGAAATTTCTTAAGGTTGGTTGAAATAGAAAGAAATAGCTTCTTTCTCCTAGACTGTCAAATGTTTTTCTTGCAGTCCAGTGTGCTGCATAAGCATTAATTTGCATGGCCAGGAGAGCAGGAGGAATATTGAGTGGTCATGTAATTCATTAGACTAAATTGCATTTAACTTTTTAAAATCAATTTCCTTGAAAGGTTTAGATTAGATCCCTAATCCATTTGTTTTTCTTAGTCTTTGAAAATTCCCCCTTATGTTTATTTAGCAAACACTTATTGTTACTTATAAAATGTCTTCACAGGCATTTTAAATATTGACAGATTTAATCCTTATAAACGCAGTGAGTTAGGTATTCTTATTATTACTGCTTATCAGTGGAGGAAACTGCCACAGAGAGGATGAGCAACTTGCCTGAGGTCATGCAGCTAGCCAGTAGGAGAGCCATCCTTCAAACCTAGCAGTCTGGCTCCAGGGCCCATGCTTTAACCTAGTGTTCTGGGCCTTGAGGAACATGCTGCCAGACTGATTCACAACCTATTTTTCTTAGTTGTCTGGCGTTTTAATGTAGAATATTTTGGTAGTATTTCACCTGTAGCCCATCTTGTTTTTACACAATAGATCAACAACCGTGACATTAAATTGATCAGGTGTCAGATTTTATTCATCTAAGTAGCAATATTTTCACTTCACTTTCCAAAGGTAGATAAAGATATAGAATTTCTTCCTTTATTCCCATAATTATATCATTTCCTCATATAACTTCCCACCAAATAATCTCCACCAAAAACATTAAACATTTGGATACATAAGTGAAAATCTAAAAAAAGCTTGTAATGCAGACAGTAAGCTACTCCATATAGTTAGTGTGTCATTGGTGTCATGGTGCTAGAGTCTTACAGTGCAAAAAATAATTTTAGAAACCTTCCTAATGTCAGAGGACACTCAGTTTTTATTTTCGGTGAATTGGCCATTTCTATAACCTATTACACATTATTCTTAGGACAACTAGAGGGACCCAAGAGAGCTGAATGAGTCAGGAATGAGAATAAAAAAATAGAGATTTGAAAAAATTATACATATATATATATTTGTATAATTTCTATATATATATAGATATCTATATATATATATATATATACAGATATATATCCTATATATATATATAGGTTTTAGCCAAATAGAACCATACTTTGATTTTTGGGGATACCTATGTGAAAAAGGATGATGAGTTTTCATTCTATGTGAAGATGAACCCCCATTTGTGTTTAAAGGTCCAGTGGTGTTGGAGCTGATGCTTACCAGCTCACAAGAGCACTAAATGTTTGCAATTTTTCTTCCTTCTGCATTCAGTGACTCATGTCATAGCTTGAAATTAGCTATGGTGAGAGTATTTACATCACGGAAATCAGGAAACAGTGGAAATCAGGGCCTTTTCTTTTACCCCAGAGGCAGTTGTCAAACATTGATGAACACACCACCGGGTGCTTGGAAACATAATTAACGCGTAATAGTTAAAAATTTTCCTCTAATAATTTAAAAGAAACAAACAGACAATAAAAATAAATAGAACCTCTGACTTTGCTTTGCTTATTTTTGTGCTATGTTTTTGTGATTGAAAGCCTGTGTTAGGAAAAGATAATCAGTCCTAAGAACACCAAATTCACCACTGAACCTTGTAACCAGACCTTTTAAAACACAATCTGTTGGCCTTGGAAAGCTTTGTCAGGAAGAGAGTCCTCACTGGGTTTTCATTTCCATGTTCCACCAGACATTCACAAAGAAAAATTACTTCCTACTGAGTATCCATTAGCCCCCAGCACTGATGCTAATGAGCAAACTGCAAGTGAGCTGGAGAGCAAATGGATATGAGTCACCAAATACACTTAGCTGGCGCTTCCTGCTCTGCCTCCTGCGTCACTGCAGACACTTGTTCCTTAGCAGCCCGGGTGAAAGTCACAGTCCTGCAGTCAAATGTTGGTGGGGGAACTGCTGATCCGAAGGATGCACTAATTTGTACTCGTGAAATCATCAGTGCACATACCTCCCCATATTTGGGGTTTGTATCTAGGTTGAAATACTCTTAAATGAATAATATTAAGCTAAGAGCACAGACCCTTTTAAAATATATTGCTTTATCAAGAACAGAAAGCCAAATAAATAGGATTGAGACCAAGCCGGGTTTTTTTTCTGTGCGAATATAAAGAAACTAAGAGGCAAATAATGCCAAGTACCACTAAGCAGCCAAGAGTAGGGAAACAGTAACCACTGCTCCAAAGGAGGCTTCTATGGTGGGATTTTGTTTGTTTACTTTTGTTTTGTGCCTTCCTAATTGCTGATGCTGCAAGTAAAAGAAAGGAAGGAGAAGTTTGTAGCTCTAGGGCTTTCCTAGGAATACTTCCCAGTGTTGACTAGGCAACAAGTAGCAGATGGAAAAAAGAAAGATTTCTGATTAGCTTCTGGTGACACACTTTGTGTACATGGGCTACTAATGGGAGCTAATGGTGATTTCAAGTTTATGTTTATGGACAAACAATGTGGATGCCTTGGTGAGTGGTTACTAAGTATTCACTAAGGGACATTTTTAAGAATGATGTTTGTCAACCAGGAGGAGGTAAGCATAACGAGGCAAAATTTTGTTTCAGTGGGAACTCTTGTAATGCTTGAATCTAATTTATTTGTTTATATTTTTCTTGATTCCAAAAATTATTTAAGCCGTTCTGAAAGAATACATGATACAACCGAGTAAGCAAATTGAGCAAAAGAGAAAATAAACATGAAAAAATAACATTATAACATATGAGTGAGGTTAGTTCACAGTTTGTGTGAGTGAACTAGAAGTGGGCCATAGATTTAGCTATGAGCCTTTAGAAAATCAAGGTAGGGAAGACAATATGATGAATTATTGAGTCAATGTTTATAGGATGAAAACAAACCAGTCGCTCAGACAAAGCACTGCTATTCAACACTGAGTAGTAAAAAAAATTGACTGAAAAGGTCAGTAAACATTTACAAATTGGGAGGTGCACTGAGTAGTAATAAGTACTAGGTCTGATGGACATCACCTTTAATTAGTTTCCTGAAGAACATTACATTTAAAAATATAACAACCACCATTTTAGTACTAAAATGCCAAAAGTTATACTTAAATATGATTACCAAAAAACAAAAAAACAAAAAGAACCTCAAAACAAATGAGAATAAATTTAAACGAGAAGCATTTTAAATGGTTAGTAAAATTAATAGAAAGGAATCTTCTACTTTTATGGTTATAAAATTATTAGGTAGCTACTCAGACATAAGCAACAGGGAAACAAAGGAATAGGAGCCCAGCTCTGTAATTACAGAAACTTC
The DNA here is from genome assembly GCF_000151845.1 of Pteropus vampyrus. Lineage (NCBI taxonomy): Eukaryota > Metazoa > Chordata > Mammalia > Chiroptera > Pteropodidae > Pteropus > Pteropus vampyrus. Next base: position 4,078,094 of record NW_011888883.1, on the reverse strand, counting down.
CCTCGAAGACCTTCCTTAAGTACCTCCCAGAAATACCTCCCTTTTAGGGTTATAAATTACCCCAAATCCTAGAGCATGAAGGCCATAAAAGTTGCTGGCCTAAACCAGCTACAAAACCGAACTCCGATAGGCCCCAATGGTGACAAAATGATATAACAATCAATCGAATAGTAGTAAAAATTACTGAATACTGCAAAGATAAGTAGGCCTTAGAAGTAGGTCTTTTGTTATTACAAAACCTCCCTAACAGTTGTAACCATGGGCACTCAGAAGAATCAAAGCGAATGAACCCTGAACCACAGCTCTCTTCAGTAAACACATTCTTCTTTGGTACCTAACTTCACAGTTTAAACTGAAGACGGTTGCTTGTTCGTGAGGCAGTTTTTATCTCTGCCAGTGTGTTCTCTTTTTCCCTTTTGTAGAAGGACCACTGTAGACTGAAACTTATCAAGGAACCAGCTGTGCATGTAAGAGTTGATGTTAAAACATTTTTTTTCTTACTTTATCCTGCATTCGACTTTTATCTTGCCACTTTAGCCTATAATTTAAAACAACCTGAAAAGTGAATTCAACCTATCTTCAGGTTCACAAAAATATTATTCGGTGGCTCTTTATGTTGACAAAAGTTGTAGACTAAAGAAGGAGAAAGGGAAGTACTGATAATGAAGAAGTGGGGGTTAAGAACACCTTGGCAAAAAGTGGGGAGACCTCTTCCTTTACACAGGAGAGATAGAAGAGGTTGAGTGGACTTAGAATAAGAATGGATGATGCAGCAAGGAGGGAAAACAATTAAGATTCTGACTAGATGATTTCAACATACTGTACTTATTAAACTGAGAGTAATTCTATTGGTTTTCAGAAATTGTAAGGCCGAGGGTATCTGGGGAGCTTGTTGAAAGTGCTGATTTCTGAACCTGGACCCAGAGATTCTGAATCAGGAGATTAGGGAGGGGAGGGACAGTGGTGGGGGAGCAGGGAAAGGGCTGCAGAAATATAATTTTGAGATTTACCTGAAGTTGATCTAATGAAGGTGATTCACGGAAACTATTTTATCTTATATCCTTTTCCCTTTGATTTTGGTGCCATTATTATTATTATTTTAAATGTGTGCATGACACAGAAATTTTTGCTCTTGATTCTAAACTCTGTACATTCAGAGCCAACCTGTGCCATTTGCTCTTTTACTATTCCAAAAAAAACAATATTTTCTTTCTCCATCTATCTATCCGCATATGTCCGTATCTCTTTTATTTTCATATCACACCTGCACAGACAGTAGGATGCATTACAGGAGATGAACCCTGAGCTTAGGAAACCAGAATATTTTATAATGGGCAGCAAGCATGTCTTCCCCTTGGTCTAAAGCATGGTTTCTGAACCTCAGGATTATCAACATCTGGGGCCAGATTATTCTTTGTTGTAGGGGGCTGTCCTATGCATTGTAGGTTTATTCAGTAGCTCTCTGGCCTTTGCCCACTAGATACCAGTAGCACCCTCAGTTATGACAATCAAAAATGTCTCTAGACATTGACAAATGTCCCCTGAGGAAGAAAAAATCACACTTGGTAGAGGACCGTTGCTCTAAAGGGAGGTATTATTACTATCTTCCAAGGCTGTTCGCTATACAGACATCCTTGAAATGATAGTTTGGAACAAAGGGTAATAGTCAGCACTTCTGTCATAAGATGTGCAGATATGTGAGAGATTCGTGGAGAATTGTCTCTAAACATACTTCCAATATATATGCATGTCACCCTTGTATTGAAGCCATTCACAATCTCTGCATCAAAAAAATTTAGTATAATGGTCTCTGATACCTTTTATGTATATTTTTATATGGATATGAGAGGATAAGAAACACATCTACTCACAATCTTTCGTATAAAAACTGTATGCTCAACAATGTAAATGGCCTCCTCCATCTTCTCTATAGCATTTTTAAAAAATCAATAACCTTGTAATAAGTGGAGTATTGTTTTGGAGATTAAAGAAGAGAATCAAGATTCAACTGATGTGTGGATTACCAGTTTTTAGAAAAGAAATACACTGCTTTAATTAATAATGACATTTTTCCCTAGAAATGCTGTATACATATAATACAGATATTTTAAGAATGTGGACTTGGGGAGGCCAATTTTATTAGGCTGTTTTGAGACACCACTTATTTCAGTGATTGAGAGAATTAAAAATAGAATTAGTTGGTCTGAATAGTCAGTAGAGGAATAATTTGCCGATGACATATTATATATAGAAAACTCTAATGACTCCATCAAAAAACTGTGAGAACTAATAAATGAATTCAGTAAAGTTGCAGGATACAAAACCAACATACATAAATCTGTTGTATTTCTATATACTAACAATGAACTATCAGAAAGAGAAATAAAGAAAACTATCTCATTTTCAATTACATCAAAAAGAATAAAATACCTAGAAATAAATTTAACCAGGAGATGAAAGAACTGTATATTAAACACTAGAAGACATTAATAAAAGAAATTAAAGAGTACACTCATGAATGGAAAAATGCTTTGTGCTCATGGATTGAAAGATTCAGTATTGTTAAAATGTCCATACTACCTAACGCATTCTACAGATTCAATGCAATCCCTATCAAAACTCCAATGGAATTTTTCACAGAAATAGAACAAAGAATTTTAAAATTTGTTTGAAACCACAATAACCCTGAATAGCCAAAGCAATTATGGGAAAGAAAAATAAAGCTAGAGGCATCACATTCTCTGATTTCAAACTACATTACAAAGATATTGTTATTAAAACAGCATGATATTGATATAGAAACAGATGTATAGACTAATGGAACACAATAAAGAGCTCAGAAATAAACCCATGCATATATGGTCAATTAATTTATGATAGAGAATACAAGAATATACAATGGGAAAAGGATAGTCTGTTCAGTAAATGGTGTTGGGAAAACTCGACAGCCACATGCAAAGAAATGAAACTTGGTAACTATCTTACACCATACACACAAATTAACTCAAAATGGACTAAAGACTTGAATGTAAGACCTGAAACCATAAAACTCCTAGAAGACATCATAGGTGGTAAATTTCTTGGTGTAGATCTTGAAGATGATTTTTTGAATTTGACACCAAAAGCAGAAGCAGCAAAAATAAAAACTAATAAGTGGGACCTATTTACTTATTTGTGTTCTACCTTGAAGCTGCACCATGAAGGAAACTATCAGCAAAATTAAAAAGCCAACTACTGAGTGGAAGACAATATTTGAAAATCATAGATCTGAAAAGGAGTTAATATCCAATATATATATAACTCATACAACTCAATAGCTAAACAGATAATGTAATTAAAGAATGGGCAGAAGATCTGAATGAACATCTCTCCAAAGAAGACATACAGATAGTCAACAGATATATGAAAAGACGCTCAACATTATTGATCATCAGGGGAATGCAAATCAAAACCACAGTGAGATAGTGCTCACACCTGTTAGAATGACTCTTATCAAACCCCCGCCCCCCCAAAAACAAAAAACATGAAATAACAAGGGTTGGTGAGGATGTGAAGGAAAGGGAACCCTTGTGCACTGTTGGTGGGAATGCAAATTGGTTCAGCTGATATGGAACACATTATGAAGGTTCCTCAAAAAATTGAAAATAGAACTATCATTTGATCCGCTATCCCACTTGCAGGTATAGATCTATCTATCTATCTATATATATATATATAAACACACACACACAATGGATAAAGTTGGATATAAATAATGGAATATTTTTCAGATATGAGAAAGAAGGAAATCCTGCCATTTATGACCACACAGATGAACCTTGAGGACATCATGCTAGGTGAATTAGCCAGATAAAGAGAGACAAATGCTACATGGTATCACATATGTGGAATCTAAAAAAAAGGTCATAGAAACAGAAAACAGAAAAGTGGTTGGGTGAGGGGGAAGTAGGAAGTTAGTAAAAGGATATAAACTTTCAGCTCTGATATGAATCAGTATGAATCAGTTCTGAAGATCTAATGTGTAACATGGTAACCATAGTTGATAACACTGTATTGTATAATTGAAAATTTCTAAGACTGTAGAATTTAAATGTTCTCATTACATATATACACACACATATGTACACATATGTGTGTGTGTGTGTGTGTGTGTGTGTGTGTGTGTGTAGAAAGAGAGAGAGAGAGGAGAGGGGAGGGACGGGGAGAGAGAGGTGTTAACTAGATGGGAAGAATCTTTTCACAATGTATACATATATCAAATTAACACAATGTACACTTTAAATATCTTACAATTTTATTTGTCAATTATATCTCAATAAGGCTGAAAGAATTTTAATATTCATGATTAAGTAGTTGCAGTTTTTTCTTTTGCATCATTACACAGTTCTATGTTAGATATAGTTTACTAAAATGGTATATGTTTTACTTAATAAGAAAAATAGATATATTTTATTTGATACATAGAAGATGTGGTGTCAGGTGAGGAGGATACTTCTCTGAGACTAGAAACCAGGAACCAAGGTATCATCCCAGCTATACCACTTACTAGCTGGGTGACCTTGAACTGGTCACTCATCTCTGGCTCTCACTTTCCTAGTCAGTGAATGAAGTGATCTGATAGTATTCTCCAGCATTACGATAAAGAACTCTCACAAGAGTTTCTCCTATGGAGTTTCTTTTAACATCTGGTTGGGGTTATCACACTGAGCATTTATACTAATTGACCCATCAGTCCAGGTTAACACTTAATTATCAGATAATCAGTATGATTGTGCTGAGTATGTTGACTGATGTATAAACAATCCAGTCAGAGGGTCAGGCAGATGGGCTGGCTATCTGTGGTGACATGTAGGGGAAGTTTCTGAGATATATGGCCTTATATATCTCATATGTATAAGAGCAGTCATGCAAATGACATGTGGTTCAGTAATCTTGGAGTTCTTTGGTCACAGTCAACCACTGTACCTGCCCAAAGCCAATTCACTGCTGTCTCCTTAGAAAATGGGCCCTGTATCTGTTCCCTCACTAAGCCTCATGGCTACTCACCAACCAATGAGAAGCCTCAACATTTTGAGCACATAAAAAACACAGGCAGCTGGAAGTCAACATTATTAATAAACTCTAAGTGCCTATGTTGAGATGCATTTCTTCCTTGAAATTGGAATTGTGATTTTAATATATATAGAAGCCAACATTTTTCTTTTAAATAAGACAGTAATGGTTATCACACCAGAACTTTGTGTTAACAAATAGCACTAGCATCTCACTTATCAGCACTTACTGGTTTGATGTCTTGTTTAATATTTTATGACTACTTTGCTGGTTTGTCTTGTTTTTGTAGAATTCTTGTACTATATTCCTAAAATTAGCTAAAATTCATTGAGCACTTACTCCCATTACGTACTAGGCACAGAGCAGAGTGCTCTATGGGTACTATCACATTTGAATTTCACAGCAACCATTGAGGGCGGTGCCCTTGTGTCTCTCACATTAAAATATGAGGAAGCTGAGACTGGGAGGAGATGATAAAGTGGTAACTCAAGGACACACGAGTGGTTAATAATTTGAACCGAAGTGTTTCATATCTGTCTGATACCATAATTCATACTTTTAAAAAATTGTTATTAAGTTTATTGGAGTGACATTGGTTAATAAGAATATGTTTATGGATGTGGTTCCATAGTGTAGCGGTTAGCATGTCTGCTTTACACACAGAAGATCCTGGGTTCGTGCCCCAGTGGAGCCACAGTCCATGGTCTACGGCCATGCCACCCTGAACAAGCCCAATGTCTGATCTCGGAAGCTAAGCAGGGTCAGGCCTGGTTAGTACTTGGATGGGAGACCACCTAGGAAGACCAGGTGCTTTAATATAAATAAAATAATATAATAATAAAAAATATATGTGTTTCAAGTATATAATTCTATAATATATCTTCTGTATATTGTATTGTGTGTTCACGTCTCTATACCTTTTCCATTACCGTATATTTGACTCTCTTTATCCTCTTCTTCTGGCCTCTACCTCCCTTCTTCTGGTAACCAACATACTATTGTCTGTGTTTATGAGTTTTTTGTTTGTTTGTTTACACCACTCATGTTCTTAACCAAGATGTGTTACTGCTTTTACCAACATCATGTTATACTATTAAGAAGACATCTTAAGTTGGGAGAAATGAAACATGTATACTATTCTGTATGTTTCATTTCTGCTTTCTCCTGGGTCAGACATGGCCATTGATAGAAATTTTCAAATCTGTTTACAGATTTTATTTCTGCTAACCAGAAATATGGAGTGAGGAGCAATGAAAAATATCTCTTTAAAGATGGCTAAGTATTTCAAAATGGAAAAATGGGTTTATTGTTGGGTTAGAGTTGTGGCAAGAAGAAAAAAAGTTTAGTGCAAAACAATTTGTGTTTTTATATACCGAAGGAATGAATGGGACCAAATATAATATGATTGTCTATGAAGCTTGAACTAGGCCAGACTGGACACCACCTGGATTGTCTTGTACAGGACACTTGGTAGCCAAAAACTAAAAGTGAAAAGACAGCAAGATTGAAATCATGAAAAGACACAATCATCCAAGTTTTGTTTCTAAAATTTCATAACAATAATAATAAGCAATAATAGGCAGAGCTGTAGTGAAAATTTTTCTTGTTATGAAATTAGCACTTTAAAAAAATAGACAAATTTAAACATGTTTCTATCCTCTTAATTTTTTTTTGTAATTAATATTCTTGGTAAATAATTTGTGAGCCATAAAGAATGGATTAAAATTAGATTTTAACTTCATTGATTTTAGATTCCTTCTGTAAACATGATTCGATAGAATTATTAAAAAGTTTCCTTTCTTTTCCCCCAACTAGGAATACTGTATCCTACCACTGTTAACACTAACCATGACAAGTGATAGATAGTAGGGGAGGTAGAAGCAAAACAGTTGCACTCAGTATTGGATATGTGTGAATCCTGAATTCCATGATAAATTAAATTTGCTTTTACCTACCTTGGCACTTTTATAACTTAATTTAATTAAAAATATTAGGAAAATTGAGCTGCGAGTCTGGCTAAGGGCAATGTGCTGAGGTATTCATAAAAAAACAGATTCTAGGTTATGTTTTAGTTTTCTGTTTGCCTTATAGATATGTGGAGAGGACGTCACTGATTTGCAGCCCTTGAAGAGACCTGAGCTTCTTCCATTGCAAAAGATGTTATTTGAAAGATTGGATTTGAATACAATCTTATAGAGAAGGGCCAGACTAAGAATTACTAGCATGGAAGAAATATTAGTAGAATGAAAGGCATTATTAATTTTTCCTTCCATTTATTCATTCAGTCAACTGTTCATCAAACATTCAGTGCCTACTATATACTAAGCTGTGATTTCTGTGCTGAGGAAAATGGCACAAAAAATAAAGTTTCTGCTTTCATGGAGTTTACATTCTCGTGGGAGACAGTAGTGAAATCTTTTGTAGTGTTTACTTTAGTACTTTCTAGAGGTTCAGCAAGTGAGTGGACTCAAATTGTATTGGGCCTAAAGGTACCTGCAAGATGTCTCCTTTCTGCTACTGCTTGCTTAGGGGATCTCTCTGCTTCTCTCATACCCTGAATGCAGTAGAAATATTTTAAAGGAGGTGTACTTTGACAAAGAATATTCATTGTTATAATTTTATAATCGTAAAGCCTATCCACTTTGAAATATAAAACAGCATGCAAGTGAATATCAGTATAAATATTTCGAACTGTCTTATGTTGTACAGCCTTGCTGCGTCAGGCACGGCTCATGAACTAGAAACATTCACACCACTGGGAAGCTTGTTAAAGATGCAGACTCTCAAGCCCCACCTCACATCTACTGAATTGGAACCTGCATTTTACCAAACTCCCCAGAATAAAGCTGTTCTTTAGTCCTGCAAGTAGTTCCATATGGAAAGAGTTTTCATACACATACCCATTTGATCAAATTCAGCTTTAAAAATAAACCAACCTCTGAATTGGTTCCAAATTCAGAAAAGCAAGTGGATTTTTAATTTTTTTGCCCTACCTGCTGCCAAAACATATTTTGACTAAAATTTTCACTTTTCAACTCATTGTTTTAGCGTCATATAAACATAGATAGTACATAGCAAGGTATTAATATTTTTGCAGGTAATGACTAGATGTCATTTTAGTCAGTGATCTATTTTTTTTTTTTTTTTTACTCTCTCTGGGTATGTATTTTTAACAAAACATACAAAACAAAACTGTGTGTTGAATAAGAGAGAAAGCACTCTGTCCTGGCAAAGCAATAAAAGCAAATAGGATTAGAACCATGTCTAATCCTAAAGAGACATGTCAATTTCTGTGGGGTCCAGCTGAGAAATTCCAAAGTGGGTTCTGGTTTTGGAGCAATTCAAGGCTTGTCCATGTGTGCAGGGGTATGGTGAGTGTGTGGCAGGTTGGACAACCTTGAACAAGGTATGAATTCAAGGATTTCCAAGATCTTTCATCCCCCAAATATTGTACTAGCCATTTAGTGTCTGTGTGAGTTGAAGAAATGAAACCTCAACAAAAAGTCATGTTTTCATTTAAGCAGAATAATATTAAATTCACTAGCTTTCATTTTATTTTTATCATGATTTGTTTTCTATGTGCAATGCTTTCCCCACATATCACATTATTTTCCTCCTACTTCAAAGTTCAATTCTAGTCTTCTCCAAAAATCATTTTACTTGGCAGTTTCATACTGATCTCTTACTTCTCTAAGCCCTTTTGCACATGGGGCATGACTCATGGTAATTTTTTCTTGTACACTGTTCATCGCTTCACATGTCTCTTCTCCTCCATACTGTTAAAGTCACAACAGTAGATATGAGGTCTTAACAATGGTATTCCTAGTGCTTCCTATGGGCTCAGAACATATTAAGTACCTAGAAACAAGTTGTTGATTAAACCAGTTTACCCCATTGCTAACAGAATAAATCCCAGGGGAGTGAGATTTTTCTTGAGTACATAGAAAGGGAATCAGAAGCTTATTAAAGCTCTGCAGGGGGTTATGGAAAATAAAAGTAAAAGATGATGATGGAAAGAGGGTTGAGAGTGCCTGAACTTCACAGATTTGCCTAAAGCTAATTCTTGATGCCAACTCCGCTTACTCGTATTTGCCAAGGCGAAGATTTGTGAAGGGTGGATACATGATGTAACTGAAGCTTGAACCAGGATCAGGCACCATTATCTTGGCTTATGTTTCTGGCAATAGCATATTCTCTGCTGTAGAGGTAATCACTGCATAATTATTAGAGACCATGGCAGAGTCCTAGTTTTTTAGACTAAAGTCTTAATTGATCTTCCTCTGGCCTGGGTATTTACAAAAAAGCTCCAGATTAGTTCACTTAATCTGGTCTTGGATTATGAAGAAGAAAGTTCTTGGCAACCAGAAATATCAGCACTTTCTAGAACATAGTTCTAACCCCTAAATTTTAGCTATGTGGATTTATCATAGTCATATGTGGTTTCACGATGTCATTTCATCTGCAGGTGCTTTTTGGGCACTGGTGTGACCCAGAACATGAGAAGTCTGCTGAAATCCTTGTTTGTGGGCTTGAGTAGTGAACTCAAGAAGCTCCAGTTTTTCATGTCTCCTCATGTACTTGAATACATTCGTTAGGTTCTGGTCCATTACTTATCCATTGACACTAAGAAGACTTGTTTGCTAGTTATCATTGCAGGAGATATAATTTTTTCCTTCCTCCCTAATGCATAAAACTCATCAGGAGAACTTACAGGTTTTAATTACTTCACCGATTTCCATTATTAGAGACTAGAAAAATGGCAAACGTATGTTCTGAGGAATAGCATTTACAGCTCATTGCATATGATGCTTTGTTTGCTATATCCTTGCTGATGTACATATGCTGATAGCTACTCTTTTGCTTGTAAAAGGGCATGGATGTCTCTTAACATTTTTAATTATATTATAACCAAACATGGATTTTTCCATTATGATGCATATGTAAGGTTTCACACTAAAATAACAGCACTCGAATGATTAGTCTGTTTTTAAGATCTTCGATCAATTTTGAAATCCACGATGGCTTAATATAATCTGCAGATATACAAGTATCTTTCAGTTAGAGGATATTTGCTCAGGCAAGAGACTATTTATTGATTCTGTAACTGCTTAAGTCATTTTGATTGCCACTACAATTAATCCCTTCACTTCCCTTGTCACAAGCCTGCATTGTCTCCTCTCCCACTTTCCACTGCTGAATCTTAACTTAAATCATCTTGGTTAGTGGAAAAAAACAGTTACTCATTTTTAAAGTTAACTAATCATTTTAAATAAATGCCCTTCAATGCGTAGGATAGGCATCGTGAAAATAGGGTAGTATGATATATTTTGTCAGCAAATGGCCAGAATATTCATTTTCAAACTCAGATATGAAAACTGGACATTTTCTGAACATTTTCTGTGGATCAGGTATTGCACTAAGAGCTTTATATACATGACCTTGCTTAAACTTCAACCCAAAGTAGGTGATCTTTTCATTCTACAGATGAAAGCAAAATAGGATTTCAGAAAAAGAGGTATGTGTTGGGGGAGAGTTAATGCCTATATCAGTCACCTGGCTGATAAGTGCTGAAGCTGGGATTTATACCCAAATATGTGTAACTTTATCTTGTCCCTCTATAGTGAAACAAAAAAATAGAAAAATCACTCACCCTCCAACATGACTATGACCCAGTTATACTTTTGGAAAACAGTAACGTGGGAAACCTACTAACCCAGGTCCTGCTTCCATGGCTTTTGAATTCAGGATACCTGTGTTTGTGAAGGAGAGGCTGAAATAGCACTGCCCCTTCTCTAGAAGAATATATGGTTATAACTTAATTTAGGGAAAATAAATTGTCCACTTGGACTGTTGTGGTACATAAAATATCCATCATTCAACTGTCACCTGGCTTGAGCAAATTTTCAGTGGGCTAAGGTGCTGGGAAGATAAATTTTATTGGAACTAGAACTCTAATAATAAACTGAGGATACCATATCCAAAAGAATCACTTTACTGATGATGTCAGTAGACATCAGGAAGGAAAGGGAAGGGTACGGAGGTGGTGATGGTAGCCAGAGACCTGCCGAAAGAAAGGGGAGCCATTAAAGAAAAACCTTATCTTTGTGGAAATTGTTTATTTTTACTTGCAGAGTGTAAAACAATATTTGAGGAAAACAGTGTTTGCACAGTGGTTGAAGGCACTCAATAAAATGTGTATAGACTTTTTAATCTGTTAGGCCTATGCGTCAATTAGAGATCTGCCATTAACAATTTATTAAGACCATTGGCAGGCTCTTCAGTTCCTTTGAAATTGGGTATAACCCCATCTGGTAGGGTTGTGAATATCTGTACTAATTTTGAGTGTCTGTTTATATGTTCAATAAATGTTTGTTCCATTTCCCTAACAACACAGTAATATCATAGTCCTTGTTTTGTCTTCTAGAGTATAATTTTCTTATGTTGATTTTGAGTCAGTAAGGTTTTTAAGGAGTATCACAATTAAGTTTCAAATTTATTTTCTTCCCTTGGCTTTTATGTGAGGTTTTCCTAATGTCTCAGTGAACAAGTTCTTTGAGAAAATTAGGCTATTTTTCTGCTATAGTCATTCTCCTCAGGAATTAGGAGTCTTCAAAACAAATATAGCAGACTCCGTTGTAGATACCACAGGCTTAAAAAAACTTAACTCTCTGATTCATAGAGAGATTGGAGAATATTTAAATATTTTGAACAGAAGTTTTAAAATTAACATTAGTCAAGGACACTAGCATATAGTAAAACATTATTACCATATTTAGGAGCTATTGAACTATGTATATTTTAAGTAGAGATTCCCATTCAGAATCAAAACTTATTCTGTGGTCAAAAAAAATATCCTCGAGTGGATCACCTTTGTCTATCAAGGAAAGTTAGCATGGCATAGTAGAAGCAGCAGAGAGCTTTGGAATAATAATAATAATAATAAAAAAGGTGGAGGGGACTTGAATTGGACTATACTTAATTGTGAAATGCCTTTAGTTCAGACACCTACCTTCTATAAGCCTTGGTTCATCATCTGTAAAGCAGTGATGATTAAAATTTCAGTTGGGTTACTGTGAGGCTCACATAAATATTTATATAAAAATGTTTAATATTAACAGTTATTATCATTATAACCACCCAAAAGACCACAGTATCATGAATCTTGTTGAATCACGGTAATGGTAGAATCAACATGAGATGAGGAAGAAAATGAGAGTTAGTCCAAGATAGATTTTAAAACAATATAAAAGTCAACTCTGTCATCCTGGGTTATCTAGCTTCATTCTCTCTGTAAGAACTTGACTGGGAAATAAAGCTGATTAGCACTATTCGCAGTGGTGAGAACCAAACCTTGGGGCTTGGCTGAACCTCATCTCACTTTATCTTCTCCTTCCCTACATTTCTTAAACAAAAGCATCTGCAGGGATGATACAGGTTTCAGGCTGCTTAAATGATAGCAATCAGTGATAAATAACCCCTACTTACTAGATAATGCTTGGAAGGTGTGTTCTCTCAAGTTCTGGTTTACCTATTGTTATTCACAAATTGTTTAGTATAATTAATTAATAAATTGACTACCTCTTCCAAATGCAAGGCAGATCTTAGTTTTTATGAAAACCTTGCTTGGACAAAAATACAATTTAAGTAAACATGCATATCACTTTCACATACAACTCATACCACTTGGAAATCTTAATTTCCTTTGCCCACCCACAGAGAATGTGTGCTGGGAAGATGAGTTTCTAATGACATAAGAACGTGGTGAAAGGGCTGGCATTCAAAGATTCAGTAGACTTCATCTCATTGTCAGTGAGAATTGCTGTACAAGGACAGCTATGAGAAAGAAATTTGTCAAAAGGCTTTGAAAGGGCAATCACAAATTGTCGATGAAAGATGAAGCTATGAAAGAGATTTATGAAGACTGATTTAGAATTGAATAGTGTTATGAGACACTTTTGGAATTCCACAGCATTCCTGGGGCCAGGAGAGAAGGGATGAGAAAGGGTAGAATATTGAATCCTGTTTGCCAGCAGACACATTAGGCTCTACAGCTGCGAAATTCACTGCACTCTGGGCATAGTGGTTGTGGGAAATGCCTGAGGTTTTCCCAGCCTACCTCTCTCAGGAGGCTTTGAGTACAAGTCTCTCCAAGGCTATAAGAAACCATCAGGAAAGGAAGCTGTAAAAGCTAATCATTGAAACAAAATAGAAGTAATAATGAAGTGTTAATTAAAATGTTTTTAGTATGCTGTGAATCATCTTAAAGATGATGCTCATTCCTTAGGGAAAGTGTGGTTCTTGATTGGCTGAAAATCTCCCACACAAATAAGAGGAATGAACCCAAATAACGTCTTTAAGGGATAAGACTTCATCAACAGCATGTGGACCCTAGTGGAAGTCAGCAATTTCTGCCTCTTTAAACAAGAAACTCTAGAGAATACATCAGTTTACTGAACTTTTCAACCTTAGCCATCTGCCGTCAAATTTCAGTCTATGTTTAGATCATCATATGCTATCATTCTTACTCTTTATATAATTTAAATCATGGTTATAATTGTAATGTAGCAGTGATATCAGGATTGAAAACTGTTATTGTCTTCCTATTCTTTTAGATACATTTCTACTTCCACAGGGAAGTAGTTTGGGAATGATTATGTTGTGTAGGGGACATAGCATATGTGGATTTGGAATCTGTTAGTTTCGTTTAAATCACCAGCTTAATCACCCCTCTTAAACAAATTATTTAATTCTTGTGTTTTGTGTTGCTCATTTGTAAACTGAAGATGACACCATCTATAACAAGGTTTTCATGAGAATTAGATGACATACATAGAAAAATGGTGCCGGCACATAAGAAGGACTTGAAATATTATCTTCCATTTCCTTCTCTCTAGGGCAAAATTCCTTATAGTTTGAATTTACTAATAAGGGGTAGGAAAAGAATATAGCAATTAAGAATAACTATGCACTGCTGAGAAATAGCCCATCTGTTCATAAAAATTTTATAGGATTAAACAGTTAGTATGAAAATATTTTCAATTGAATACTTAGTTTTGTGTATGTGCTATATTATAAAATCATAGAAGTGTTGGTGAGTTTTTAAAACATGTAAACATGATTTGTTTATCTTCAGAAATGGGATAGAATACAAAATTGTCATAAGTACAAACGAATAAATTTTTATACTTTCATACAACATGGGAAATAGTAAGATTAAAGAACGAATTTTGCAGAAGGAATTGCAACTGAGATATCAGTCTCACACTGAGACATGATATTGTTCATTCACAAATTTGGTATCAAAGCTACTACCTTTTCCTGGCTTTAATTTATCTGTAAGAATTAGAATCTGAACATCTCATTTTATGTTTTCGGAGACATGCTTTGCAGAATGTTAATGATAAAAAACAGAAATAGAGCAAACTTTAAAACCGGTGTTTTCATTGCAATATTTCATATGTAGGGAAGTGTGAATAAAACAATGGAAAAGAGATTTGGTTGTTGCAATTTCTAAGTCACTGTAAAAAAGCAAAGGTACTAAGAACTAAAAGGAGGTAAATAAAGTTCATGACTTCTGGTCATTTTTCTAGTAGGACTTAGCAAACCAATCTTGTGCATGTGCCATTTATTAGTATTGCTGTCTGTTCATTCACTACTGCTCATGCCTATTTAGGCTTGGTCTGACTCTTCTCTTTATACTTGTGAACCTTTAAAATTCTCTCTTCAACTGCCCTGACTGGTTGCACATATGGTATCCATCTTTGTGGAACAGAGTAGCTGTTGTGACACTTTTGTTCTCTTAGCCACAGATAAAAGCACATTTCTGCTTTCCTACACTACTGTACCAACCACTTTGTGATACCTGAGAGTGAAGGTGGCAACCAGAATAGACCATAATAAATTCCTGACTATTGTTACTCAACTTTTCCTTTTTTCATATTTCAAAGAACAATAATTAAACTTAATAAATAATCTAGTGCAGATGTATGTCTTAACCTCATGATCATTATTTTTAAGCTCACGACTATATTTTCTAAATGTACATCCATGCTTAAAGCAGGCTATAGTCATCTTAAAATAAATGGAGACAAAGGCTACCAAAAATTCAGAATTTAAGGAATATTTAAAATTAATGTCCAACTTCACAAGGATGTTCTTTGTATTAAAGTCGTTTTTTTTTTTGAAACTGACTTTTTACTCTTGATTTTCTTTGACAGGTACAATGATATTTTCCTAAAATTTGGTCTAAATGATCAACTATTTTTGATGACCTTTTAAACATAATGCTTTAAAATATGCATACATGAGTGCAAGATTCAAAGTGCAAAATATTATACAGTAAACAGTTAATATCTTTCCTATCTCAGACCAACAGTAACATAGTCTCTTTCTCCAGATGAATCCAGTATTACTGGTTTTTATGTATCTCTAGAAAGCTATATATCTATATATCTGATAGAATAATGCCCCTATCCAAAAGATATTCACATCCTAAGCTCTGAAATCTATTACTATATTACCTTGCATGGGAAAAGGGGCTTTGTGGATATGATTAATTTAAGGATTGTGAGGTTGGAATAGTAGTCTGGTTTATCCAGTTGTGCCCAATGTAATCATCAGGGTCCTTATAAGAGGGAGGCAGAGGGGTCAGAGTCAGAGAAACATTTGAAGATGCTATCCTGCTGGCTTTAAAGATGGTGGAAGGGGTCATGAGCCAAGAAATAGAAATGGCCTCTGGAAGCTAGAAAAGGCAAAGGAATGAATTCTCCTTAGAACATCCAAAAGAAATGTAACCCATCCAATACCTTTGTCCATAAAAGAAATTCCAAACCTAAATAAAGGTTTAAAGAGCTTATTTGAGGCAAGGATGAGGGCCAGACCTGGAAGCAAAATCTCAAAGGATTGAGAAAATGCTCCAAGGAGTAGCAGTTTTACAGTTTATTTTATGTGTTTAGAATCAAAGGAGAAGATGTAAGGAAGGTTACCTAAAATCCATTGATCCATATGTAGATTAAGGAGGCAGTAGAAAGTAAAGTGAGGAAATCTCTAGGATTGGATAAAAAGTGAAATGGAGAGATACATATTTCTTTTACATTGGTAGGTGCAAGATAATTAACATTTAACATATATGGTTTACAGAAGTATGTAGGTAAAAGATAACAATGAGGAATGTTGTTGTTATCCTGCCCTGGTACCGGAGTGTTTATCACTCATGGTCTGGAGAAGAGATCATTCTGACATTTTGAATATGTTTTCCTAGATGCACAAAAACAATAGATAGGCCTTGCACAAGGTAAAGATTAATCTATCATATAGGTCGTAGGACATGACTTCCCAATATAATCTGCTCGGTTAAGAATTTTACCTTCATCAGAACATCCCATGTGGTTACTTTTATTTATTGAGCTTGTCAGGTCTACCAGATATGAATATTTAGCTTGTTTTCATTCTTCTTCAACAAACAGTATTTAATGTCTGCATAATTTTTAAAACGTTATTACATAATATTTCCAATTGAGACAGAATTCATACGCATGTACCTATTATCTCAGTTCAACATTTATTAACCCACAGCCAATGCTGTTTCTTCTATAACCCACTCTACCTTTAACTGCTATCTCTAGGCTACTTTGAAGATAATCCCAGACAACATATCACTTCACCAGTAAATATTTTAGTAAATATCTCTAAAGCATAACGAATCTTGTTCCATGATATTGTGTATACTTTTGAATGTATTCCTAAGATATATTTTAGATATAAAAATAAACTCTGGGAAAAAACACTATTTTCAGTATCATAAATTATTTTTATATGGCATATGCTAAATAATGTCCTTATTGCCACCTTACCCAATGCATCCCACTACATCAAGTTGTTTTCACAGATTTAGCAAATGATTAATTTGGGTTCACAGAAAGTGAGTTAAAAAGTTCAAAATACATTTCATGGTATATTTACTTTGATATTTAAATTTATATACATTTTAGGAAAAAAATTTAATTGTTCATTAATTTAATTACTCACTTAAGGATAGTTTTGTGGATGTCAGGTAGGACCGGGGATGGTCATGATATATCTTTTTAATATTTTTTTCTTACAAATAGAACTTGGTTTTTTTCTAAAGATGGTTTCCAGTACCAGCAGGCTAAAAGTCATTTGAAAATTCAAAATTAGAAAAGCTTAAGTGCATTTTAAACTTGTTAAAAAATTTCCCTTAGACAAGTATTATAATTTTTAAAAAGTCTTATTTACCTTAAGTCTTGTGGGGTATCTTCAATCTATGGTCAAGGAGTCTTCTGTCTACCTACTGAGATAAAAGTTGAATTAAAGTCTATAAATGATATTAGAGCGTCACTGTATACTTTTTTTTCTCCACATCCTTTCTCTCTGTTTCCAGAATCCATGTTTCAGGATTTGTCTTTGTTCTGCTTTGGAGGATAACTAAATGTGAATACTCTCATATCTGAAGCCTGCTAGTAAATTCTATGATGGGTTCTCCAGGGTCTTTAAGCATTTTTAGAAACAAGACAAAATTTCAGCGTAATAATTTCATTAATAATATTTTCAGCCAGAGGATTTCAGTATATTCCTGGCTTGGATTCAAGAGGCATTAAATCTATTCAGTATTCTATAGAGACTGAGTTATTGTTTTTGCCTTTATATTGACTCCACCCACAAATTACTGTGACACTTTCTATGAAATATATCCATGCAATACACTTAGAGAAATGCCGCTGGAATATTTACAGACATATGTTCGTATTTTATTTCACTCAAAATATTGATCACACTACATTTACTTAATACATAAATATATATAAATAGATGCCTTCCTGGTGTGCCATAAACATTGTTTTTAGTCATCAACATGAACCCAGCCAAGTTTAAAGTTTTATTTGTTATTTAAATCATTCATATGCTCATTGGGTATTTTTTCCTTATTTCTACATCTATGTGTATTTGGGAAGGTTGTGTGATTACAAATTGCTTTCTGCTCTGAGTGTGTACAGTGTAGAGAAAGACAACACTGATTTATATCAAACTCATCTCCTTTTCATTGCTCTCTTTGATTACCAAAAGTCTCAAGCTTCATCTTTTGCAATATGCATTAGTGAAAAAGCTGCTTAATTCCCAGAGTCCTACATCATCCACCAGGCTATGTGGTCACATACTTTGTAAAAATTTAATTACACTTAATTACACTTTATTTTAATTGCTTGGCTAATGGAATTTCCTAGGAAGGGTCTAAGGTAAACTTAACCACAGAGCCTTCTGCCACATGTTGAGGAGCATTAGAAAGAAGTCTTACACAAGATTTTCTTTGCCACTTAACACCCAAATTCCTCCTTTTCCAGTAAGTGGTGAATATTTTTGAAAACCAAATAAAGATAAAATAAAATAGAAACAGAAAAAAAAAATTAAATGCTATAGCCATTAAGAGGGAGCAAAATTTGAATGTCTTGGAAATAATTAAAGGTGATTAAATGAAGTTACAATTGTGAGTTTGTTACATTTATATTTTTGAAAATTAGTCATTTTGCTGTGTAACACCTAGCTTCTCTATTAATTTGTATATTTCACTAATAAAAATCTCTGAGTTCCTTAGAGATCTGTATAAATAAGAATATAAAGTAATATATAAAGAATATAAGGTAATTCATTTTGGTTCTAAATCTATCTCTTAAAATGGGTCATTTACTCATTGGTATATTGATTCAACTAGTATTTATTGAGTGACCACTGGGGATAGACAACTTAACCAGAAAATATATGGATATTATTTTCTAACATTCTCTCATTATCTTCATTTTAACCATGAGAAATGGAAGCCCAAATAAAGTGCCAAGTCAGAGTCTTGTAGTTAAGCAACAGTAGAGCTGATTGCATCCAGAGGTTTCTTGACTCTGTCCACAGTTCTAGTTGCTATTCCGCAGAAACTTCTAATAATACTGCAGAGTAAAATGAGTGCTATGCTGGAGTTGCAGGTCAAATGCACCGGAAAGATGGGAAATGAATCATGTCTGAGAGAATGGGAAAGGCCAGATAGATATTAGGCTGAAAATGTTTGACCCGGTCACTCATATATTTTGCTAAGGAGTTTGCATTTTATTCATTAGGTCATAGGGAGCCATTAACAATTTTTTAAAAAAGGATAAGGCATGATTCAAGTGTGTATTAAGAGAATAACTTTAGCAGTTGTGAGAATTAAATACAGTAGTGTTGATTTTCTCAGATTTTCTGATTAATCATAAACTCACTACATATTTATTGTTTATAAAGTATATTACTAATATTAGAGAACCAAAATTATATATATCATAATATTACACAAAAGAGAGAAATTAAATAGATTTCATTATCAATTTTTAGGAACTTTATTAACAGTAAAATAATTTTCTTTCTAATATAAAATTAGAAATTGTTATATTTTTTGATTTTCATGATTTTATTAAATTTCATGATTTTTATTCAGTTTCAAATCCCATTCTTCAATTACGAAAAGTTTGTATTAAAATTTGTATAAAAATTTTTATTTTCCCTGATATCAGACACTCATTATTGACTAATGAAAAGTTGTAGAATTTTTAATTTTTAATAAATCAGCTCTAAATCCACTGATAATATTCATAAAAACTCTTAAGTAAACAAAATCCATTTCTTAGGTTTTTAACCTGTGAGTAAAAAATTTTATAATCACCATTACTACTATTGGGAGAAAATTACAAATCCACATTAGGTTTGATTAATTCATCATGTTTCTACCTCAGAAACTGGCTGTTTAAAAACATCAGTGCTGCAATTTTCTTCTATGTGCTTGGGCTTGACTCTTTAGTGCGATCTTCAATTTACTCTTTAATTTAATTTATTTTTTGGTGCAGAGATCGTTTTGTCACTATTCAATGATTAGTTTGACTAAAACTGAATAATATCATCAAAACCCTATTTTAACAACTTTGGGAGGCAGTATGTTGAAAGGCCCTTCACTGTCAACTATCTGTGGAATTCTCTCTTTCCCTCAGGATACTTCCCACATCACCAGAAACTGGTGGCTTACTGCAACGGAGGGTGCAAGCATTGACTTATCTGTTAATAATTATAGCCAATCTTTATTTAGAATTTACCTTTTTCCCAGGCACTGTTCTACATTAACTAATCCTCACAGCAGTTCTGTGAAACAAGTACTAGTCTTATTCTCCTAATATACATGAGGAAGTGCATTATTTTTTATTTTATATTCATTAAATTTGGGGAGTAAAAATAAATATAAATAGAAGGCCTAATATTTCTTTCAGTACCCTGGGAAGTTGACTTCATGGCCTTTAGGGTATGTGGGCCTCACTTTGGAACCTCTAGAATAGAGAGAGGTATGATAGGATGAGACAAAGAGATATATAACAAAATCATGGCAGTAGACAGGTGAAAAACAGTGATTATAAACTAGGCAAGGGAAGGGGAGCAGAGTTAAACAGAAGGTAGAATTTATCGAATTTATCACCTGACATAAGCTTCAGCTAACACAGAAGAAACCAGGAGCAATCATAGCACAAAGGTGTTCACCTGACAGCTCTAGAATTGATGAAATGTAAACTTTCTGGTTGATTTCAAACTGTGCATTACTGTTTTATTCTTTCCCAGATCCAGTGATTACATTTTTCGCTTTCTAGTTTGGTGCTCAGTTAACCGAGTTAGCACCTCTCTTGTCTCCCTCAGTGGTAGCAGAGGACTGCTGAGAATGACCGCCACTTTGATTTTAGTGAAATGATTTATGTGATCTCTTAAAGCATAGCTGGCTGATGAGGAAAGCCTCAGCTGTTCTAGATGTTCTATTTTATATATTGATCTAGTCACATATGGTCAATGATACTTAGACACATTCTGAACTTACAGATCAGCCTGTGTCCCCAGAATTCCAGGACAACAATTTTCAAATGAAAAATGGAGCCATCTATCTAGATATTTATTTGAGTGATAACGAACAGATGGATTACTTGCTTTAGCTTAATAATCAATTTTTAACTTTCTTGCTTAAATCAAGAGCACAGGAATCTATGCTCCACCAGTGTTTAGATTGTATTACAGGTATTGTATTAGCCAAAGTCCTCTGGAGAAACAGAACCAGTGTACAATTATACATGCACACACACACATATCAATAATGCATCATATTTATGTATATATATTTTGTGTATGAATAGTCATATATTTATGATGAGGAATTGTATCACATAATTATGGAAATTGAAAGGTCCCAAAGTCTGCTCTCTGCAAGCTGGAGACCAGGGAAAGCTCATAGTCTGATGGTGTAATTTGATCCAAGTCGGAAGGTCTAAGAATCAGGGGAATAAACCCCAGTCCAAGAGCTACAGGTGTCCAATTTCTGTTTGTGGGGTTTGTTGTTAGTGTTTTTGCCTAATTCTAAATGAAAAACATTTTCAGTGCAAAAATTTGGAAAATAAATAGAATGAAACAGAATTATTGATAATTTCATCATCCAGAGAATACCATGATTAATATGTTATGTGTCTTTTTAGTCATATATTTATCCATTTAAGGAATTGTTTTTGCAATACTCTTTTGTAACCTGTTTTTTTATTCCTCACTTAGCTTTATGTCATTTTACCATGTCAAAAATATACTTTTACATCGGGATTTTTATTCTATAATATTGTGATACTGTGATTTATAATAAGTATGTATTTGATGTTTCCTCCCCTTCTGGCACAGAGCTTCTAAAACTCTTAGAATTTCCTAAGTGTTGAGAGCTGTAAAGGTGTCTTTTGTTATTTAAATAAGGTAACTTTCAAACCTCACCCAAGGATGGGGGCTGCTTACCAACTATGTGATTGGAAGGTTAGAATTTTCGGTCCCACCCCCGACCTCTGGGTAGGGGAGACTGGGGAAGATTTTTTAGTTGAATCAATCTACATGGCCAATGATTAATCAATCACACCTTTGTAATGAAACCATAGTAAAATCCCCAAAGGACAAGGTTTTAGAGCTTCCTGTTGTTGAACACGTGGAGTTTTGAGGAGAATGGCATATTTGTAGAGGGAATGGAAGCTCTGGACTTTTTCTTCATACCTTATTCTGTGCATCTCTTTCATCTGGGTTCCTGGGTTGTATTTTTTTTTATAATAAACTGGTGATGTAGTAAATAAAATGTTTTTCTGAGTTCTGTGAGCCATTAGTAAATCAAACCTTAAGAAAGGATCCTTGGAACCTCTGATTGATAACCAGTCAATCAGAAGCACAGGTGATTGTGACTAGCATCTGAAGTGGGGACAGAGGCAGTCTTGTAGGATTGAGACTTTAACCTGTGGAATATGATGCTATCTTCAGGTAGTGTTAGAAGTGAGTTGAATTTTAGGACACTCAACTCGTGTCCTGAAGCATTGCTTGCTGAGTACCTCTCTCCATGATGAGGCACTCAGAACCTCTTTTAAGAATGAATGAGCTTTGGTATACCATGCCGATTTCCTAGTATTGACGTAGGTCTCTTTTCAAGGGTTTTCATAAATACTGTTGAATTGCCCTGCAGAATGGGCAATTTATATTCCTCCACCAAGGAGAAAAAAGTGTTTATTTTCTTACAACATTTGCAACCATGCATACAATTGGCTTATCTTTGCCAGACTTTGAAAAATTTACATCATCCTTGTTTAAATGTGTAGCCTTTAATTATAATGGGGTAAGATTTTGTTTACTCAATATTTTTTTAAAATTACATTTGACCATTTTTCTTTCAGGATATTTTTATTTATCTAAACAATTTGTATACATCAAGAATATCAGTTTCCCCTATTCTCAGCTACATATTTTATGAGTATTTCATCCCTGGCTTGTCATCTTACTTTTAATGTTTTTATTGTGTGTGTGTGTGTGTGTGTGTGTGTGTGTGTGTGTGTGTTTTATGCACAGAACTTTAAAATTTTTATAAAGTAAATCAACTAATCTTTTCATTTTTATTTTGTTTTTAAAGGCTTTTCTCTTTTCAAAAGCCATATTAACTATTTATTTATAGTTTCTTCTTTTGAAATATGATTTGTTTTTAAAATTAGCTCTAAACTATTTAGAACTTTTTGCCAAGTAATGTGAAGACTATATATTTTTTCTGTATTATAAACAGTTATTCTAGCACTATTTATGGAATAGTCATTGATTTCTAAGAATATGAACTTTTACATTTAATTCTATTTTCAGCATCTTTTATTTTATTGTATATTATTAGCCATAATATATGATAATATTTTGATCTTATACTATATTTTAAAATTTAAAAGTACTAATTAATATTCCCTTGCTCATTTCCACCCCAAAATTTGTTCTTAATTTTGTCTCTTTATTTTTCTAAAAAAACTTTAGCATCAACTCAATACATGCCCAAAATTTCATATTGACTTGTTGTTGAAGCATATTAGATAACTGTATAAAAAAATCAGTATTTAGAGAATCAATATCTTTACAATACTGAGTGTTCCAAATAATGAACATAATTTGGTTCAATACTCAAATCCTTTTTTACATTCTTTAGTCAAATATTAGACTTTTATTTTGATAAATTACTTAAAATTAAAATTTTTTTATTCCTGGGCATTTTATATAATTGTTTTATATTTCCTTTGTATTTAAATTAGTGTTTTAAAAAAATTTCTAAATAGTATTTGCTGACATATGGGAAAATTCTTTATTGTTTATCTTTTGGTATCTAATTACTTAGTGAACTTTCTTATTAAGTCTAATTTTATGTTGATTGGATTTTTTTATAAATAATTCTATCATCTTAAAAATATGATGCTTTAATTTCTGATTGCTAATATTTAAAACTCATTATATTCCATTGCATAAATAGTAACCGTAAAATATTCCTGAATTATTTTAACTTTAGTGAGTATATTTTATGCCAAATTCACAATAGAAAATGAGATTACGTTTTAATTACTGAGAAGCTTGTGTATTTTAAAATTGTGTATCACAAACTAACTTTAGTTATATATGAAATAACACCTTCTTAAGTGTTACAGTTGCACATAAAACAAGCACTCAATTCAAATGTCATTATTTTTTAATGCTAGACACAATCTGGGCCTGTTTTTTTTTTTGTTTGTTTGTTTTGAATGTACATACCTGGCCATTAACTACCAAAGCCAGCCTCCTTATCATTTATATCTATGTTAGTTACAAAGTTTCTATTTCTCAGATTTTGCTGTCTTATGACTCCTTTTTATGTTAAAGTCTCTTAGGAGACCTATAGTGGGCATCTTTTTTTTTAGTGACACAGCTTTAATCTCATATTAGCTATATACATCAACCTGTACGGTGAACCTCCTGGTAAGTATGGTTTTGAGAGTGCATGTTTTCTTAGTTTGAAGGTAGAAGGATAAATAAGTAGATTTTTCTGGAATATGTGTAAGCCTAAAAATGTGGCATTAAATACACAGTAGTCCCCCCTTATCTGCCGGGGATACGTTCCAGGACCTCCAGTGGATGCCTGAAACTGTGGGTAGTAGTGGACCCTATATATAATGTTTTTTCCTATACATACATACCTATGATAAAGTTTATGGCTTCTCTTTTGCATATCTGATGTGCCATTGTCACTACTCTTATGCTTTGGGGCCATTAATAGGTAAAATGAGGCTACTAAGTGTCTAAGGGAATGTATACAGTGCAGATATGCTGGACAAAGGGATGATTTATGTCCAGGGAGGGAAGGGGTGAGACGGCCTGAGATTTCATCACGGCATGCAATTTAAAATTTATGAATTGTTTATTTCTGGAATTTTTCATTTAATACTTTCAAACCATGGTTAACCACAGGTAACTGAAACCATGGAAAGTGAAACTATGGAGGGGAGGACTCTACTGTATTTCTGTAATATTATTCAGATTTCTCATTGTTTTTTCATAAAGCTAGAAAAAAGAAATAATTTTCTACTGTAAGTAAACATACTTTAGAATGCCATGGCATTTTAAAATCACAATCAATGTGATTAAGAACAAACTTATTGGAGCAAATCAGGAATTGGCTAATAGGGCACTAAGAAGGAGCACTGTTTATTCTGGGCATCATGTCCACTTGTGTATAACCCATAGGATTTGTAAGCCTAGTGAGAAGCCCTGTCTATGAGAATTTTTTTTTTTTCTCTCTCAATTGTCTGGCTTAAGAATTCTAACAGGAAAGATTCATTTGATGATGACCAGGTCAGCAGCATGGAGAGCTGATGACGAGGCTTTCTGGAGAGGTGTCAGTCTATACTCACCTTGATAATAGCAAGAAAATGGTATTAAGAGGAATTAGAAGGGGATATGCTATTTCTGCATAAGTTTCTGATCAGGGTTTTGATGTAGTCTTGTGAGCTGCAAAAAATCCCTGCACATCTTTGGCCTTTGGTGACTCTGCTGTCCATATTAACCTGGGCTTCTTTGTTCTTTCTTCTCCTCTCCATTTACTCCAACTAGACTATATATTAAGGCTCATTTTGAGATTTCCATGATGCCATCCTTTTTTCATCATCTCGAGCAATTTGTACATACTTCCATCATAGCAATTGTCATATTGCAATGTAATTACTTGTTAATGTGGTTGCTTCCTCGTGGCACCCTGTGCCATCAAAGATAATGATTGAGTTATGATTGGGTTGCATTTAGGAAAACAGAGGTGAACTCAAGTAGTACTGTGATGAAAAACCCTAATTTAAGAGGAAATGGCAGGCATGCATTAAAAGGAGATGGACAAGAAAAGAGTCCCTTAGAAGAGTATGTGTTAGATGTTGAGGACAAACCTGAGATTTGATATTATTCATAGTGTTACTTTTTATCC
>NW_011888883.1:4048365-4052168 GCF_000151845.1 Pteropus vampyrus | reverse complement strand
AAAATTTATGAATTGTTTATTTCTGGAATTTTTCATTTAATACTTTCAAACCATGGTTAACCACAGGTAACTGAAACCATGGAAAGTGAAACTATGGAGGGGAGGACTCTACTGTATTTCTGTAATATTATTCAGATTTCTCATTGTTTTTTCATAAAGCTAGAAAAAAGAAATAATTTTCTACTGTAAGTAAACATTCTTTAGAATGCCATGGCATTTTAAAATCACAATCAATGTGATTAAGAACAAACTTATTGGAGCAAATCAGGAATTGGCTAATAGGGCACTAAGAAGGAGCACTGTTTATTCTGGGCATCATGTCCACTTGTGTATAACCCATAGGATTTGTAAGCCTCGTGAGAAGCCCTGTCTATGAGAATTTTTTTTTTTTCTCTCTCAATTGTCTGGCTTAAGAATTCTAACAGGAAAGATTCATTTGATGATGACCAGGTCAGCAGCATGGAGAGCTGATGACGAGGCTTTCTGGAGAGGTGTCAGTCTATACTCACCTTGATAATAGCAAGAAAATGGTATTAAGAGGAATTAGAAGGGGATATGCTATTTCTGCATAAGTTTCTGATCAGGGTTTTGATGTAGTCTTGTGAGCTGCAAAAAATCCCTGCACATCTTTGGCCTTTGGTGACTCTGCTGTCCATATTAACCTGGGCTTCTTTGTTCTTTCTTCTCCTCTCCATTTACTCCAACTAGACTATATATTAAGGCTCATTTTGAGATTTCCATGATGCCATCCTTTTTTCATCATCTCGAGCAATTTGTACATACTTCCATCATAGCAATTGTCATATTGCAATGTAATTACTTGTTAATGTGGTTGCTTCCTCGTGGCACCCTGTGCCATCAAAGATAATGATTGAGTTATGATTGGGTTGCATTTAGGAAAACAGAGGTGAACTCAAGTAGTACTGTGATGAAAAACCCTAATTTAAGAGGAAATGGCAGGCATGCATTAAAAGGAGATGGACAAGAAAAGAGTCCCTTAGAAGAGTATGTGTTAGATGTTGAGGACAAACCTGAGATTTGATATTATTCATAGTGTTACTTTTTATCCTCTAACATGATTTAAAGAGGTAATGATACCTGAATTACTCAGTTCAAAGTAGATTTTTCAAAATTTATTTCTTGGACGTGATTCCATAATATAGTGGTTAGGTTAGCACGTCCGCTTTACATGCAGAAGGTTCTCGGTTCACACCCCAGTGGAGCCACAGTCCATGGTCTGTGGCCATGCCACCCTGAATGAGCCCGATGTCTGATCTCAGAAGCTAAGAAGGGTCGGGCATGGTTAGTACTTGGATGGGAGACCACCTAAGAAGACCAGGTGCTATAGGCATAAATAATAATAAATGAAAAATAATAATAAAAAAAATAAAATTTATTTCTTACATTTTATTTGTTTTTAATTTTTATTTATTTATTTATTAAATTTATTGGGAGTGACATTTGTCAGTAAAATCATATAGGTTTCAAGCGTACAGTTAACTAATACGTCATATGTATATTGCATTGTGTGTTCACCACTCAAAGATAGATTACTTATTGAAAACAAGAGGGTTAATTAACTCCATGGTTTCTCAAATATACCTGATGATCAACATCATGAGGAATAATTCTTAAGTATACAGATTATCAAGCCTCTTTCTTTGAAATTCTAGTTCAGAAAGTCAGTGTTGGTTGCCCAGGAATTTATAATTTTAATAAACACTCTCCTGATGAATCTGGTACATGCTAATGTTTGAGAACCAATGATTTAGGCCATAATATTAAGAAAATAGATTAGTTTATTTTCTTCTAATATCTGTTCTATGTTCCCTTTTTATATCAATAGAACCCATAAATGAAGACACAGTTTTAGAGATTATATATGTGACTAGATATAGCTAGTGTGATATGTGTGAGACTGATGCATGTAACTTCCTGGAAGAGCGCTTA
Organism: Pteropus vampyrus; assembly: GCF_000151845.1. Classification (NCBI taxonomy): domain Eukaryota; kingdom Metazoa; phylum Chordata; class Mammalia; order Chiroptera; family Pteropodidae; genus Pteropus; species Pteropus vampyrus. Next base: position 4,050,218 of record NW_011888883.1, on the reverse strand, counting down.
AGGAGAAAGGCTGTGCTGCTCTTCCAGCTCTGCCTTCGTTTTGCTACATGGGATGTGGATGTGGAGGGTGCACCATCATGGATCAGGTGGACCACGATGAGGACCACACTGTAGGTCTAAGGGCAAGACAGAGGGAGCCTGAGGCCCAGACATTCTCAGGGAGCAGAACGCTTTCACATGACAGAGAAATACATTTCCACTTAGCTATTTTAGATCTCTGTTACATATAATCAAGCCTATATCTTAAATAATACAGCATATGATAAAAGAGTAAAACAAATAAAACATAACCTGTTGCAAATATAAATTAATATATGAAGACAAGAATAGAAACCCAAACAAGTCAGAAATTTGTATACATAAACTGGTCATTTCCGTGATGCAGATTTGGTTCCTAGTTTCTATGAGATAGAGTAAAAAGGCATATATGATTAGATATACTTTCTCCAATATCGTAGGTAAAGCTTTGCTTATCTCTTAACTCTAAAATATTTTTTCAAGTGTTGCTGCATATGGGAGCATTGAGGTACAAAGTGGACAAATACCTCGGTAACTACTCAAAAATTACAGTAAAGATTTCACAGCATAGTTTCTTAGTATGCTCCTTAATAACAGTAGTCAATATCATTACCGTCTTGGAATCAACATAGTATAGTGTAAACATGAAGATTTCTGACGCTCAGGATTGATTTAAATATAAAATGTAGCATTATTACAGTATGATTTTCATATTTTTTAAGCATTGGAAACCTTTCTTTCTTTGCAAATGAAATTTTTGGAAGAACCTCAACATATAAAGCCAAACTCCCCTGATTTATGCGGGAGTAAGAGACTCTGAAATCTGCCACCTTGGCCTGTCTCTGTTCTTAAAACCTAACTGTAGAATTCTAGAACACAATGTGGAAGTCCTTGATTTACAGGAATGGGTGCCTGCATATGCTTCAAACCATATGCCATAAATATCACTTTCTTTCAGATGGGTTTTGATAAGATTCGAATAGCCGACCATTCAAGGTTGTATTTCTTGGCAAAACCCCATTCATTTATGTAGATTATGAAGATTGGTAATAGCAAATTCCAAAAAAATTATGAAATGTTTAGACAGTCTCTGGTCTATTTTGGTGATTTTTATAGGAATATGGACTCTGGTTACTTGGTGATTTAATTTAAAGTAGTAATTTACTGGCCAGAATAGATTGGTATAATCCTATCCTTCTGAATTAATTTAAAAACTTGAATTTACTCATTTAAATTTTAAAACATCTGCCAGACTGGAAAAAACAGAGGCATATATGAAAAGAAGTGCTGGAACAGTGAAAAGGAAAATGGAAAATTAATTCAGAGGATTTGGAATTGTTCTAAAGTAAAACTCATTTTTTTAGATGGAAATACTTAATGGAGCTAACAAGATTTTTAGGGAGTGATTTTTTGATTGGTCCCAGATTTTGGAATATCTTCATTCCAAATCTCTGTCTGAGGTATTTTTTAAAACCATGAAAATAGAGCTGGTAGCTTAGTAACTAATACTGCTTTAGAGATTCACATTTTCAAGCAGGGCACCTTTGTGTTCACTGAGAAATATAGAATCTACAAAACAATGCAGTTTGAAATTCAAAGCAGACATTTGGCTTGCTATACTGGGTTAATTAAGGATAACAGGCAATGAAGACATCAATAGAATTTTGTCACTTAAGAGTTTGTTTTGTTACAGTGAAGATAATATTGTTTCACAGAACCATGATAAAGGCTACATGAGCAGAATTTATTTTGAACATTCCTGAATAATTGGTTTGCACACAATCCTTAAACACAGAGTCTAATTACTCAAATTGTGAGTCACAGAGAAGCAGAAT
>NW_011888883.1:4041745-4046880 GCF_000151845.1 Pteropus vampyrus | reverse complement strand
AAATATAAATTAATATATGAAGACAAGAATAGAAACCCAAACAAGTCAGAAATTTGTATACATAAACTGGTCATTTCCGTGATGCAGATTTGGTTCCTAGTTTCTATGAGATAGAGTAAAAAGGCATATATGATTAGATATACTTTCTCCAATATCGTAGGTAAAGCTTTGCTTATCTCTTAACTCTAAAATATTTTTTCAAGTGTTGCTGCATATGGGAGCATTGAGGTACAAAGTGGACAAATACCTCGGTAACTACTCAAAAATTACAGTAAAGATTTCACAGCATAGTTTCTTAGTATGCTCCTTAATAACAGTAGTCAATATCATTACCGTCTTGGAATCAACATAGTATAGTGTAAACATGAAGATTTCTGACGCTCAGGATTGATTTAAATATAAAATGTAGCATTATTACAGTATGATTTTCATATTTTTTAAGCATTGGAAACCTTTCTTTCTTTGCAAATGAAATTTTTGGAAGAACCTCAACATATAAAGCCAAACTCCCCTGATTTATGCGGGAGTAAGAGACTCTGAAATCTGCCACCTTGGCCTGTCTCTGTTCTTAAAACCTAACTGTAGAATTCTAGAACACAATGTGGAAGTCCTTGATTTACAGGAATGGGTGCCTGCATATGCTTCAAACCATATGCCATAAATATCACTTTCTTTCAGATGGGTTTTGATAAGATTCGAATAGCCGACCATTCAAGGTTGTATTTCTTGGCAAAACCCCATTCATTTATGTAGATTATGAAGATTGGTAATAGCAAATTCCAAAAAAATTATGAAATGTTTAGACAGTCTCTGGTCTATTTTGGTGATTTTTATAGGAATATGGACTCTGGTTACTTGGTGATTTAATTTAAAGTAGTAATTTACTGGCCAGAATAGATTGGTATAATCCTATCCTTCTGAATTAATTTAAAAACTTGAATTTACTCATTTAAATTTTAAAACATCTGCCAGACTGGAAAAAACAGAGGCATATATGAAAAGAAGTGCTGGAACAGTGAAAAGGAAAATGGAAAATTAATTCAGAGGATTTGGAATTGTTCTAAAGTAAAACTCATTTTTTTAGATGGAAATACTTAATGGAGCTAACAAGATTTTTAGGGAGTGATTTTTTGATTGGTCCCAGATTTTGGAATATCTTCATTCCAAATCTCTGTCTGAGGTATTTTTTAAAACCATGAAAATAGAGCTGGTAGCTTAGTAACTAATACTGCTTTAGAGATTCACATTTTCAAGCAGGACACCTTTGTGTTCACTGAGAAATATAGAATCTACAAAACAATGCAGTTTGAAATTCAAAGCAGACATTTGGCTTGCTATACTGGGTTAATTAAGGATAACAGGCAATGAAGACATCAATAGAATTTTGTCACTTAAGAGTTTGTTTTGTTACAGTGAAGATAATATTGTTTCACAGAACCATGATAAAGGCTACATGAGCAGAATTTATTTTGAACATTCCTGAATAATTGGTTTGCACACAATCCTTAAACACAGAGTCTAATTACTCAAATTGTGAGTCACAGAGAAGCAGAATTTGAAAACTAGTAGCCGACACCTTATTCTAGTATATAGATTTGTGTGTGTGTGTATGTATATGTGTGTTTGTTTGTGTGTGTGTGCGTGCGTGTGTGTGCGTGTGTGTGAATGTGTAGAGTCAGCTCAGATTTTAAACAAATCAGACTTTGAATACCTTTTTGCAGTAGCCTACACTATCTCTTTGGCTCATCACTGGCCCCACCATATCTTCTCTCTCAACACTTTTGCCCTGCATTTCAGTAATATTAATTGTCTGGGCTCTGAGGATATTTGTATCTGTAAATTTGTAACTCCTCTGCCTAATTCCTGCCTTTTTCATCTGAAGGGAAATGGAATTGCTTACAATCTGCCTTTTGACTCTTCCTAGGTGTTAGTAATCCCTTTACGTGGTGGGTTTGAGGGCAGTGGTATGGCATAATGACTTCTGAGAGCCCATTATGCACATTTCTTCCCAAGCCATGATCAGTGACTCCTAGGTTGGTAGTTTGAAATTAGCCCTCGTGATACTTGCATGTCTGTAATTACTACAAATGATGGGGGCTGGGAAGGTGAATTAGTTGTTAAATACCAGAACACCACAGGTTCGAGGATATCCCTGGGCGCTACGAGTCTGCTCTTAAAAAGGTGGTAATTAACTGTTTTCAGAATAAAGATTTAGCTGGTGCATTTAGCTTATCAGATATAGAAGAATGATTTTCTCCTGAAAGTAAATATTAACTAGATTACAAGGAATACAGAGAATATAAGAAAGGAAGCGGATGAAAATGTTAAATGCTGGAAGTTAAGATCATATGTTTTGTAGTGAAACTTCCAGTTCAGCAATTTTTAATTATATATCCATGGGTGAGTTATTTAAACCAACAAAGACCTGGTTTTCTTATATGTTATGTGGGGATAAAAACAGAATATTTCCCAGGTGATTGAGCGTAGTTGCAGGCACGTGGGGAACCTTCAATGAATGTTAATTTTTATAATTGTATTACCTAGCAAGTGTTTTATCTACATTATATTAATAAATTTTGAGAGAGCACAATAATGTGGATAGAATAATTGTCATATTTCAGATGAGAAACAAGATCAGAGAGGTTAAATAACATGTCCATGATTGTACAAATGTTATGTGGCAGAGCTGGACTTCTTTATTATTATTATCTACGTTTGCTAGATTCCATATCATGATATCTCTTCTGAAAGCTAGATAATTGCTAGAAACAACAATATAGGTTTAAATTTGGCTGCAAGTAACAGAGACTAAAAATTACCACATGTATTAGTCAATTGTTGCTGCAAAACAAACCACTCCAAAACGCAGTGGCGTGTAGCAGTCAAGCATTTATTATCATGCTCACAGGTCAAATGGGCTGGTTCCTACTAAAACTGATGGTCTTTGGGTCAGCTGGGATGGTTCTGCTTCAGCTGCAGATTTGAAGTCGAGTCTCTGCTTGTGTATTGGCTGCTAACATCTAGTGGCTGGGGCCAAAGGTAAGGGTTAAGAAAGTATACTCTACCTTTCTCTTTGAGAAAGGAAAAGAAGAATCAGCAATACGAATTTTCTTTTTAAATGGGAAATTTTTAACTGAAGAGAAACTGAAACAAATTGTTTGATTCAAAATTTTTTTCTCTTCTTATGACTGTGCATAAATTCTCTACTCTGTGTTTAGAAATAAACTGAATTTTTGAAGCAGAGGAAAAATTTCTTTAATTAGCAGACTTATTAATCATGTTTTGTAACTATCCACAATTATCTAAGCTATGTTCTCAGACCTTGACTCCCATCTAAATTTTTTTGGAAGTTGAAGTTTGTGTAACATGTGGCAGATAACTGTGGCAAGTTATAAAACATGGCACAAATAGGAAGTAGTAATTGTTTATAAAGTGTACCTCTCATTAGTCACTTCAAATATAACTGGTAAAAATAAAATTACTATGAGTTAAAAACAAACAATGAGAAAAGCAACTTACCAGTCTTTTCTCTTCTAAAATTAAAGTCTATCATTTTGGAACCATAAAAACATTTCAGTGTAATTTTGTGACAAAAGCTGTAGTAGAAGTATTTGGTGTTTCACTTTCCATCTTCTCAGCCCATGTGTCATATGAGTCCCAGCCACAGTGGGCAGATCTGGGCACAGAGAGCATCCTGCCTCAGAAGCATGCCCTGCATCATTCCACTTTTCTGCCTCAGGGTTTTCTCTAGCCAATAGTGCGAGGGTATTAGTAGTCCTTGGGCAAACCCTCAAATAATGCAGAATGTTTAAGTGTTCCATACTGTCACACTTTGGATGAAATATTCTGGGGAGTTTTCTGAATTCACCTTAGAGGCCCTGGCAAAGTTAAATTTCTGCTGCTGCTAATAGTGACCTTAATGATTCCCAACTCTTGCTTCCTGGTATTATTTCCCAGAAAAATTACCTGCATTTAAATTTTTGTTTCAAGCTTTGCTTTCAAGCCCAAACTGGACCTAATAACTCAGTCTATTATCTCTCCTTTGCAGTGATTTATTCAAAGTGCTTCTCATAGTTTCTGAACTTAAAAGAAAATGACAAATACATTTCTTTCAAATAAATATTCATTAGTATCATTGGTGTAGTTGTTCTCAAACTTTTTAGCAGTCATGAGAATTTATTGGAAGGCTTGTTAAAATACAAATTGTTGAGCCCCATTCTCAGAGTTATAATTCAGTAGGTCTAGAATAAGGCCTAAGAATGTGCACATCTAACCAGTTTACAGGTGATGTTTATTCTGCTGGTCCAGGAACCACATTCCGAGAATCGCTGCATTAGTGTGCTTTAATTAAGGTTCAAGTAATACTTTAAATGAGAATAAATGGTGTCTGAGTTGTTTGGACCGATGACTTGTAAAGAGTAGAAAATAACTGCTCACAGTTCTGGAGGCTAGAATCCAAGATTTGTGCCAGCATGGTTGGTGAGGACCTTCTTCTAGGTTGTATACTTTTCATTGTATCCTTACATGGTGGAAAGAGCTAGGGAGTCCTCTGGGATCTCTTCTTATAAGGGCACTAATCTCATTCATTTGGGCTCCACCCTCATAACCTAATCATCTCCCAAAGGCCTTACCTTCTAACATCATCACACTGGGCTTTAAGACTCCTACATGTGATTTTGGGAGAACACAACATTCAGACAATAGCAAATGGGAATGAGATAAAATATGTAGGCACATTTTGGGTAGAGGTCCAGGAGACCTCTAAAGGTAAAAAATGCAAAAGTAGTGTGGACCAATGTCAGGATAGACATTCAAGCATCAGGAAATCAATGTAAGCCTGAACAGACAGATCAATGACCAAATAACAGTCTGCTGTAGAAACTCTCACGGAGCCAATGGCATCAAGGAGATCCAGATGCAAGAGTCATGTCTTCAGCCATAGGGGATCAGAGATGTTAGAAGCCAAGATCAGGACTGCCACTGGCAGACACTGCAGGACTAAACAACAGAAATGTCCTTATCTATGTGATAGCCGAGACTAAAAATCAATGAGAGTGATCTGGGAGACCTAGACCAGCGCTACAACATTCAGATGTGGCTGCAATTAAATTAAGGCAGTGGCTTCTCTAAGGTTC
>NW_011888883.1:4030634-4041366 GCF_000151845.1 Pteropus vampyrus | reverse complement strand
TTCCTTCCTTCCTTCCAGAAACACTTGCCATACTAGTTGCTCCTTGAGTCTCCTGTGGATATTCAGAGAATTAATTTGACCTGATCTTCATGTGTGTACTTCCTCACTTATCTCAATAGTCAGCATTCATTCACTTATTCATTTATGCATGAATATTTACTGAGTGCCTCCTCTGAAACTGCTCTAATAAGTGCTAGAAATGCATAGTCCTAGAGTTCAGGTGAGACTGAATCTTGGGGGATTATGTTACCAGCACAGGTTAGAGGGTGTGAAATCAGAGACTCTTTATCATGACAAGTGCTGATTCGTCAGGCATCCCCCAAGACCCTATATTACTCTCTTATGCCATCTTTTTAAAGTAAAGCTGAATTGCATGGAACTAGTTGCTTGTTCATACTTTCCTTTCCAAATTGAGAAACAATGAAAATTGAGCCGATTAATAAGTGTTAAAGTATAATTAAAGTATAGACTGTTCTGTCTCAGACAGTTGTGGTTTTGAACCCAGAGCCTGCCATTTAGTATGGCATTGGGATGGAACAATACCTACCAAACCCTAATTTTCTTATCCATTGAATGAAGCAGGCTGCAGGCATCTCCTCACAGTGCTATTTTAAGAATAAAATGGAGTGATGCATGTAAAGTGTTTAGTAGAGCACCTCACTCACAGTACAGAACTCTCAGATAAATGTCACTTAAACAATGGGGTTTTACATTGTCTCACTTTAGAAGTCCTGAACTGGGAGGCCCAGGCTCCTTAAGTCCTTACTCTCTGCTGGACTGTGTGTGTTATCTTATGTCCTCAGCATGTTTTCTCATGGTTGCAAGATGATTGCCACTGCTTGAAGATAGGACCCACAGAAAGACAAAAAAGGAAGGAGACATTAGGTGACAGAAACATCCTCAGGGGTCTTGATCTTTTAATCAGAGAGTGAATATTGTCATCAAGAGCCTCTTTGTGGAATCTCTTTATGTCTTTCCTGTGAAGTGAGTAAATTGAATAGCTGGTATTTTCAGATAATCATGGAAGAAGGGAGATAACCAACAGAGCAGGAGGAAGGAAATGACTTTCTCTCAGCAAGCAACATCTGTTACATGTGGTGAAATAAAAATAGATTTTATCTTTTGGATTTTCTGAGGGATACTTTATAATTAAGGTATTTAAAATCCTACATCTCTCCCTTGTTTATTTTAATGTCCCTACACATGCATCATCTGATGAGTAGAAATTCAATACTTATTGGGCTTACTGTGCACATGACATTTATAGGAAATGAAGTACGTATCTTGCTTTCTGATAAGGATACTGTTAAAATCAATATTCTTTTGAAATTTTTGTTTTGCTCCTTTGATAATATTTTATGGTTTCCTTTTCATTAGTATAAGCTTTGTATTCAAGAAGCATTCATAAGCACTTATATATAAAGCGTGATGCTGGGCAACTTGGGGCAGACTCAGAGAAAATAAAAGAGCATTATGACCTCAAGAAGCTTACCATCTAGTGGAAATAAGGAAAGAAGGAGCAAAGTGGGCAGTCAGTGTATCATGCACAAAGAAGATGAGAAGGTTATGAGGGAAGGAAGTAAATCAAGACTCAAATCCTGCCTCAGACATCTTCGTTATTCCTAGAATGCCAGGATTAGTGAAAAGAAGATGATAGTGGCAATGACTTATTTGCTGTTTCCTTGATTTCATTTCCTGTCATCAACCTAGCTCTCAGCAGATTGGGGTAGATATAAACACAGCAGAGGAATGGTCATGCTGAAACATTTTGTAGACTAAAACAGTAGTTAAGTAAACTTTCAAGATCTTTGCCTATTATGTTGTATATACCTTGAAGATAGGAAAGGTATTTTATTTAATTTCTTGTTTTGTTCTGACGCATGATAGGTACTATTGTATTACCTGAGGAGTAAAAGAGTGGGTCCGATCCCATGATCACTGAATCAGATCTTGTTTTAAAATATTACTCATATTAGAAAGGTTATGTTGCCAGGAGAATCCTGTAACAGTTGAAATTGGAAACAGGAAAGCATGAAAGAAAGACAAGGAAGGAAAAAAGAGATACGGAGGCCAGTAACTTAGTGGTTAAGAAAATCAAAAACAATCCTTGGAACTGAAATATTCAAAGCCATAAATATCATCTCTCGCTTTTTAAAATCTTCAATCTCCTGGTCCTCATCTCAGTCTACCAAGCTTCTGCATATTATGCATAGTAACTCCTTTGAGAAATCATATTATTTAAAGCTACTTCTGTTGCTCACTTGGAGTTTGCAGCGGATACAGAGCATAGTATAATAGAGCACTACAGCTGCCATGTGTTCCGCGAGTAAATAAAATACCACTACCATGTTTAAAATATTGCGGGGGTTGGAGGGCGGGGAGAAGTGGTAGTAACAATATTTTGGAGTATAATGTTTTATTAAATTAACTTCTTAAAAATTAAAAAAGTTTTTAAGATAGTTTCTATTGAAAGTTGGATCATCAATTTAATATAGTTTTCGTGGAAAACAAGTGTCTTTTTTAAAAGCTACTCAAATTTCTTTACATTTATCTATAAAATTATGTATAACCTTTTTCCTACACTATAGTTAAAGGGAGACCTAAGTCTTCTTTATGTTCAGAACCTTGTGGGAATTAGCTGTTATGCATAGCTTCATGTCTTAAGGTTAGTTTTAATAAAATATGCTCATGAATTTGAACCCTGTAGAAAATATTAGAGTCTCATCACCATTTTCTTTTGGTAAGACTCCTACTTTTGTCCTGTGTCATCAATAATGCAGTGATAATACCCACTTCCCATGGTAATTGAGCATCAGTTTTTTCTTTTTCTTAAAATCTAGGTTATTTAGTCTTAAGTAAGACCATCTGGGACATCAGCTGTCTAAATCGTGTGGGGTGACATCGAGCCCAGTCCAGTTCCTGATTAATCTTTTCTCAATCAAAAAAGAAGTTTCTTAGGGAACAAACTCAGCCAGGTCTTCCTTGGTACACATGTGAAGTCCCTGGCACAGAGTGGGTGCTTAGGAAATGGCTGACCTGCCAAGGAAATGCTTCCAAGGAGGGATTAGAATCCCAGTTTAGGATAAGTTCAGAATTAGTGTTCCTTCTGATGGAAAAGTTCATCTGAAAAATTTGTTTAATGAGTACATTTTCTAGCCATTTCCATGCTTTCATAAACAAATCCATTACTAGGAACCTTCCAAATGAATCAAACCATTCTCATAAATAATCTTGAAATTCATATGGGCTTAATAAATAGTGGAAAAATTCACTTTAAGTTTTGCCAAATTTCAAGTATTAGCAAAAAAGTCGTACAACTTTCGATCAACACAAACCAATCTAGATATATCCACATGTAAAAAGCTAAAAACATGATCTAAATGTGTAATGACTATATTTAGAAATTATTATAATTATTTGTATGTAGTCTAATCATAGCTTTTGTTTGCACATTACAGGCAATTTTTTGAGAAATATGGTTCATATATTTTGAATTTCTTTTTCTCATGTACAGTAGGCATAAAAATATTTAGTTGTGGTATGTCTCATTGCCTTGCACTTTTTAAAACTGTTTTCAGATGTCAATCTGTGTAATGTGATAACTTACCATAAGGATTTCATGAAATGTTTTTTGTTCTTTCAGAAGACCAATGCAGATTTGTAAAATAAATATTTGTTGAAAACACTACCCTTTGTGCAGGGCAGAATAGCCGGGGTTGGGGGGCGATGCGCGGGTAGAGAGAGAGAAAGAGAGAGAGCTTTAATCAATGTATTGCCTCTCCTGAAGATGTTGAAATTCAACAAAAGAATATAATTCAAGCTTGAAAATATTTTCAGTATAAATCTGGTCCAACTATTATCTACCGCATGAATCTCACACCAGTGTCTCTTGGAAATAGTTTTCCTGGCTTTATATTAATATTCCCAGAGAGAAATAACATAGTACTTTATCCTATTTCAGACAACTCTGATTTCATAAAGTTTTTTCTTATAGTGTGAGTCAAAAACTTCCTCTCTGAATCTTCTTACCATCGGTCACTTTTCTGCTTTTTATGCAGAGTAAGACTTCTTTCTTGTATGACAGTCTTTCAAATGTCTTAATAAAACTTTTATTTTCAATGGCTTCTCTTCGTCAGAATTAAACATTTTTTTCTTTTTCCTTCCGTTTTCATTCTTCCTTTCTTCTCTCTGTCCTTTCTCTCCCCTCTCTTCCTCCCTCCCTTCTTTCCTTCCTTTCTTCCTTCCATTCCACCATGTTTTCATGGTACATGAGGGGATGATCTTTTTCCCCCAAGGAATAATGGTAGATACCTTAACATTTAGTTAAATAGAGTATGAGAGCACAAGAAGTGAGAAGTCAGGTAAGAGAATGACTGGTAGGAAATCTGGCCAAATGGAAGGTGACATGAAGGTGACATGAAGAAGTAGTGTTCTAGGCAGAGAAAAACAACATATGTGTTACCCTGAAGGAGCCTTTCTGTTCCTGAGGAGGCTTCATTTAAATTGTCGTTAATATCCTGGTTGCTTTAAGACTTGTCAGGTGTATGTTCTTTTTTTAAAAAGAAGAAATCCAGTGAGCACAAAAATAGTTGACCTCATTTCTACACCTATTAGAGTGTAATAAAGATGTACATTGTATTAGGTTGGATTTTAACAGTATTGGTTGTTTGAAGTGACTTAAGACATTGTACAATAGGGAGGAAGAAAATGTAGTTAAGGGCAAGCAAAAAATGAAGACACTGAAAAAAAAAAAGGGAGGGAGTAATGGTAATTAAAAGGATAAAAGGCACGGTAGAAAATGAGTGAAATTCTTATATGGGAGAATTTGAATGGTGGAATAATCATGGCTCCAAGTATTAATCTAGATAGAAATATGGAAATCCCTTGTCATTGTTCTGAGATTTGTTATTTAAAATTACTCTAAACTATTGCATCTATGTGAAGAAAAAGAATGTGTTTTCCTTCATGATTTCCTCATATTAAAAATCACTCACATTGGTACATTGCATGTCTTTATGGCCTATATCTTTTATATTTTTCTCAATACTCTGTGATTACCTCAGTTAACCTATTTTTCTAGAATACATACGTATGACATCAGTACTTAAAAAAAAACCAATCAACCCATCTTTTCTTTGACAATTTTTATTTTTATAAAACTCTGAGTTGTGCTATTGTGAAGCAAAATTCAGAGCAGAAACATCTGTTAAGCAAATAAAATTCTTCCTCTCTTTTGGAATATTTTTCTTAAAAATGTTAAAATATTTCCTGTACCAATGAAGATACATGAAAAGGAACATGTCGTATTTTTACAGTTATTGAGCACAGCTCTAATCTTATGCAAATTTGAATGAAAGATGTAGCTCTTAGGAATATGCTGATTGTGGTCCTTTCTAACTCCAATGCCCATGGTATCTATGACATTTTCTCCAGATACCCAATCCTGCCCTTTCTTCAAGGTACAGCTTTCTGGATCTTTTACAAAAGCTTTACTCTCCACCTTCAGCTCCCTTTTTTATTTTCCTGGCCCTTATAATACCTGTCAAGTTTTTAAATTTTTTTTTAAATTTGATTAGTTTCTTTTCATATTTAGGATTCTCCTTGCACATCACTACATTTGTGTGACTTAGTAAGAGACACCCCGCCCTCCGGTAGATAAATTTTAAATAGTCACGACCTGTGGACAGGCAAATTAGAAGGAGGAGGCTCTTCATCCTGGGGGAAGAGTTCAGCTCTCACTTGCACTTTGGCTGGGTACCCACATGTACAACTGCACAGCTATGTAGAACAACCCTGCTCATAAAATCTAGCACTTATATAACTAGTAAAAGGCATTTAAGCAACAGTTGCATTTATTTCAATTAGACAAGACTTTTTTAAATCATAAGAGAAAATTATGTTGAGATCTTTTCTCTTTCCTTCCCCCAAAGTACAAGATCATCCTGACAATATAACGTCTACATCTCTGGCCAAATAAAAGCAGGAAAGTGCAGGAAAGAGGAGTCAACAATTAGATAATTTAGTGATTAGGGCTGACTTTGAAATTGTGATCACAATGGCACTAACTTCAAATGGTTAGATTCCTGTTTGGCCTGAGCAGGTTATGGAGTGAGAATCTTTTTTTTTTTTCTTTCAAAAGCTGTTCTCATGCTCACACAAGCTTGTTTTCATACATCTCATTTAATTTCATATTTTTTTTTTGGCTGCGATGTCAAAGTTGTAACATTTCACACGATGATGTAGTGCCAATATGCAATTCTACATGTTGGTCATGTGGTATGTGCTATGTTTGGAGCAGCTACATGATCCTGTCATAGACACTGAAGAAAGACTACATCCTTTGGCTGGATTTTCTAAGTTTCTGGAATTTAAAATCTTAGCCAGAAGCTGGAGGCAAGTCATTTATGCTTATTATGTTACTCCTTAATATCTAGATTTTTACCAACACTGTCTCATTTTTTAAGTTACATCAGTTTTTTCATTACGCTTTATGCAGGTTAGCAGCCACAGAAAACATTGCAAAAAATCAGGTGCTGTTGCTATGCTTCTTACCATCTGTTGTGCAGTTATTTTTAGTTACCTCCTTCATTAATCACCATGACGGTGAGGGCAAAGGCACTATAAGTGTTGCGCAACTGTATTTACGCTACCAGCTACTTCTGAATCAGCTTTTCCTTTCCTCGTTTGAGACATCACACTGTATTATGCCTGGAAAGTTTATCTTAGTGGAGAAATTATTTAATAGATTGATGTTAGATGAACTAGTTTATTATAACTCTGGGGAATAAGCATGGACTGATAAGTTTTACTGTAGCTCAAATTAATAAGAATAATTTAATCTTCTTGGATTTCCTTTTATTTGCCGTTTCTGGGAACATGGCAATTTCCCTTGTAAAAATCAATTAGTAAAATAAGTAATGTTAGAAAATGTGTGATATGTTTTAACTGTTTTGAATATGTGAAAATTATATGGATATTTCCTGAGAGAACAAATCATATTTAGAATTCAAAAGAGTAACTATTATCCCTTAATAAGACTGAAAACACCTTTACTTTCGTATTTTTGTGATATGTGATATTTATGAACCTTTATGTTGAATAACGATGCTTAGAATTAACAGAGAAATGTGTTAGTTTGTATGATTCGATCCATAATGGTCAAATCTTCACAAAAATACACATTATATTGGGTTATTTTCTTTTACTATTCCTGTACATACATGAATTTTTCTATATATTAGCACCAGTGTCTTCATATAAACTCTTATTGATCATAATTCATAGCATTTTTCTCTCTACTAGTCATTGCCAGAACTTGGTGTACACATTAGAAATTCTCATGGGATCTTTTGTTTGAGATAAAACGGTGAGCCTCAGGATATTATTTATATTTAGACTGATAAGAGCCATTTTATTGCAAAGCCCATTTTGGGCAGTCTTTATTTTCCGCTCAGATTTATTTAAAAAAATTGCTATTTCTTGGTGAGGCTCTATTTAGTCCACATCAAGTTATTGTGCACAATTAGCCTCATAGTTTGTCTACTGAAAGCACGTATTCCATTTACGTCTTGATGTACATTTGGAATGTACAGTTTTTGGCTATTATAAATAAAGCTACCTTGAACATTTGAATACAAATCTTTGTGTGGACAAAAGTCTTTATTTCTTTTGAGTAATCCCTAAGAAAGCTAAATATTCCTAGTCTGGAGATATATCTTAATATTTAATATTATTTAAAAAAATTATTTACTTGGTAGTTGTGACTTTGTTAGGTAAATATTTGTTAAGTAGAGCCCTAGTGGGTCAGATGGTTCAACAAAAGACCACATGGGAATTGTAATAGAGGAATTTATTACTCACAGGTCCTGGAGAAAGTACAGAGCATGCCTTCAGGGGCCATGTGGGGAGTTCAAGACAGGGTACAGGCAGAGAATGTGGCAAAACCTGGGGTACACGAGTTATTAGAGTTCATGGTGAAGTGCTTTTGGGTTTCCAGGCTAAGGCTGAATTGGTTAATTCAAAGCAAAAAGAACGGGGAATTTGTAAGGTCGGGGGAGTGGCAAGGGCCTGGGGGTGGTGAGGAGGGGAGAAGCAGGGGAGAGTGTAATAACAAGAGCTGATGAGGGAGTCATATCATGAACTTACATTTGCTTTTGCCTCTGTGGGCTATTATCTAGGGCAGGAGTCCCCAGCCCTTAAGCCGTGGACCAGTACAGGTCCATGGCCTGTTAAGAACCAAGCCACATAGCAGGAGGTGAGTGGCAGGCAAGCGAGCAAAGCTTCATCTGTATTTGTAGCTGCTTCCCAAGGCTAGCATCACCGCCTCAGCTCCACCTCAGATCATCAGGCATTAGATTCTCATAAAAGCACTGGTCTCTGGTGCCAAAAAGGTTGGGGACCACTGATCTAGGGCATGTGCCTGAGGGAGGATCTCGTGTCAGTTCAAGGGCTATACAGGCTGCTTGACTACACAAGATGGATACTGAGGCAGCAATGTCTGGAGTAGATTAGCTAAAATCTCAACAATAGTTTTTTTAAGTGGTAGTATCATTTTATATTTCACTAGCAATGTATGAGAGTTCTTATTGCTCCACATCCTTATCAACACTTCTCTGTGTTTTTAATTTTAGCCTTTTTGGTAAGTGTGTAGTAAAACATCATTTTGGTTTAATTTACATTTCTGTGATGACTAATAATGATAAGAATCTTTCCATGTACTTATTTTATATTCAGATATTTTTGTAAAAATATCTGTTAAAATGTATCTTTTTTTTCTGTTTTTTTTTTGTTTGTTTGTTTTTTAAATGAATTTTAAGAGTTCTTCTGTTTACTGGTGATTTTATATATAAAATATTTTCTCTAAGTTCAGAGTTTGCTCTTTTGATGAACAGAAGTTTTAATTTTGAAGAAGTCCAATTTAGAATTTTGTTCTTTTCTTGTAGTGTTTTGTTTAAGAAGCCTTCGCTTCCCCAAACATCACAAAGAGTTTCTCCTATAGTTATAGTTTCAGCTTTGGTTTACATCTTAGTTTTGTGCATGGTGGGAGATAAGGGTTTCCATTCAGTTTTTTTCCATATGAACAAATTATAGATTTTCCAGCACCATTTATTGTGAAAATTATCCTTTCTCTTTAAATTGATTCCTTTGTTGCAAATCCAAAGATTATATGTGCGCATCTATTTTTACTTTCTACTCTGTCTCATTGATCTATATATCTCTCTGTGTTAGTACCACATTGTCTTGATTACTATAGGTTTATCAAGTGTAAAGCTTCCAATTTTTTCTTTTACAAAATAGTTTTGGGTGTTCAGGTTTTTTGTATTTCTATATAAATTGTCAATTAAGCTTGTGAAGTTTTACAATACTTACTGGAATTTTGTTTGAGATTATTTTGAATCTACAGATCAATCTGGAGAGAACTGACATCTTAAAAATATTGACTCTTCCAATTCATAAACATAATATATTGCTTCAATTATTTAATTACCTTTAACAACATGTTATAGTTTTTGTGGAAGTTTGCACAATTTTTATTAAGTATACTTCTAAGTATTTTAGGTATTTTTGATGTTATTATAAAATACCAATTTTTATTTTACTTTCTAATCATATGTTTCTAGTATATAAAAATAATTATTGTTCTGTATATTTAATCGTATTCTGTTTTATTGATAAATTCACTTGTTAGTACTAGTAGCTTTTTGCTATATATTCTTTAGAGTTTTTTTATATACATGTTCATTTCCTGTGCAAATCAATAATTTTACTTCTGTCTTTACAATATACATGTTATTATTTTTTTTCTTGCTAAGTAAACCCACTTGGTAATGATTTATTCTTTTCTAAATATTGCTGGATTTAATTTGGCAATATTTGCTAGTGTTGTTTTCATCTATGTTCATAAACATCTGTTTCTGTTTCTCTCTGTCTGTCTTTTTCTCTCCCTCTGGCATAATGTTCATGAAATCTATAGTTTTCTTTTCACATGCCTTTGACCAATCTTAATATTAAGGTAATATCGCCTTATAAAATTGTTTGGGAAATGTTCCCTTTTCTATATTATGAGTTTTAGAGGCTTGGTATTATTTCTTTCTTAAATGTTTCATGGAATTCACTAGTGAAGTGACTGGGTTTGTAGTTTTGTTAGAACATTTTTAATTACAAGTAGAATTTATTTAAAGATCAATGAGTATTCTCATTTTCTATTTCTGTGTCAGTTTTGGTTATTTGTATCTATTAGGGAAGTTGCCATTTTGTCAAATTTATTGACATAAAGTTCTTAATAATATTACCTTAATAACTATTTAATATTGTAGAACAAGAATCAAAGTGTTAGTTTTTATTACTGATATTGGTAATTTCTTTGTTTTACCTCTGTCTATATCTCTCATCTCTACTATCTCTCTATCTCTCTATTTATCTTTAAGTCTACATATAAGTATGTCAATTATGTTGATCTTTTCTAAAAGTAAGCTCTGGATTTTGATTTCTATTATCTATCGTTTTACCGTTTTCTATTTCATTGATTGTTGCTCTTTTGATTTTATTAATTATTTCTACTTACTCTAGGTATAATATGCTTTAATTTTTTTTTAGCTTTATAAAATGAAAGCTTCACTCTTTGATATTAGACTTTTGTACTTTTCTAGTATAAGCATTTAATGCTATAAAGTCTTCATAAATACAAGTTTATCTTCAGCCAATAATATTTGAGAAGTTTAGTTTTTATTAT
>NW_011888883.1:4025014-4030584 GCF_000151845.1 Pteropus vampyrus | reverse complement strand
AACATCTGTTTCTGTTTCTCTCTGTCTGTCTTTTTCTCTCCCTCTGGCATAATGTTCATGAAATCTATAGTTTTCTTTTCACATGCCTTTGACCAATCTTAATATTAAGGTAATATCGCCTTATAAAATTGTTTGGGAAATGTTCCCTTTTCTATATTATGAGTTTTAGAGGCTTGGTATTATTTCTTTCTTAAATGTTTCATGGAATTCACTAGTGAAGTGACTGGGTTTGTAGTTTTGTTAGAACATTTTTAATTACAAGTAGAATTTATTTAAAGATCAATGAGTATTCTCATTTTCTATTTCTGTGTCAGTTTTGGTTATTTGTATCTATTAGGGAAGTTGCCATTTTGTCAAATTTATTGACATAAAGTTCTTAATAATATTACCTTAATAACTATTTAATATTGTAGAACAAGAATCAAAGTGTTAGTTTTTATTACTGATATTGGTAATTTCTTTGTTTTACCTCTGTCTATATCTCTCATCTCTACTATCTCTCTATCTCTCTATTTATCTTTAAGTCTACATATAAGTATGTCAATTATGTTGATCTTTTCTAAAAGTAAGCTCTGGATTTTGATTTCTATTATCTATCGTTTTACCGTTTTCTATTTCATTGATTGTTGCTCTTTCGATTTTATTAATTATTTCTACTTACTCTAGGTATAATATGCTTTAATTTTTTTTTAGCTTTATAAAATGAAAGCTTCACTCTTTGATATTAGACTTTTGTACTTTTCTAGTATAAGCATTTAATGCTATAAAGTCTTCATAAATACAAGTTTATCTTCAGCCAATAATATTTGAGAAGTTTAGTTTTTATTATCATTCAGTTCAAGATACATTCTTATTTGCACTCTGATTTATTTTTCATCCATGGGTTATTTACAGTTTTGTTCTCTAATTTCCAAATATTGAGAGATTTTCCAGATAATTTTTGGTTACTGATTTCTAATCTGATTACTGGTGCTCAAAGAATATCATTTGTGTATTTCAATCCTTTCAATGTTACTAAGATTTGTTTTATGGCATATAATTTAGCCTATAGAATGTTTTATGTGCTCTTAAAAAATCTACATTCTGCTATTCTTGGGGGAATGTTATATAACCATTAATTATGTCAAGATGTTTGATAATATCATTCAAGTCTTTTATTTCTATCATTTTTTTTAATCTTCATGTTTTACCAATGCTTGGAAATATAAGTGTTGAAGTTTGCAATTATATCCAATTTTTCTCTCTCTCATTTCAGTTTTGTCAGTTCTTGATTCATATGCTTTGTAAATGTTACGCATCCACACTCATATCCACGTTCGGAATTTTTATATCTTCTTAATAAGTTGACTGCTTTATCATTCATGTTTATCTCTGATAATATTTCTTGATTTAAAATCTACTTTTCCTGATAACAAGATAACCACACCAGGTTTTATTTGATGAGTATTTGTATGGCATATCTTTTCTCATTCTTTTACTTTTATGAGTGTTTTGTTGTTGTTGTTGTTGTTGTTATTGTTTTTATAGACTGCTTATAGTTGCATTTTGCTTTTTTATTCAGTCTTAAAAGTTTTGTTTTTTAAGTGTAATATTTAGAACACTTGTATAATTATTCTTTTTAATACTATTTTTCAAATTAGCATTTGGTAAATTGACTGTTTTGGTGTACAACTCTATAAATTTTGAGATTTATAAATATGTGTAGTCGACATCAAAATCAGGATACAGATAGTCCATTCAACCCCCCAAAACTCTCAAGCTATATCTTTTTAGTCCCAACCTTCTTCCACCCCTAAATTCTGGCAAGTACTAATTAGTACATTGTTACTATAGATTTGCATTTTTGAGAATGTTATAGAAATAGGTTATACAGCATACAAACTTTTGAAATATTTCCTTGAAATTGAGCGACATCGTTGAGTATACCAATATTTTAGTCTTTTTTTATTTCTCAATAGTAAACAATGGAATGATGTTGATATATCACAATTTGTTTATCTACTTACTCTTTGAAGAACATTTGTTTTCAGTTTTTGGTGATTATGAATAAAGTTGCTATAAACCTTCATGTACAGGTTTGGTGTGAACATAAATTTTTATTACTCTAGGGTAAATATATAGGAGTAAGATAACTTGTGACTTAGTGTATATTTTGTATATTTAAGTGTTTGAGAAACTTCCAAACTGTTTTCAAGAATGGTTGTATCATTTTGCATCCCTTTGACTTAGAGTTTGTATCAATTTCTTAGTAGGGAGAATTCGGAAGTTCTCTCTCTCTCCACACACATACACATTAATATTTGGAGCATATTGAGAAGGTGAGGAAATGGCATCCACTATAATCCACAGATTACAGTATCTATAGCCAAGCTACAGGCTAGCAGGGCTACAGTGCTTATACCACCCAGCCCACTCAAAGATATTCACAGACCACCCAGGCATATGCACAACAAAGTTATGGAACCTATCGACAGCCCACTGGCATCAGCTATACCCAGGCTCAGACCACTGTGACCTATGGGGAGACAGCCTATGCAACTTCTTATGGATAGCCTCCCACAAGTTATACTAGTCAAAATGCCCCCCAGGCATACAGTCAGCCTGTCCAGGGGTATGGCACTGGTGCTTATGATACCATCACTGATGCGGTAACTACCACCTGGGCCTCCTATGCAGTTTATTTTGCGTATGACATTCAGCCTGCTTACTCGGCTTATGGGCAGCAGCCAGCAGCCACTGTACCTGTAAGACCACGGGAGGGAGTATGCAGTCCTGTGAGGGCAGGGGGATGCTGCTGCCAGTCCATGGAGGTCCAGGGGCCCAAGAGGTCTTGGAGGACCCATGGGTTGCATGGGATGCCGTGGAGGAGATAGAGGACGCTTCCACCCAAGAGGGCCCTGGAGTTTCCAAGGGAACCCCTCCAGAGGTGGAAACCACCAGCACCTAGCAGAAAACTGGCAGTGCCCCAGTCTGGAGTGTAGAAACTAGAATTTCATGTGGAAAACAGGATGCAACCAGTGTAAGGTCCCAAAGCCTTAAGACTTTTTCCCGCCACCCTTACTACCCCTGGGCAGTGACCGAGGTAGAGGTGGCCCTGACGGCATGTGGGGAGGTGTCCTCATGGACTGATGTGATCCTGGTGGGATGTTCAGAAGTGGCTGTGGTGGAGACAGCGATGGCTTCCATGGCAACTGGGGTTATGGACCGAGGAGCCCCAGGGAGTCCCCCTGGAACTGTAATGGAACAGAGGAGATGAAGGAGAGGTGAGCATAGAGGACCTGGAAAAATGGATAAAGGCGAGCACCATCAGAACATAGGGATGGCTCTACTGGATGCAGAGACCCTGCAGAGCTGCATTTACTATCAGATATATTTTTTAAACCAAAAAATCTTTTAAATTTATAATTCCATATTTATGATGTTGGTCTCAACATTATGATTATTCCTTATCTGTACATTAGTATTTTCACCATTTATTAAGAAACAAAACAAGTTAAATTGTAGAGCATATTATTATCCCTATTTTACAGATGAAGAAATTGAGCATCAGAGAAGCTAAAGAATGCTCCTAAGTACTTATAATTAGATAAAGGGCAAAACTCAAGTCTATCTTACTCCAGTGCTTCTGTGTATATTCCTTTTTATATTATATGGTTTTATTATCACTAAATCATTTTTTTTTCATGCAAAATGTATGGTTCATGTAATATTTGGGTGATACTTATACTAAAACTTTATTTGTTTTTTATCTGAAACTCAGCTTGGTGGCCTATATTTTATCTTGAAATCATACTTGTTTTATTTATTTTATATTTATATAATTTTGAGAGGCTATCCTTGAAAGGCTATCCAATTTAATTTTTATTTTCTGATTTTTTAGTTCCATAGAGTGAAAGTCACTTGAGTCTGAGATATTTTAACAATTTTCTTTTACATTAATTTGGAGTTCAAAGATTACCAAATTAGAGCAAATTGTCCGTAGGTCTAACCAGTTTCTAAACAGCTCAAAATATCTTTCTTTGATTTTTCTCACTTTAACATGGACATTATAAATCTATTATAAAAATTATTTGTATCCTTTTTAAAAATATTGAGAAATAAAATATTTTTAAAAAATTAGGCTAAGATTTTTCATGACTTACTGACTCCAAATAGGATCATTGCCAAATTGATTTCGTTTATTTAATCTTCTCAGAAATATTCATTTATGTACAAGATGAAGTTATACTGGATTTGAACATTCCTTAGTGAGCACTTTCTATGTAGAGTCTGAAAATATTTACCAAGTGCATATTGTGGATAATTTATTTTCACCTGAAAACAAAAATAGACTTAAATGTATACAAAGTAACTTAAGAAAATATTTGATGGATTCTAACAACTCAATCCAGATTAAAAAAAAATTGCAATAGTAGCATGAGGATTATTTTTAGAAAAGTAAAATAATTCTAAGTCTGATATGAGTGATTCTACAAATTTCACTTACAGAAATGATAGTAAGGATCTACAAATTTATATTTTAAAAGTATACTTAGTAAATATCTCACAGAAGAAGACAGAAGAAAAAACATACTCATGTATAAATATTATTTAACTCAAACTGCATTCACTAAAAATACTGACGCACACACAAACATTGAAAAAACCAATAAATTTTTAATAAGTAAACAGTCAATAGAATTAGACACAGAGATGATCCAGATGAGTGAATTCTTAAGGAATTTAAAACAACTAAGAAATATTTTAAATAATTTAGTGGAAAATGTGAAGAGGATTCATGAACAGATGGAGAAATTCAGCAGAGAAATAGAAACCATACAAAAGAAATAATAGAAATTTTCAATAACAAGGTATCAGAGGGAATTTTGCTGCAGCTTTATTAGCAAAATCAAATAGCAGAGGAAAAAAAATCAATGAACTTGAAGATAGTTAACAGAAATTATTGAAATGGAAACACAAAGAGAGAACATATTTTTAAAAATAGCATTCACAGAGTGTAGGACAATATCACACTGTTCATGATACTGAAGTTAGAGAAGAGGAAGAGATGGGTAGAAGAAATATGTGAAAACATAATAGCTGAAAATGTCTCCCCTAATAACTAAAGTATTAAACCACATATAAAAAGATCACTGAGAACCCCAAGCATGACAAATAAAAAAACATTCCTATACACATTCTATTCAAACTGTTGTTTATTAAAGATAATGAGAAAATATAAAGACAGGTGGAAAGAGATAAAGATCTGAAAAGTAGGGCATGATATTAATAGTCTTGTCTTGTAAAATAATCAAATGATACTGTTTTAAGTTGAAGAAACAAAAATTAAATTTATTTTATTATTCAAATATAGTAAAGATAAGCCAGAGAGAAGCTAAAATATTATAATATCAGAAATATATTAAAGTTTGTGGGCCTACCAAGAAAGAATCCTCATCAGTCAGAGCAGGAAGTCTTTAGATAAATAAATTAGTCCTTAGATATCTAAATCTGATAGAATCAGAAGTAACACTATAAATAGTTTTTACATATACTGAGTAACCACTGGAGAAAACAATTAAGATTAGTTA
>NW_011888883.1:3965546-4024410 GCF_000151845.1 Pteropus vampyrus | reverse complement strand
TCCTTTCTGATGAGATGTTATTTGTATTTAGGAGCTGCCAGGAACAAGAATTGAAGCAGACAAAATTAAAATGCTTCCGTACTCAAACAATGCAACAGAGACCTATCATTTAAATATCCTTATCCATTGCACAATTTAGCTTTATAAGCTCATTTCAGCAGATTAGCTCTTTGAAAGTTAATAATAGCACATAATTATAAGCATCTTTAGTGAATGAATGCTTTTGTTTAATGAATTGCAGTTTTCTCTGCATGACTGCTCAGCCTACCATACTATTTTGCTATTCAGATTTCCTTTTTCAGTTACAATTTATGTGATTGTCTTTTGAATATGGAATATTTACTCGTTGCCAAATAGTTTTGTTTTGTTTTTACTACAATGGTCTTAATATAGGTGTGCTTAAGAATATCTTCTGTTTTAAAACACAGTTATTTTTTTAAAAATTTGCTACTTAGAACACTATGCTAATGAATTGAGTCCATACTATTTCACAGCTTTTGTGTTTCTTCAAAGTTCTACTTAATGGTTATTGCCTAGAGAACCCAAGTCCTATCACAAGGTATATGGAAAAGGAAACATTGTAGGCATAGTGCTAAAAGAGGAAAATAGGCTAAAGTCATGGATGCATGCGCGCGTGCATGCGTGTGTTTTAGCTTTAGCTGAAACTCACCCCACCCAAGAGGACCTGTTTTCCAGTTGCTTTCTTCAGCAGCATATTTTTTCTGTTCTCTCGTATCTTATTGGCTAGCATCAGCAGTGGTGTCTTCCTGCTTTTTTTCCTGGCTGCAAACCATAACTTTGGCACCTGTCCACCTGCTCCTTTGGGAATAGAACATTTTCTCTACCTCCTTGTTGGTGTCACCTCCTTTCCTCTTGTCATTCTTCCTCACCCAGGGGAGACTTTTGCTCTCAGACCTTCACCTCCTACCTGATATTTCCTATCCTTTCTGCCACTTTAATATCTCTGGGGATAAAAATTTTAATACCCCAAATTGTTTATTCCTTGACCTTTCGTTTCTGATAATAATCTCCATATGCTTTTCTATCCACTCCCATGATCATATTCTAGATTTTGTTTTCAGTGTGTCTTATATCATTTTTTGTTCCTCAATTTCTCCAGTATGCCTTATTTTGTATTATATAGATATTTTTTATTGTACTATTCAAATTTTGTTGTCATTTCTTTTACTATGTTTTTTGTTATTTTTTTATTGGTTGCTCTGAGGATTATAGTTAACATCTTAATTTATAAAAAATCTACTTCAGAATAATTCTAATTAACACCAAATTAATTTTAATAGTATAAAAAATTGTTTCATAGAGATGGCTCCCAACCTTTATGCTGTCATTGCCACAAATTGTATCTTTATACATTGTGTGCTCATCCTCAATTTAAAATCATTGTTTCATGCAGTTCTCTTTCAAAAAGCTAGAAAAAAAAGTTAAAAACCAAATATACAGTTATACCGTCTTTTATCTTTACTTATGTAAGTTACCTTTACCAGTGTTCTTTATTTTTTCAAGTGGAGTTGAATTACTGTCTAGAGTCCTCTCATTTCAGCCTGAAAGACTATCTTTAGAATCTCTCGTAAGGTATTTATGTTAGTGATGACTTATCTCAGTTTATGTTTATCTGGAAATGCCTTAATGTTTCTTTCATTGTTGAAGGATAGTTTGCAAGATATAGAAATTTTGTTTGACAGTTTTTTCCTTTTAGCACTTTAGATATGTAATTCCATCACATATTAGCCTCCACGGTTTCTTACTGGGGACCCCTTGTATATAATGAGTCGCTACTCTCTTCCTGCTTTCAAGAGTCTCTCTTTGTCTTGGATTTTCTACAGTTTGATTATAATGTACTCTATATGAGTCTCTTTGAAATTATACTATTTGGAATTTGTTGAGCTTCTTAGATGTATGGATAAATGTTTTTCATCAAGTTTTGGAAGTTTCCAGTCATTATTTTTCTCAAAATATTTCTTCTGCTCTTTTTTCTCTCTCTCTCCTAGGATTCTCATGATGTGTATGTTGTCAGTTTTGATGGTGTCCCACAGGTCTCTTAGGCTCTGTTAATTTCCTTTTTTTTCTTTTTGTTCCTTAGTCTAGATAATCTCAATGGACTTATTTTAAAGTTCATTAATTATTTCTTCTGTCTGTTCAAATCTGCTCCTGAGTCTCTCTAGTAAAATTTATTTTATTTTTGTTATTGTAATTTTCAACTCCAAAATTCTTATTTTTTTATATAATTTCTCTTCATTGATGTTCTTTATTTGATAAAATATCATTCTCATATTTCCTTTAGTTCTTTAGATTGATTTTCTTTAGGATACTAAACATATTTATAATAGCTGATTTAAAGTCTTTGTCTAGTAATGTCTGAACTTCCTAAACAGAGTTTATTAATTTTATTTCTACCTATGTATAGGCCATACTTTCTTGTTCCTTTGCATGCCTTGTAATTTTGTGTTGAAATTCAAATATTTTAAATATTATAATGTGGAAACTCTGGAAATCAGATTCTCTCCTCTCTCCAGATTTATTGTTGTTACTGCTTCTTGTAGTTTGGTGACTTTTCTAAATGAATTTTGTAAATTCTGTATTCTTTATTATGTGTGTTCCCTGAAGTCTCTTCTGAAGTCTCTATTCTGGTAGTTAGTGATTTTACAAGGATTTCATTAAATGCCAGTAGCCAAAAGTAAACAAACGAACAAAAAGTCTTCTAGTCTTTGCAGTTTGGCTCTGTGTTAGGAAATTCCTTCTCACCTTCAGTGCTATGCCAGGACATTTAAAACTCTGCCTTAGCCTTCATTTCCTGTTTCCACAGAACTTCAAGATCAGCAGAAAGTGAGAGCTTAGGATCTCCTCAGATCTTTCCTGAGCATGCACACATACTTGACCATGTGTGCAGCCTTCTATATTCCCAAGAATAAATTGGAGATTTTCAAAGCCGCTATGTACATCTCATTCTAAGCTTTTCCTCCAAATCTCTTTGGCTAGTCCATTGCAGTTCGTGGTAGCTCCAGCTGTCATCCATTGCCTCAGGAACAGCACCTAATACATCAGCCTGCAAATGTTTTTGACTAATGTCCGCAGCAATTTTAACACTGAGTCAGTTTCAGATTAGAAAAATGAAGACAAATCTTTTGAGTTGATCCTCTAAGTAGCTACTACACATATCAAAACAGATGACATTAATATTTTGGAATTGAGAGCCATTCTTCTCTTTCCAGTTTTTGGAATGCAAACTTATTTTCTGGGCTGAAGAAAGGGGAGCAAGAGTGGAATAAGTTAAAGTGCCATGAAGTCCACTATTCTTACCAAAAATCAACTATTTTCTTTTGCTAATTCGGTGTCCCCAGAAATTTTATAGAAAACAACTACTGTAAATAATGAGAAATGATTGTACCATGTTCATGTTGATGCTTCATGACTACTTTTCAGAGGGATTATGAGCTTTATTTCTCTATTTGGTCCTAGGTTCTCACGTTGTACCTGCCCTAAAGGTAGTGTTTAATAAATGTTTATGTTAGTGCACAAAATAATAGGTATACTGTATATTATGCTTAATTATTTGTATTGTATTTGCACTTTGTTATCCTAGAACAATACTTCAGGAAACTTATAACATGAAAACTGAATTAACTTTGTTGCCTGATTGAAAAATGATAACCCTGAACACACCCAATCTCGTCTGATCTCGGAAGCTAAGCAGGGTTGGGCCTGGTTAGTACTTGGATGGGAGACCACCTAGGAAGACTGGCTGGATGCTGTAGGCGTAAAAAAAAAAAAGAAATAGAAAAACGTTAGCACTTCACTTATGGATTTTTAAAATCTAGGCTATAACTAAAGTTTCATAATCTAAAATGTTTTTGATCACTATAAAGCCATCTTCTGCAAATAAAGCTATAGGTTTGCAATTTAACACTAGGTGCATGTTGATATGAATACAGAGAAAGTGGTACTTCTGAAACCGTTAGCATGAAGGACTAAATTATAATGCTTTTTTAGCAAAATATTTTCTCTTGAATAATTATCAAATATTCAAAAGATTATATAAACCTAGAAATGTTACACTGAATTATAACTGGAAAGATTTACATATGTTTTAGACTAATGATAAAGGTGATTAAGTATTCAACTGTAGTGAAACACATTAGCAATTTTTCTTTGTGGTTAAGGGGCCCTTGCTTTTTGCATTTGTGAGAATGTACCATTGACTATATATAGTGGACCAAATTTATCATTATAAAAGCATACATCTTTCACATCCTTATTCTCATCTATATCTTGGAGAGTTTTATATGGAACTCTCTTATTCACACCTTGAGTCATGAAGATAAATTTGTTTGGCTCAGAATAGTGAAGGGGACAACAATTTCCCTCAATCACTTGATCATAGGGAAATTGTAAGGCAATTTCTCTATGTTTATATTGTCTCAAGTTTTTTTCAAGACAGTGACTTTGCCAATCTAATCCCAATTTATAATAAAAATGAAAGCTTTTTCTTTAATATTATCTTGTCAAAAGTGATTTATCAATTCAGTCATTACTTTGAAGTGAAACAATTTGTAATGTTGGTCTCTAAAGTCTGAAGAAAATTAAGTACAAGAAATTCTCTGACCTCTTTTGGAAGGAGTAAATTTTTTTCCCACAAAATATCTGAGATCAGCCAATGTATATTAATTAGCTCATTTTTGAGATTCATGAAAATAAAATATAGTATTCATACTGAAACTTAGTATTCATACTGAGAGTAACTATGATGTAAACATTTATTTTTTCTTAAAATTATTTTTAATAGAATTTCAGGACCACATTAATTTTTTTTATTTTTCAATTACAGTTGACATTTAATATTATTTTATATTCATTTCAGGTGGACAGTATAGTGGTTAAACATTTATATAATTTGTGAAGTGATCCCCCTAATTAGTCTAGTATCCACCTGGAGCTATAAATAGTTATTACACTATTATTGACTATGTTCCCTATGCTATACTTTACATCCTCATTACCATTTTGTAACTGACAATTCGTACTTCTTAATCCCTTCCCCTTTAATACCCAGCCCCTCAACCTCCCTCCTATTAGGCAGTAATCAATTTGTTCTCTGTTTATATGTGTTTGTTTCTGTTTTGTTTGTTGGTTTATTTTGTTTTTTTTTGGATTTCACATATAAGTGAGATCCTATGGTATTTGTCTTTCTCTGTCTGACTTATTTCGCTTAGCATAATACCATTCATAATGTCGTAAATAGTAGGATTTTATTTTTTTATGGCTGAGTAATATTTTGTTATATATATATATACTACAATCTCTTTATCTATTCATTTATTGCTTTCATATCTTGGGTATTGTAAATAATGTTGCACTGAACACAGGAATATACATTTCTTTTTGAATTAGTATTTTGGATTTCTTTGGATAAATATCCAAAAATGGAATTGTTGGGTCATAAAGTAGTTTTATTTTTAATTTTTTGAGGAACCTCCATACTGTTTTCCATAGTGGCTGTACCAGTTTGCAATCTCACCAACAATACATGAGAGCTCCCTTTTCTCCACATCCTTGCCAACATTTGTTTGTTGATTTATTGAAGATAGCCATTCTGACAGGTATGAGATGATATCTCATTGTGGTTTTAATTTGCATTTCTCTGATGAGTAGTGACATTGAGCATCTTTTCATGTGCCTATTGGCCATCTGTATGTCCTCTTTGGAGAAATGTGTATTCAGGATTGTTTGTGAGTTTTTTTTTTTTTTTTGATGTTGAGTTGGATGAGTTTTTTATAAGTTTGGGTTAACCCCTTATTGGATGTATAATTGGTAGGTATCTTCTCCCATTCAGTAGGTTGTCTTTTTGTTTTGTTGATAGTTTCTTTTGCTCTGCAAAACTTTTTAGTTTGATGTATGATATAATCTCATTTGTTCCTGTTTTCTTTTGTTTCTCTTGCCCAAAGAAATATATCAGAAAAAGTATTATTAACAGCAATATCAGAGAGTTTACTGCCTATGTTTTCTTCTAGGAGTTATATGGTTTTGGGTCTTTAATCCATTTTGAGTTTGTTCTTGTATATGGTAAGAAAGTGGTCCAATTTTATTTTTTTGCATGTATGTGTCCAGTTTTCCCAACACCATTTATTGAATAGACTGTCTTTACCCCACTGTATATTCTTGCTTCCTTTGTCACAGATTAAATTACCACATAGGCATGGGCTTATTTCTGGGCCCTTTATTCTGTTCCATTGATCTAACTATGATATAAATATTTATATTGGATCATGTTACTTGCTAATATTTGACCATTTTGACATACAAAAGTGAGAATTCTATATGATTCAACTTAGTGTAACACAACTTTCTAAGCAGTTATTATTTCTGATTTGTTTTGAGTATTACTGGCAAATTTTTGAAGATATCAGTGAGCTCTCTAAAAGATAGTGTCTGTTAATTTGTTGTTTGTTTAAAATATTGATTATTACTGAAATAATTACAATCGCTAACAAAGACTTTGAGGAACTGCTTTCCTAAATATGTTTACTGTAAGGCTGGCATTATATTAAGTGGTTTATAAACATGATATCCTTTAATCTTTTCAGTAACTTATGAGATTGGTATTGTTATTTTTTTAGATAAGAAAACTGAGGCTTATTTAATTTAAGTAACTTTCCCAAAGCCACACGACAAAAAAGTAGGCTTTATCTCCTTTTCTTTCTTCCAATCTCATTTCCTTGGGAAGCTTGCCCCAACTCTCTCATTTGGGGCAGGGCCTCCCCAGGTACCCTGTGCTAACAAGGCATCATGCATCTATACTTGTCTGAGCAATCTATTTAATTCATGAGGGTATGAGTTATGAACATTCTACAACCATGGCATGATGCCAGGTGTGTAATGAACTCTTCATAATTATATGTGAACTACATGAATAAAGTGGGGAAACTGCTGTTTAATATCAGGAAGTCTGTTTTGGCATTGATGCTCTTTACCACAATGCTACATCTTGCTTATATTTGAGAATGACAAATTAAATTCTCAAGTATTATGTATATGCATGTGAATTATAGACTCTTTTCAGTTTAAACAATTGCTTCTGGATATCTCATGAATATTGAAACTAACATTTACCTTCTTAAATTATAGTCAGATGGGAAATTTACTACTCAATACTCCAAAGTTCTATGAAGCTCAACTAGTCATGTTTAAGATAATCTGCTATTTAATTACCCATGTTATATATCTAGCTGAGATAATTAATTATATTTTCTCTATGTATACTGTTAAAAATATGTTGCAGGAATATCTGGCTAAAGGTATAGTAGGAGTCTAAATTAATAATGAAGACTGCTAAATATAAGGTACAGAAATTGTTTCAATAGCTTGATTCCATTGAATCATATTTTTGTGTATTTGTAAACCAAAATAGTTATAATAAACATTAATATATGAATATATTTCAAAAATGTTATGAGATAACTCTATTTTATATTTTATGTCCCACCACTTTATAATAGAAAATTTCTTGCTCAAAGAAAATTGTTTTATGCACAGTAGAGAGTACAACTGGTTTTGTTTACTGATAAAACTTCTCTCCTACGGCACTAAAATATGAGTCAGATATTTTCAAAAACTTTCAAGGCATATTTTCATGGTTTGTGTTTAACAAATGGAAAATGATTTACAATGATAATGTTTCTTAATACCTTACAGAAGAAACCTTCAAACTAAAGAAGTAAACACATTTGATTTAGTACCCACAGTTTTTAAGCTGCAAAATAATGACAAGTTATACAAACAAATATATAATCTTATATCTCCCGTTTTAATTACTCTACCTTTACAAGTATTTGCCTTTTAATGTTTTCTGTTTCATTAATGTTAGAGTAAAATAGCTCCTATTCAGAATTCAAGCCTTTAGCAGCATCGTTTTCTAAAATTCCACTGAGAATCTAATCATTACCAAAAAAAGACCTCAAATTTCATGCACCTAAAGTACCTTGTTGGAGGAATATTTAGGCTTGTACTCATACATAATTTATGTACATTTTAACCTCAAGTTTAATAACTTGGTTATTTATTTTCCAACATATCAAAAATTTAGAAATAATATTGAATTGGAAAGAAGAGCTGCTGTAGCCAGGCATACTACAAACAGTGAAGATAGATCTGAGAAAAAGTACAAGGAAAGGTAACTCAAAAGATAAATTACGTGTAATTTTCTCACAAACCAAATCAAACAATAAAAACAAACAAAAAAAGAAATAATAACCATAAAAATAACCATAGAAAAGTAATTTAGGATCCTTTGGTTCAAGGGCAAACTTCTGTCCTTTAATCATTTCCTGCAAATATTATACTTATGTTTATGATAATAACACAGGTTAAGTATGATTTAAATGAAGTTAAAATGAAGTGAATATATTCCAACTCTTTTATCAAATAAAAGAGAGGTAACCTGTAAAGACAGGTAACCTGTAACTAGAATTCTCAATCAACCAATATCATTTTATAAGGACTTCCATTAGTAGATGTTATTCAACTTGGTTTATTTAGTTTAATTTTTCAAACATTTATTTAATGTCTATTCTGGGCTGCATTTGGTGGTCTGTGGGAACACATTGGTGAATAAGATCCTGTTTTCCAATAGCTCTCGGTGGGAAAAGTTTTAAATGCTATGGTAAATAAAGACATATAGGGGTTTGGGAGAACATGGATAAGTAAAAGAATTCAGGGGGAAAAAAAGAACATCAAAAATTTTATAGATGAAAGTTTTGAAGTATAAGCAAGAGTGGGAAGGTAAAGATGAATAGTAGAGGCAAATGCATCACAAACAGAAAGAATAGCATAGTGTGAGAGAACAGAGTGTGTTTAATCAATGACAGAAATTTCAGTAAGTAGATGCACATGCAGTGCACACAGAGTGGGGAGACTGGAATGAAAACTGAATCCTGCAGAACCAGGTCATAAAGTCAGTATACCCAGGTCATAAAGTCAGTATACCCAGAAGGTATACTGATGATATTCAACATCTAAAGCTATGCTGGCCAGAATGTAGAGGGTGGAAGGCATGGGGATGGAAAAGGAGGCAGAATGAAGACTTAGGAGGCTCTCCAGTGGTCCAAGGGAGAAAGTGACGTAATCTTGAACAGTGAGAATGGAAAAGAGAGGAGTGATTTTAGAGATGTTAAGGAAGGAAACGGGCAGGACTTTATGATATATGTGAAATGGATGAGAGAGAGGCAAGAAAAGGGGAGGACTTCCAGAATTCTGTCCTAGGTGATTAGGTTTCATTAAAAAAGGAAGAGAATATAATCTGGCAAATAACATGTTTTGGAAGTATCTAACATTTTCTCTTTCAGCATGAGTAGAATATAGCATATGCCAGACTGTAAATTATACCCAACATATTTTGTAACATGGAAATACTGTTCTGCTTTTCTAGGTAAGAATATGAAATCTATAACTAAATACTCATGAACAAATGTTTTCAATATGGGACTCTTGACAAACCCATCCTCTCTAGAGGCTCTGGTGTAAAAAATGTATTTTGTAAGGGAGGTGCAGACTTCCATTTAGTTAACAAACTTGCAGAAAATAATTTTGAATAAAAAAACCTCTTTTCAGCTCTTTCCATTTGAGAAGTATAGTATAAAGTATTTTTCTGCCCCTCTTATCACTCAGAATTTTTCTAGATCCTGTTCTCCATTCCTGTAGACAATAGGAATCAACACTAGTGAACATTTTGTTTCTTTAATTTCACATATTTTGCAAATAACAATTTCAGTTTGCCTTGTTGTTAGTTCATTTTTTTTCCCTGTGATATAAATGTGATAACCAAGTTAACAAAATTTCTATTTCAGCTCTCAAGAGATTTTGGGGTGGTCCTTGAATAAAATGATAATCTGATAACGTTATCTCCATTTTGAATTATTAGCAAGTATCTCAGTATGTTACGCAAGACCTGGAAGTGTTGTGATGACTGTAATGATCTGGCAGGCAGCGGATTCCTTTACTGAGTATTTTATTATCAGTTGCTCTATCCCTTCGGCTCTCTCTCCTTGCCATACTTGACATTTTCCAGGACTCTCCCTGCATGCCATGCTTCTGGTGCAGCTATAATGTCAAGAATTGAGACTTTTAGATAAAAAAAAAATGTTTGGGTTGCAAGTTAGCATCAGGCAATTAACACCAAACACCTGATTTTTATACGTCAACTCTGATTATAAACCACTGGATTATAAATTAAAATGAGAGTAGGGGAAGAAAACATGTCTATATTCTAGCTACATTTTCATAGAGAGTATATACTTTTCTTTCATGTTTTTATAGATACAAATAAGCTTATTCAAATTAATAACATTTATTATTTAAAATTATTAGTAGTCATCTAACATAGTGTATGTATGTTTTATTTTTCAAATAATTCACAACTCACATGAGGAACTAAAACAATAAATGATATAATGATTTTTCTATTGATATAATTTCCACTGTAATATTTCCTTATTAAACAATGGAAATATATGTCCATGCTTTTAAAATTTAAATTTCTGAAGCATCTAAGAGTTCAATTAAACAGTTCAATTAAACAGCAAATTTTTCATTGCCCTTTAATCTTCTTTTTTACATGAACTTGATTATGACTAACTCGTGCAATTATAAATTATTCAAGGGTAAAGCATATGGAGAATTTTCAGAGAAGTTCCAGATGGTTAAGGTAAAATAATTAAAAGGTTAAATCTAGTTAGATCACACAGTGTCTTTTTCCCATTAAATGCAGCACATGTGTTTCTGAAGAAACAGAAAATGCAAAAAATTAGAAATTAAAAAAAATGATATGGGGGTAAAGAAAACAGGTTGTGAAGCTCAGTATAGGAATGTCTGCCTAGATATGTGCTAGTCCAGGTCTCTGAGCCCACTGTGATTATGACACTGTTAGTGGTTCATCTAAATGAGAAAAGTCAAGGAAGGAAAACAAAAGTACAAGATTGGAGAAGATGTGAATATGAGCATGGGAAACTACCCTTGTGTATCCTTGTATATGAACTTGTTATTTTTAAAAATACTGTTTTTGAATTGAGAACAAATAGAACTGTTCACCACAGGAGGACTCATTGTCTAAAAAACGGAAGTTTTCAAAATTGTGAAAAAAGAACATAGGTTTAGATGATAGACTGTCTCTTTCTATAAAGAATACAACATGCTCTCTTGCAGCTGTTTTTGGACTGAGGTCTGTGGAAGCTAGACGATTTCCTTCAGTGTACCATGTGCTTTATAAGAGTAGAGTAGAAGACACTTCTGTCAATTTTAGGTACAGTTTATACTGAGCTTCTTTTTATTCCTACACAGTGCTTCAGTTCTTTTATAAAACTCCACCCTCGTCTTCCTCTAGCCACAGGACTCCGTTGACCCATTCACTTTTTTATTCTCATGAGGTCTCAGATTATTCTTCTTCCATGAGCATTGCTGTAATTTCCAATGTTCACGACCTCACCTTTCACACAATTATAGATGTTCAGGAATAGCCATTATTTTTGAGAGTAAAATATTTTAAACAAAAACGTATCAAAATAAACCCAAGGAGGTTGAAAAATTTTGGCTAGGAGTACTAATGCGCTATGACATTACAAGCATATTATACCTTTTTTTTTTTTTCCCTGTGTGACTAGTCACCAATTATTCCAAGGACAAGTGGGCCATCTTAGATATGCCATTATTACATTTCGTGTACTAAAGACCTGTCTTAATCCACACCGTATGTCCCTCTGGTCATCTACCTATTTAACACCTCTATTAGGTTCTGGGATGCAATGAGATACAAATCAGTATCACGTCCTCGTAGGATCCAGTGGGGGTGGGAATATAAAGTTAAGAAAATCATCATACAACTATAAAATTCAAGCCATGCTAAATGATACGAGTGAAAGGTACAGTGAGCTATGATGAAGTTTGTGTTAATATTGCAAAGCAATTTCTTCACACGTGGCATCTAACTTTGAAGGCAAAAAGTGAATTGGCCTTATTTAACCTGGCTAGATTTGTTATTTGAATCAAAGGAAAAAAAAGAAAACTACAGTTAAGTAATAAGTAAAGATTTATTCAATTATGATCCACACATCTCTAGTTTGTTACTTAACAACTTTGTAACTTCCCTTCGGTTTCTATAAAAATGACTTTCTGCAAAAATGGGTGGAATTTTTATCACCAATCATCTGGTGTTTACATGGGTTTCTGTGTATTCTCAATTTACCTGCCTTGGGAATTTCACACATCACCTGAAGAATATCATCTGGCTTATAAATGAAGACCTTTGTTTATGTACAAAACTAGGAGACTAAATATTCAGTCATAACCTCATAATCATGATAGGTTCACACTGTATTCGGTACATAGTAAAAGGAGTCATTGAACATTTCACTTTTGATAAATGTGTTTCTCAGTTCCTATGGTCTGGTCACGCTTGCGGTAGGACGACCCAGTAATGCGAGCCAAACCATGCCCTCAAATTACATACTGAGATTCTCCAAAATTCAACTGTAGCTATTTATGTGTTGACTGATCACTATTACTATAGAAAAATATCCTTTTAGTTCAATGAATTTAATGGAGTTATTTATAGGGCAAGATTTGTCTACAAGTATATATAACATATATAACATATAATGAATGTATATGTTATATATGTATATACATAAACACTATATAACAAAAAACTATATGAAAAATATGAATATTCAATGAAACACATTAATTATTAATTTTTCATTATTTCCTTTATTGGCTGATATCTAGTATATAACTACTAGCATTTATTAATTATACAGTAAAGTTTTAGAGACAGACAAGAAAGCACGTAAGGGCATTTAAAAGATAAAGAATTCATTCAAAGTCATTTTCAGAGCTAGATAAAGTATGATATTTTCCTGGGCAGCTTTTCTCTATGCCTCTGTCAATGAATTTCATCCGTATTTCTACAAGAGAACATGTATTTCCACTTCCTTATTATTAAGAAATGCCCATATTAAGAATCAAATACCAACTTTATTTTTATTTTCACTTTTGGTTTTAACCTTGACTCTGTCTCTTATGCCCTTGGGCAAATACCATTCTCTTGAATTTCAAACTTTTCACAAAAATGATAATAATAATATCTCTTCATTGAACATCTCAAAGAATTACTGTGAAGATCAAACAAAATGACGTTTGTAAAGCAACTTTGTAATCTATGAAATATATTATTAAAGTAAACTCTTTTCTATTTTTAATGGAAAAGCTGACCTATGGTAGAAAACTGCTCAGAATATGATGTTATACCTAAGATCAGTCATTTTTAACTTTAGAATGAATTCAGAAGGTATGGTGTGGGAACGAGTGGTGGGAAGAGAGTGAGGGAATGTTCTTGGCATGAACTAGTTGATAACAAGATAGAATAAGCTGTTTTGATCAATCTCCAAAAATTTATTAAGATGTTCTTGTAGTGAGTAAACGTTTTCCTTCTTTCCAGAATTGGTTCTAATTTTTTATTTTTGGACACACTACTCCATGCTTTTTTTGATATTTCTTGATAACACTATTCTATTACATATTATTTCATTGAATTTTCTTATCATTCTACAACATCCTAAGACCTCTTGGAATTTTTTTTTAGTCAGTTAACGAGTTGTCCTCTTGTTTCCAGGTCAGTTTTGAATTTGATAGGCATATTACCTATATTTTTATTGTGTTTTTAAATAGGAGATTAAGTACATGCTAGTATATGCTTGGCTCTGTGCTAGGTCTTGGGGAGAATACAAAGATGAATAAAGATCATCGTACCTGACTTCCATTTAGACTTTTTATAGTCTACTGGGAAGGAAAATATAATATACTGTAATATCTCAGAGAAAATAGTGATTTTATGTTAAATAAGGCTAAAGTTACCCAATAGTTGTGTAAATCAGCAAAGCTCAAGGTATTACAGAAAACCCTCTAAGTGTAAAGTAAATTAAAAAAATGATACTAAAAGTTTTGCTATTATTTTCTTTTGTGAATTTTTAGTTAAATTTCTGCATATGGAGAGAATTATAAAGATGTTTTCTAAGAAATATATTTGCATTCCTTAAAAATTATAGCATTGATATTTTCTGAATATAAAAGTTTGCAAGTTTTAGGTTGCCTAAATAGTCTCAGGGAGGCTTTATGTAAGCTAGAAGACAAAAATGAGAGAAATCAAAGAGGATTGTGTATATCTATAAGAAAGAGAAGACAGAGACTGGTAGAACAATGGGACAATATAGAAGATAAAGACAGAGTGGAATAACACAAGTTTCTTTAGTTCTGCGGTGAACTCATATTCATATTTAGCCATTGTGCTAAAAATTACTTTATGTATACCTTGTTAATTCTCACAAAAATTATGTGGTAGAAGAACTCTATTATCCTCATTTATAAATAAGAAACCCAAGGTTAAATATCTTGCCCCAAACCCACAGCTATTTAGTGATGGTGATGATTTTAACTCAGAATCTAACTCCAAGGAGTTAACCTCTACCCTTAAAGCTGTGAAGCTGGTATCTACCTTTTCCGATGTTTTTGAAGAGAGAGAGAGAGAGAGAGAGAGAGAGAGAGAGAGAGAGAGAGAGAGAGAGAGAGAAACTGGAAAGTGAGAAAAACAAACCAGAATTGAGAAATAGAAAGAAACAACCCTGATTGAACTAGGTCAAGTTGTGTCTGAAGACCTCTCCTGGACTTCTGTTTTCCTCCATGTTTATACTTATAATGACTTTAGAAACTATAACTGAAGGTTAAGACACATGACAGAACCTAACCATGTGTGTTTTTAATATTTTTAAGAGTTGTAAACCTAGCTCATGAGGGTAATATAAAGTAAGGCGGAATTTCTTCAAATTAAAAGAATGTTGAGGTCCCATGCAATAGCTTTTAGTATCTTTGTAGAGATCTCATTTAGGTTCACAATTTCAGAAAGTCCAGTTCACTTTATGGTCTATGGTGTCTTTTGGAGTTGTTCATGTGCATTGTGGCATCCAGTCTTAGACCTACAATAGATAACACAAATACTTCTAGCAAGATGAAGAATGAAAGACCAACAGGTCATTTAAGGAATTTAGTTGTGTGTGTATATATATACACATACATATAGCTACATATATATAGTATACACAACAAATGAGTAACTGAGTAACAAATTGAGTAATTGTCTTAAACTTGTGATTTTTAGTTAAATCTTACAGCATTTAAAAATAATATTAGAACATGGCAGAAATCCCAAAGCTTATCATATTGTAGGTAAGGCCTTATGAGAATTATTGAAGTACATAGAAAAAATTTTTTAATAATACTATTTTAAATAATACTTCAAAGGAAATAAATATATTACATTTGTAACTACAATTTAAAAGTATTTAAGGAAATATACATAATTACATTGCAAAAGTTCTATAATAAGTGATTATTAAATTAGATTCAACTGATAAATAGAATAATAAGATATATAAATTGAACTAAAAGATTAAAGAAGTGTTTTGAATTGGTAACATTTAAAAGTGGAATATTAATATACCAAGATTCTCAGTGAATAATTGTTTTGGCTTACAAAATCCACCTTCTAGGGCATCAAAAAAACTTAACTTGACAATATAACTATTCTTATAGTCAAAGTCATCCTTGAATTTTTAGTTTTATAAACCAATATATTTTCTTTTTCTTCTTTTAAGGTGTTAAGTTACTCTGCATTGGTTATATAAGAGTTGAACTGAAAGTGTTTGAATAATACATTCAGATTTTAGGGGATTTTGGCATGGGGGAAAAAAGCTTTGGAGATATGTCGAGTGAGAATATTTGGGAAAATGGGATTTTTAAAAAGTTATGCTATGTATTTAAATAAAATTCCACATTGAGACTTAGCAATAATAGGAATATGCTTTTTGAAGGTTGTAGAGAAAATGTGAAAAATGCCCAAATACCTAAACAAATTCAGCCATGACACTACCACCTAGAAATAACTAGAGTTAACATTTTGGTGTCTTTTTTTTTAGTTTTCACTGTGTATTTTTATGTTGGTATAAAATACATAACAATATATCAATATATTTATTCTCTTTATATATTTTATATATGTATTATATTAGACACAGTTTTGTATCTTAGTCTCTTGGTTAACTTCATATTGTAAAATAATTTAACTGTGTATCAAAACTATTCTTTGGGGGGTAGGGCCTACCGTTTTAAAGAATATAATCTAATTTCTTCCCATTCCACATTAACCAGATAAAGTGATCTAGATTCTTTACTAGTCCTTATGTCCTGGTCAGACATTTAGCTGTAGGCCATGGACTACAATTGCGTAGAGTTTTAGGTTACAAGAGATACTGACCCTTAGAATCTAGACATCAGGAAATTCCTCTTACTATGTGAAACAGGCCATATATAAGACATGGTAAAGGAGACACAGTTAAGACACCTTGATTCCTTGACTCAGGTGCCACCACTAACTAAACCTCTTCCTGCCACTTACAACTAGGACTGCAAGATGAAATACTGGATGCCAAATTTATGTTAAATTTCAGATAAACAATAGATAAATTTTCAGTATAAGTATGTCCCATAAAATATTTGGCACATACTTATACTAAAATATTATTTATTATTTTAGTGAAATTCAAGTTTTTTATTTGTTCAATCTAACAACACCATGTACAGCCCCACCAATTGCATCAGGTTATAGCAGAGATGGGTCTCAAAGTCTGGTCAACATGTTCCTCTCTGGTTCACTTCTAATTTTTCCTTGTCCTTGTGGGTCTTCAATAATAGTTTTAAAAATCCTGGTCAAAATGAAAAGCAATGAACTCCTGACCTAAAGTGGTTGTCAGGGAAATGGAAAAAAAAAAAAAAAAAAAAAAAGGAAGCAGCAATTTGGATATAGAACTGAGAGATTAAGAATTCAAAGACGATTCAAATTTTTCAATTTCAGGTGAATAAGATAATGACTATGTCATTAAGAGTGACAGGAAAATCAGGAGTCAGGGCCAGTTTGAAATGCCAATTTGAAGATGATTAGCAGGTAGCTTTCCACTTCAAAGGTTTTGCTTTATAATAAATTATTGAAGATTTGATTGGAACTGCTTCAAAAAAGAATCATTCTTTCTTTTTTTAAAAGCTTGGAAGAACACAGACCACAAAAGTTGGTTTGATGTACTCTCCTCAGCTTTCTCCTTCTCTTTACTATCCCTTATCCTTTTTCTACAACTGAAATAAACAGGGCTTTTACATAAGGGTGTCTCTAAGACAAATCTCTGAGATCTCTGGTTCTGAGAACCAGGATTTTTATTTCAAAAAACATTAAAAACACTCCTCGGAGCTCAATAAGGAATGTACTCACTATTGAGAAAAAAGGAGACATCATGAGATTAGGTCCCAGCTGGCCTGTGTGGCTAGAATCAAAGGCTCACCAGAACAGCCTTCGTGACTCATGGAAAGAATAGTGTAACTATCCATTTTTCGCCGTTCTTCCCACCAACCCTACAACAAAACCTGACAACAATTAAATAAAATATTGATGCCTACTATAGCTCAGAGAGAGGGAAAAAGAATAATTTCATGTATTTATATAACTTTTCTGGAGGGCATTTTTGGCAAAATTAATTAAACAAATTAAAAATACTTATACCCATCGACCTAGAAATTTCCATTTGAAAATTAAATTAAGAACATAATCAGAACATATTTATAGAAAGATGTTTATAGAAAGATGTTTATAGCATCATTGTTTAGAATATTGAAAACATCCTAATGTTCATTAACAGTAGATTTAAATACATCATACATTCTCATATAATAGAATTTTACCTAGACATTAGCATATTTTGGAATAGTAAGTGATTTAGGAGGATATTTACAATGAATTACTAAATCAGAAAATTAGTTATAAAACATTATTCCCACAGTATTAAAAAAAATATACTACATGAATATTTTCCTGGGAGTGGGCAAGATCATTATAAAAGAGAATATACTTAAAAGAGGAGTCAGAATATTGCCCTTAGAATGGTGTGACTTATAGGGCTACAGTAGGAGCGAAACTAGCAAGAGGCCGAGAAAGTATGGTTGGAATGGATGAAAGGAAAAAGGCAATAGGCACTAAATAAAAGAAAGTATTGTATAACAGAAATGGTAGCAAAAAATATGAAAAATTTTAGAAAGACGAGGAAAAGGATTAGGAAATATTTCAGAAAAGCTCCAGTAAGATGAGGGGTAAGTAAGGTAATTATTTTGGGAAAGGATATTTTAAATAGAGTGGTAAAGATAGCTATAGACTCAATTGAGTAATAAGATAGTAAAAAAGATTGAGTATAAAATCAAAGAACCAAGTGGTATTTAAGTCTTTACACTACACTGTTATTTTATAAAAGAGAAAACTCCAGATTTTAAAATATTGAAAACATTTATTGAAATATAAAAGTTAAAATTAAAAAATACATGCATGAATATTCATAGAAAAACTGGAAGGATATGAAACAAAATATCAATAGTGATTCTCTGTGTGACAATATTACAAATGGTTCTTATTTTCTTCCACCTCCTTTTATGTTCCAATTTACTATAGCTATTATGTATTTTCTTTGGAATTCAAAAATATGCTATTTAATAAACAATTATTTAAATAAAATAGAATAGTAATGTGTGCCTTTAAATCTCAACTTTGGTAGTGTGGGAAAATATTAAAAACCATTTATTTGCTTATTGATTTAGAAAACAAAGTGGACTAGTAGGAAAGAATTCAGTTCTCCAAACCTAGTAGCCCACTTACAATTTTTTGCATTCGAAGAATTGATTTAAATTTGAGTTCATCTAATTTTGTCAAAAGATGACCTC
This sequence comes from Pteropus vampyrus, assembly GCF_000151845.1. NCBI lineage: Eukaryota > Metazoa > Chordata > Mammalia > Chiroptera > Pteropodidae > Pteropus > Pteropus vampyrus. Next base: position 4,005,543 of record NW_011888883.1, on the reverse strand, counting down.
CAGATTTTAAACCTAAATTTTAACAGTGTCTCTAAAATACTGGAAAGATTTTCTTGGACATAAAAATTGCTCTTTAAATAACGCTTGATGACTTGTGTTTAAAGAAATTAGAAACATAGATTTAAAACTTAAAGGCAAATGAGCTTTGCAAAACAGCTTTTACATTATTTTTTGACCAATTAAAAATAACTAAAAAGTAAAACTAAACTAAGATGAAAGTCACTGTAACTAGTAACTTGATGCAAAGTATCTAAAGCAAAATTTGACCATTTTACATGATTGACAGAGACCAGGTACATTCTCCATAAATGTATTCAGTCCCAAATCAAATAAAAATTCTCTTAAACCAACTATAATGATTCTTAAAATAGAAAGTTTCTTGAGGTTATGGAGAACCACAACCTTCCAGCCACCCAAAAAGCTTTCTACTTTTTGGAATAGGCATCTATTTTGAGTGAAGTATTTTGAGTCCAATTCTCAGTGACAATGCTGAAGTTATTCCTTTGGGCATTTTTGGGGTGGTGCTAGGAAGAACTAACATTGTGTGTGGTCTGCGTTCCTACAGTAATGACGAACGACTAAAAAGATCTCAGAAGGCAAGTGGATAATGCACCCAAATCTCTTTTGTGTCAGTGGATTCTGGGCAATGAAATCTTCAAGGGATGCACAAATGGAATTACTTGAACTAATTTTGTAAATTTTAGTGGATATTGATGTGATATCACCCCCCTGAAGTCTGTTAGGGAGTACTGATTACTCATTTTAAACAACTGCTTGCCCAGGTAGTTTATTCTTAAATGTAGTGCGTTACCTCGGTTTACAGTTGCACACGATACTGCTGGTTCGGTATTTCAGAGCCAGTCTTCCTGTTAACAGCAGGGCTTATGCTTGAGCTGTTTCTGAAGGAGATGACTTGACACATGGCTTCAATCTTCTTTCTCCAGCAGCTTGTGAAACCAGCCAGTTGGCAGATTTTAAGTCTATAACAGAAATATGGGCTGCTATTCTTGCACTGAGCTGGGGTTCTGTTGTTATAGCAGAAATGAGTTTTTCACAACGTGAAATATTATCTAGTAAGAGAAGAAGTAAGGTGGGGGGGATGGGAGAGGTGTGAGGGTACATGGAGGCACATATAGATGATTAAATATAGAAACATAATACAGGGCTGATAATGTCAATTGCAAATGGGTGGCTATTATGTAAAATGGGCAGATCTCACTGTTTCCGTTGTTCATGTAGCATAGTGCCTGTTCAAAGTCTGGCATTGTGATAGTATAGTAGTTGATTCTCTCAAGCTCTGATAGTTTTTTTCCAAGATAGAGATCATCAAAAATATATTATTCCATTTCCATGTTTCTTTGTATGGATGAAGTAAAAATTGAATTGGAGTCACAAATCTGGAGTTCTAATCTAGTTCCACTGTCTGTAAATTATATGTTAGGCAATTAGCTTCCCCTCGTTGAACTTCAGTTTTCTTTAACTATAAAATGAAACATTTGGAGTAGATGATCTCCAAGATCTGTATTAACCCTCAGATTCGAAATCTATCAGTCATAGTATTGGCCTGTCCCACCTGGAACAGTGGTTCCTCTTTCTAATTTCAACAGCCTGAAAGACTGACTTGAAATGTGTGATCTTCTTTTAGGTAATTTTCTCTCTTGCAGTTCAAGACCTCTCTTCTCAGGGTTTTAAGCTTAACTCTTATTTAAGTATATTTGACATATATGAGTTTGGCTGAGAATAAAAATGACTTTCCATATAATTAAGAACAATTAGGTGAGGAATTATGATAGATAAATCATAGCTTAACATTTTCATTAAATAATTGAGTAATTTGGGGCAGAACATTTTACATTTTAGGAACTGAGTTTCATTTATCGAAAGAACATAACACATTCTCTACTTCACAGAACTTTGTAAATATTGAATGGGACAGTATTTGAAATATAGTATTTTGAAAACATTAATTTCTATACATGAACATGGTGATATTCTATATTATGCTTATTAAAGTAACAGAATAGTATAACAAATCATTGAAAAATCTTAAGTCAAAGCTATTATTTTGTAGAAACAATAAAGTCAGAATTAGTTAAAGAAAGAAATTTAGATATTTTGGCATTATTTGTATATCCATTTAACATGTCTATTGAGTACCTATTAAGTAACAGGCTCTGTTCTTGGTATTTGGAATATATCTGTGAAAAAACAGACAGAGATCTCTGTGCTCATGGAGTTTACATTTTATTAGTTTTATTAGCTGTTAAGAAATATGAGTTATTTAAAATATTTTGAAATAAATTTTTTCATAAGCAAAAATTGATTGCTAAGGCGTAATCTTAACTATTCCTCCATTTTATTACTTCTAAAAAAAATACTGCATGTGCTTTCTCCAACTATCTGATAACTTGCTAAAGTCACACAAGTTCTCAAAGAACCTATACAATGGGTTGTGATAAATAATACGATCATAGTGATGTCTTCTTCCAGGTGAATTGTAGGGGGTCTCAGTGTCCCAAGATTATGTTTGGACCACTGGATGATAGAGCTATAAATATTTCAACATGTCAGAATAAAACAAAAACAAAGAAACAAACATATAGGTAAAAAGAAACTTATTTTTTGTAGAATGTTAATCTGGTAATAGTTTTATCTAGATAAATAATTTAAACACTGTTCAATTTGCATAAAACTATTATGCACATTTCATGTTATGTTTATTTTATTTGATTAGTTATGATAATTATTGTTATATAAATACAGATCAATGGCATGTATTACCTTGGTTTCATAACATTTAAAAAAATACTTTATTAAAATGATTTGTTTTAGCTGATAGAGAGCTAATAATTTATTTTACTTAATATTATGGATACAATTTTTTTCCTCCTACAATTCTGACACACATTCTCATTTATCAATCTTTTTGCCAAGAGCTAAGCAGCTGTACATATTTGGAAATAAAAACTGGAGCAACTTCATTTAAAAAAATTTTTGGAAGTTGAAATTTCCTTAGCTAGCTCTGTGGTTCATATTGAAAATAAAATTTGATGGCTCTTTTTTAACTCTCTTTTGTTTTGTTGGTGCTTTGGCAATGAGCTGTTTTTATGGATTCCATTTCTATTTTCTCTAGGGATTATATAAAAACTAGGCATCAATATTATTCTTGGTACTAATTGCCTGAGAAATTAATTCGTTGATGGGTATTTGTTTATGGCTTGATATTCCAGAGTTAGCCGTAACATCCAGGATCTAGTACTTCATAAAATATTATGGAAATATTTGTAAAATCTCAGGAGTATTTTTTCTGCCTCAAAAAGTTTCCATCATACAGTGACAAAAAGGATGGCAAAACGAGGCTGTGGCAAAATACCATTGTTCCTATGCTAAAGTAAATTAGAGATCAATTTGGGTTAATACATCTATAATAATATATTTTAAAATTTTGATCCCAGTGTTCCCCCCACCAATATTTTAATGTAACTTTTGCAAAAAAAAAAAAAGGTGGAATACATGGCGGATTATACTTTTGTTTTTCTAATAGTTATGAGGGGCAGTGAACATCCATTCATCTTTCTTCCTTTCCTACTAAATTGTGAGGAAATCAATAAAAATCCTTTCACTTAAGATTTTTGTAATTAATGATTTTTCTTCCCACAGCAGTCATGAGAAATCAATTATGGTTAGTCAAATTCTTTTTTTTTTTAACATGGATCATACAATTGGAATATACAAACAGCCTCACATTGCTTTAGGGCTCTACCAAATATTTGAACACATGAATCTTGTGAACCTAGGAAGATCAACAAGGATCTGTTTTTTAAGATTTCTGTGGTTAACTTTTCTTCTTTTTGAAAATTTTTATAAATTAGAGAACTGGCACTTAGAAATTCTCTCTAATAATCAGCTCATTTTGTACTGTTTTCTAATAATTATTAGGGCCTCCAGAAAGTAATATAACTAGTTGGAGAATTATTCAACTAATCAATCATCAGTTGACTTACTGTTGTTTTCTACTGAATGCCTAAATATGTGATTTGATTGATTACCCTACTACTCTGGTCATTCTGGTGTTGGATTAACAAACCAAAACTTTGTATTTTCCTGCATTGATATTTATCTTGAAAGAGGCTATGTTCTGGTTACAAAGCTGATATGATATTGACATTATTAATGACTTCTGTAACTCTACCCAAAAAGTACACATAATTACAGCTGATATTAGTTTATATAAGATGATAATAAGTGCCAAATCAAAATAACTGGATAAGTCACAATATTTGTGTCATATAAATGAACCCCAGGCCCAAACTGACCTCGAGTTTACTATTCCTGGTCAATGCAAGCTACCAAGGCCCCAAGCAGATAACAGTGGAGCTCAGTAAGCTGCAGATAACCAGACTGGGCCTACAATAGCAGAGCAGCCTTTGATGGAAAGGATTTTTTTTTCCCCATAGTTCTCTGATGAACCTTGTAGGCTCTCTACAGCTTTCTAAATGTCACACCCAGATTCGGAATTCTTCTAGGAGAAAATGCCCTGGGTAGGTAGCTGAGCAATCACAGGACTGGAATGGAGCAATGGCAGTTTCAGGAGTGGCAAGGTAGAGGATAAGGTCACAAGGAAAATCAGATTTGGGCAAAGAATAAAGGGAAGAGGTGCAGGACAAATCAAGAGGCAGGCAGTGTGGAGGAAAGAAAGGACAGACTTTGAGGTCAGCAGACAAGAGAGTGGAAGCACTAGACCCCTTCTACAGATAGGGCTTAGAAGAGGCCCTCCCTTGACAAGGAGCCAGGGATTTATCTTGAAGTTGCATTTCAAAGCAAACAATTTCAACTAGAGTAGTGGTTTTAAACTTGAGCAAGCAGCAAAATCACTTGGAGAGCTTCTTAAAACTCAGATGGCTGACTTCTACCCCTTCACCTTAGCATTTTAAATTCAGTAAGTTCCCATGAAAGCCTGAGAATTTGCATTTCTAACAAAGTCTGATAAGAATTTTCTTGCTGGTCTGAGAACCATTAACATCGGGAGTATGTTCACATGAGAGACTTGGAGAGTTCCATGGAGATTTTGAGGGTACTAAATCCTGCCTGGCAAATGGCTGAATTTCTCCGTGACTCACTTCTCTCATTGACAAAAGGGAAATTATATCTATCTTGAATGTCTAGAATAAAGATTAGTGATAACAAATGTCAAGTGCCTAACATAGTGCCTGGATCGTATTAGCAATTCAAAATATGATAATGGTGGTGGGAAAAATGATGCAATTAAAGGATGCAAATGAGAGGACCCAATTGCAACACTAAAATTTTAATCACCTCTGGAAGTTCTGAGGCGTCATAAAACAACATCTTGATAGTCTTCTGACTTCATCCCACTTCTGAGAAGTTATATATGTTTTAAAATTTATGTTGTTCAAATACATGTTGTGTAGACCGTTATTTCTTGTAATGTGAAAATCTTTTAATCCCATACTTAAGGTATGTGCAGTAATTTGAAAGCAGACTCTACAGGGAAGAAAATGTATGGGTATTTTCCCTGTGAGATCAGTATGAAAAAAGTGTTTTTTTCAGATAGGATCAAGGTTAATAGGAAAATATTAGAGTTTTAATTGCTGTTGTTTTCTTTGTTTTATTATGAACTGATCTTTTATTAAATCTATCACTTATGGTCCTAATCTTGTGATTGCTACATAAGATTCTATTCCAAAATATAAGCACGAAAGAATGATTGCTTTTAATCCAAACACATGTTTTACTTTAAAAACAAAACAAAACTATTTATAAAGAATGAGTTTTCCTGCCTTCACACCCCTCCAAGCCTCAAACTTCACTTTCAGACTATGAGTCTGTTATCAACAACTTGGTTCAAAGAGATTCTTTTCATTGTTCTGAATGACAACTAAAACAAGTTAGAGGTTTTTAATGATTAAAGAACATGCACTATTCAGCAACTGCTTACCAAATTAGTCTGTTTTACTTTAAAAAAGTGATATCGAGATCGGACTTTTTGACTGAGTAACGTGTTCTGAAATCATAGACCATAGTTGTATAAGTTGCGAGTAAACACAAACACCTGGACGACATTGAGCTTTGAATGAGAGATTATAACTATCACTACAAAACTAAAATTATAAGTATTGACATGTTCTGATTTTTTTTTAGATATCAAGTTTTTAAGTCCCCGTTTATCATGGATGTTTTAAGGTACAAATACTGCAAGAGGAATAAGTTATCTATGTGTACACTCTGTCCATTCACTTATTTAAGAAACATTTACTGAATACCTTCAATGGTCCAGAAACTGTTCTAGGGCCATATTTCTCTCCCTTTGTGTATATAAAGACACTAACCAAATGTTTAAATATAATCTTTTATTTGTTTATTGCACAATAACTTATAGACAATTTATTTTATGCCAAGCACTTTTCTAGATTCTGGATTACAAAGAAAATTATGCATGATACTTACTTTCAAGGATTTATACTGTAACAGAGAGAAAAACCTAAGCCATTAACTAATTAATTAAACAAATATTTAATGAGCATTCACCATAGGTCAGACAGTGAAGTGGAACTAGAGGATATGCTATAACAGCATCCAATCAGACATGAGTCCTGCCCTGACAAAGCCATCATACTCTAGGGAAGAAGAGAAAGAGTGGTCAAGTAAACAAGTGGAAAAATTAGGTAATGTGATCTAAATTAATTGAGGGAGGAAGTACTTTATATAGAATGATGAGAAGCTCTTCTACATGTGATATTGAACAGAGACCTGAGGAATGACAATTAAAGTGACACATGGGAGCTAGGAGGTTACAGAGATGAACAAGGGGGAATTAAGAGTGCTTGAGGAACAGAATGGTCCCAAGGTGGCTGAAGAATAATGAGGTGTTGGAGGTAGGGGGTGATTTGAAATGAAGTAGGAGAAGCAGAAGGAGCTTTGCAGGCCATGACGGGACTTTAGGCTTGATTCTTAAAGCATCAAGAACATTTTAATGGACTTAAAACAGGTTACTGATCTAATCTGGTCCATTTTTAAAAGATTATTCTAGAGGCTGCGTGGAGTATGGGTTAGAAAGGAGTAGAAGATGCCAGGATGTAAGACAGGAGATAAGTTAGGAGAGTATTGGAATCAACGAGAGCAAAAATGATGTTGGCTTGGATTGAGATAAGTGGTCGTAAAGGAGATGAAGAGAAGTGGATAATTTAAGATATGTTTTAGAAGTAGAACCAGTGTGGCTTGCTGGTAGATGGAATGTAAATTGATACACGAAGTAAAGTGTCCAATAATGGTGTTATGCTATATGTCCCAATTGAAAAAGTGATGAATCCTCCTTTGAGGGTGTGGAGCACCAGGGAAGCCTTGAAAGAAGATAGTGATGTTTGAGGTGAGTCTGCAAGGTGAGTTTATGTTCACAAGCAGTCAGGGAATGTGCAGAGCAGAGGAAGGGTGATTTGAACAGGCGCGCTAGCATGGTAGGTGTGATTCAGATAATTGAAATGGCCATGGTAGTCTGGAATCTTCAAATCTTATAACTAATCTCATATTCTTAAGGTTTTTTGGAGGGTAAGAGATGAGTTTTTCTTTTTTAAATATAAAAGGTAAATTTAAGTCCATTTTTGTAGTATGAAAATTTCTCAATGGAGAATTTTGAGAGCAATTGTAAGTGAATATGGGATTATAACATAAATTGTCTGAGAGTATAATGAAGTAAAAGTGTTTTGTACCACAAAAGCTACAGTCATATTCATTTCAACATGACCAGCATGTCTAGCACTTTCAAGGTAATGAATACATTCCAGAAGATTGTCTGTATTTTTTCCACACTTTAAATAGCATGAAGATGGTTGAAACAATTTGCTGTGGCATCAAAGCATCGTGATGGGTGTTGTCCTCACAATTCTGAAGCAGAATTTAGCTTTGGCAAAGAGTGGGTATTTTAATGAGTACTAGCTTACATTTTTCTTGGCATTAGGTTTATATAGGGCCATATTTCTCCCCCTTTGGAAAAAAATACAAAAATGTAAAAAATGACTATAATGGTTAACCAAAATGAATGTCCATTGCTGCTAGGTATTTTAAATAACATCAGGTAGCATTTTGTGAAAGGATTAGTGACTAGTTGCTACTATGCGAGTGTTGCTTAAGTAAGAGAAACAATTTTGAAAATGTAAATATAATTTTCTCAAGACTTAACTACATGCAGAGTAAAATTAAGGAAAATATTATATTTACAAAAGTTAATGGAAGTAGTCATTAATTTGACTTGCTGGTATTCTGATCTGTTACATTTGAGCACAAGAAGTACTGTCGTTTTAAGTGGTAAATACTTGAGTTTCCCAAAATGATATCAAGGGCAGCCTTGTTGACTCCATAATCCCACCTGGAAGTATTTTTATATGACAAAAAAGTAGTTTAAGGAAACAAGTTTAGTGTTCAACCCAAGTAAAAATTTGATAATAAATATGAGAAAGCAATTGATATAGAGAGACTTTTTAGGATTTCTCTGTTTAGTCTTATGAGAAAATAGAAGAATATATTCTTATTTTTTCAGAAAAGCAAATGTCTCTCAACACATGCCATATAAGGGTGAGGAACACAATTCTTTCTGAGATTATGAATTTAATTGTACAAAAATCTCATAACATTTTAGAAAATTTTATTTCCATTTTGTATCCTACTACCATGGTCTTTATTTGTTCAGCCTGATTGCAGGCTGACATTTGGTATCACTCTTCAAATTAATTTAAACTGTAAATTTAAAACATGATTTTAATTATTTGTACTAATTTATTTGAGAAACTGTGTGAGCCCAAGTAACATAGGAGAGAAGTTTGAACATAGAACTAAATATTTGGCTCACAAGTTTTGTATCATATGGCTTAAGAATCTAAATTAGATGGCAACAGGGAGAAAAAAAATCTTTATTAGGACTGAAATAATCGTGTTTCAGTGCATATTGAGTCCATATAATGTAAAGGATATAAATATAACCTGAAGCATACATTATATTTTATCTGAGATATCATGGACTGCATGGTATAGCATTATTATGTTGCAGCAACTCCCTCAGGATAAAAAAAAAAAAATCAAATAAGTGAACATTTTATTGGGCACCCTTCGTGGGCCTAGACTGTACTTGGTGCTATTGGACAAGGCATTACTATTAAGATGCAATTTCCTCTCTCAAGGAGCTTCTCAGATAATAGAGTCATATCATTTTCTTATATTAACTAAAGACAATATAGGCAGATATGGTAAATAGCATCAAGGTAAACAAAGTGCCATGAGGTTTTAGAGATAGAAGAGATCATGTCCAATTAGTGGAGCTGGACGAGATGGCATTTTAAATGGGATTTGAATGATTGAAAAGATTTTGAGTATCAAGAAGAATAACTTCAAATGGATAGGCAAAGATGGAATGTCTAGGGCATATGATAAAAGAATATTAGTATGGCTGAAAAAGTTTTTTGTAGAGAATAGGATGAGGCTGGGTTTCCTATGGAAAGCTTTAGCTTGGATACAGATGGTTTCTTAATTCTCTCTAATCAATAGGGGTATTAATGGTTTTTGAGTGGAGTGGTGACATGATCAGAGTAGTTTTTTTTCAGATGGATAAAATCTCCAATAGTATTTAGGAAAACTTTGCTTATGAAAAACATTAGAGGCACTGGGACCATGGAGAAGATTTCTACAATAATCTTGGTGAGAAGTTGCAAGGATCAGATGGTGTCAGGAAGGTGAAAAGAGTGTACTGACCCAAGAAGTTCTAAGAAATTTACCTAGAGGAAATGGGATTCATGAATATTATAATCTTTCTTTTATTCCAGAATTTGTCTTTTACTTTAACAATACTAATACTTCTGTAAAAATTTCATGTTCAAATGGAAATAAATTCCTTGAGAATAACTGAATACTTCTGTTTGTGTATAAAACTTAAAAAGGAAAATAGAGAAAAGATGCTCTCACTTATCAACTGAATCTGTTTCTTGGTGGGTACTCAGCAAAAAAACCAAAAATACCAGTAATGTGAATAATTAATCAAATGAATTCATGCCTGCTGGTTTAGATGTAAGTTATTAAGATAATTTTGTTTGTTTTCCTAATAATTTTCTCAACAATTATGATTTTTCCTTAACCAGTGAAATTTTGACCCATATGCTATTAATGAAGATTTCAAGTGTAAATAAGGGTGAGCATCACTTTTTGATCTGTATTGAACCCTTGAAAAAGTTTTAAGAAGAGTAAATAAAATAAAACCCTGTCTTTTTATCATAGCAGCTTTCCCAACAAAGAAAAAAATCACTGACAAGGCAGTTCAGTTTTCTTTAACCTTTGCAAATCAGTAAGATGTAAAGGCCATCTGTACTGAATCCAAGGTACACATTGTATTTCCCTGTAATTTCTTCTGTGAATTCTGTTTATATCTTTTGGAGTGTGTGTATGTATGTATGTATGTATGTATGTATGTATGTATGTATGTATGTTTATATCTTTTGGTGTGTATGTATGTATGTATGTATGTATGTATGTATGTACGTACGTATGTATGTATGTATATGTATTTGCTGTCTAAAATGGCAAACCTTGGTTGTTAGCAACTAATATCTTTTCTTAAATTATACCTTGACATTTATTTTGAAGTACTTAACCCCGGTCAATCTATTTTATGATAAAACCTTAGCCAAGGTGGCACAAACAGTCGTGCAGTTTTGAAAAGTGTATTGCAATAAAAAAGATAAGAATTTATTTTTTAACAATTCTCAGATCTCATTGAAAATACACTGTGTAAACAGAATAGCATTTAACTTACCGAAAGCTCGGTAAACAACCAAATGAATATGCATAATATAATTACAGTGGTAGATCTTTAGAATGATATTGGCTATGTGGCACACTTTCCATTGCACCAATTTGCCCTCACTTTAACTTTGAAAATCTATTCAAGGCAAGGGCATATTGGCAAGGTACCAGCCCACAGGTGCTCTTACTTCTATTCACTGCGTTTTAGTTCTCTTGCTCTTGTGTAAATTAGGAGCAGAATTTACCTTTAGAACCAGGATGGATTTCATAGTATACATAAAACCTCTGAAACCAGGATGGATTTCATAGTATACATAAAACCTCTGAAACCAAGGTTTCTCATACTACCTGACTTTGAGTTGCTTTCCTATATCTACAGGATCTGCTACTGCTTTCTTAGCTGATTTTCCTTAGCTTGCTACCTTATGTACTCAGTGACAGCTGGAAGGTCATTCATCATTTATGTTTATCGGGACTCTCATTCTTCTGTTCTTGATCATCTTGGTTCATTTGCTTATATGTCCTGGATGTGACTAAGGAACTTTGTGGATTGGTAGTTTCATTTCCCCATTGTCTGTTTTTGCTAAATCAATAAAAATAATAATGCATTTCTTAGACTCCAAGATATTATTGATTTTAAGATACATCTTCAATGTAGGATCTCCATATTAAATATAAGCTACGAATTTACTATAAACTTACTCTAAATACATTATATTTATTCTCAAAAAGCTACTTTGCTAGTACCATAGTCTATGCCAGATTCATAATTTGTGAGGAGTAATAAACTATTTGGAAGGTTATCAAAGTATACAAGCTTCTCTGGCAACAATTCTTCTCACAATTCTGAATGGAGACATGAAGTTTCCATTTGATGGGAGAGTCAGGAAACCAAATCTGCCAGATTCTCGACTTCTGAGATAAAAGCCTGCTATATGGGTGAAGTTATGGAGAAGATTTCACAGTAACATTAAAGTGAAACAATCCAATAGGCCAGCCAGACCCCTTTTCTAGTAAGTTCAATCATTTCAGTCTGCCTAGGACCGGGATTTCAGTGCTAAAATTGGGAAAGTCTTGGCAAACTGGAACAGTGGGCCGTCCTACCTATCCCCATACTGCTTTCTGCCTTTTGGAAGAGACCGAGGAGTCAAGGAAAGGGTCAAGGAATTGAGGTGTAGGCAGCGAGAGTTTCTGTTACCCAAACTAATTTGAGGCAGAGAAGAACAAGTAGAAATACAATTAGATTTTTTCTTAGAATTTTTTTGGAGAATTAGAGAGAGTGTGGACATGTATAACACTTTATTTTGCCTAGATTTCTAACATAAAAAGCCCAGCAGATCAATTCCATCCCATGAGGCCTTTGAGAAAGCAAGAGAAGCACCAAGAGTGGCCTAATGAAAGGTCATTGGAAGAGAAAGAAAAAAGTGCTTTATACCAAGCACTTTGCCTGGTGTAAAGGCATAAAGATCAGAAATGTTGAAATGTATCATTCTTACAGGCCTAAGTGGTAGAACACAGTATTTGAAGGGTATATTAGTCATGGTTCTCCATAGGTGCAGAATCAATAAGAGATTCTCTCTCTCTCTCACACATGCACACACACACATTTATTTTAATAATTTGTAAAGATCTATGCACTCCAATATTCATGGCAGCACAATTTACAATAGCCAAGATATGGAAGCAACCTAAATGCCCATCAACTGATGATTGGATAAAGAAATGGTTCATATATACAGTGGAATATTACTCAGCCATTTAAAAAAAAAATGAAATCCTACCATTTGCAATGACATGGATGGACCTAGAGGTGATTATGCTGAGTGAAATAAGACAGACAGAGAAAGATAAATAACATATGATTTCACTTATATGCAGAATCTACGAAACAAAAACTAATCAAAAACAGACTCACAAATATAGTGGACAATTTGGTGACAGACAGAGGGAAGAGGGGTTGGGGTGCTGGGAGAATGGGGTGAAGGATTAAAGAAGTACGAATTAAGTAGTTGATAGTTGGTCATGGGGATGGAGAGCACAGCAGAGGAAATGCAGACAGCATTAATATGATGGCTAGCTGGAGGGCCAGAGGAGGGAGAGAGCAATTAGGGAGATTGTTTTATGAACTATATAGATGTCTAGCCAATGTACTGTATACTTGAAACTAATTTAAATAAATAAATTTTAAAAAATTATACAAAGTAAAAAGAAAAAAAAATTGGCTCATGCAATCATGCAGGCTGATAAATCTATAATCTGTAATGCAGGCCAACAGGCTGGAAATTCAGGTTGAGAGTTAAAGTTGTGGTTTCGGGTTCAAAATCTGCAGGGTAGAAACTTAGAGTATTGTATCTATGTTGCAATCTTGATGAAGAACTGCTTCTTCTTTGGGAAACCTCTTTGCTCCTAAGGCCTTCAACTGATTGAAGGAGGCTCACTCACATTATTCAGGGTAATTTGCTTTACTCGAAGTCTGATTTAAATGTTAATCACATCTAAAAAATGCTTTTGTGGCAACATCTAGACTGATGTTTTACCCAACAGCTGAGCATGGTAGCCTATCCAAGATGACAAATTAATCATTACAAAGAACAAATTCAGTGAATCAGTAAAGGGAAAACTGACCTTTTGAAAAGGCTGAGGTATAGACCCCCAGCTAGGGTCTACCTGATACAAAGTACAGCTGGGCTTCAGGCAATTACTCATACCAAGAAACAGTGCAGAGGCCAGATAGACACCCACACAGTACCCAATGTGCTACCTGATAGAGCCAGCTTCAGATATCACCCCAACTGAGAAAACAGATTACAAAAGTTTCAGTAGCTGGACCTTCAGTAAACTTGAGTAAGAGAAGCCACAATAACCTATGATCTCATAGTGAACACATATTCAATTTCTTAAGAGGTTCTTCCTCTTCTTTCCCTGTTTGAAAATGAGCAGCAGGGCCAGGAATGGAGAAAGAGAAAGGTTATATGATGCCTGTGATCAGCAAGGATGTTGAGATAACGCTGAGCTGGCTTTGAAACCTTGGATGAAACTAAATTGACCTGAAAGCATCTAGATATTATTAGCTAGTTTATTTAGCATTTTTGCTACCAATAAAAATGGGGTCTTGAGAGTTAATTTCCGTTACAGAGAATTTAAAAAAAACCACACAAATATTTGAGAATTGTATGTACTCATACATTACTATGGACTGAATGCTGCCCCCGCGCCCCCCCCCACCAGCCCTACCTCCAATTTCTATGTTGAAGCCCTAACCACCAATGTGATGGTACCTGGAGATAGAGCCTTTGGGAGATAATTTTGGTTAGATGAGGATATGAGGGTGGGACTCTCAGCTGATGAGATTAGTACCAGAGATCAACTTGTCTTACAGCAACCTAAGACAAGGCTCATAAGCAAGTTTCCTTGTTTATTAACACTGCCACCTACCAATCTGGAGTGGTCTTCCTTTCTTCAGTCTCTCCTTGCCCTCTGTGTATGGGATCCAATTTGCAAACCAACAGCTTGTTAAGCTGATTCTGTAAATGATGTAAATTGGTTCCATAACTCTATTAAAAGAATATGACTTGTATAATTGTTTTGAAAAACTATCTGTTGTTATTGAAGTAAGTGTAAACTGGGTTCTGTGAGCTTTCATAAATATTAAAAATAGTGTCATAGCTTTTAATTTGTAATATACTGTATTTTAAAGTAAATTATAGTTATGACATTTCCCTTGCAGATATTTTAATATGCGTATTACAAAATTAAGACCATATTTTTAGATAATAAAATAATGTCATTGCACTTGACAAAATTAATGACAGTGCTAATACCCAGTCCATATTCAGATTTCCCTGGTTGGTCCTCTAGATATTCTTCACAGGTGGCTTGTGCAAACCGGAATTCTATCCAGTACCACACATCACATTGGTTGATATATTCATTAAATCCCTCTCACTCTCTAATGCTATTTTTATTTTTGATGTGAAATTGTTGAGTAGAATGAATCACTTATCTTGTGAAATAGCCTGCATTTTTAGATTTGTTTTTATTATTCAGAAGGAGATGTCATTTTGTTTGTTCCTCTCTGCCCTGTCTTTCTTATTGCCCAGAAATAGGTGTAAAGGCTTAATTAGAATTCACATTAAATATTAAATATTAAATATTCACATTAAATATTTTTGGTGAGATTCGGTAATGTTGCCTATTTTATATCTCATTTTAAAGTGATATCTCAAACTGTCTTATTGAAACATTTGTAGAACACTTATAGTATTTTCTGACTTGTAAATTTGTAATTTTTATAATATGTAGACATTATCTCTAAAATATGAACAGAAGGAAAAAATCTATAACATGTCAAGAAACTTCAAAATTTATCTCCAACTTCTTTGATTGTTTTCTTCCTTTCTCCCTCCCTTTTGCCTCCTGTCTACCTCCCGTCCTCCCTTCCTCCCTTTCTCCTTTCCTTCCTCCCTCCCTCCCTCCCTGCCTAATGCCTTCGTTTCTTCTTTTCATAATGAAGTTATAAATGATCTGTTATATAAAAGCAGATATTTATGCAAAGACCTTAGGTTAATAGATCCATTCAGTCTAGGAGTAAGTAATGAACAAGGGAATTTTTTGACTTTAAATGTATTTTGAACGTTTTTTTTGTTGTTGTTGTTACAATACTTATATTGAATGTACGATTATGTTAGTACTGTAGTATATTGTCTAGGTATGGTTGGGCCAAGCAGTCTGATATAGCAATTGTAAAAATACATCATCCTCAAGAGAGGAAACGATTCTTCATCTGAGCCGCCTTTGATGTGGCTAGCAGTATATGAAATGTTCTTATTTTTTTTCTAAGTATTTACCTCTGACCTCTGAGGATTTGATGGTATCAAAAACAGAAATACACATGTCTCAGATGAAAAGCATTTTTGAAAGATGTTCTGCCTAGTGCTTCAAATCCAAGCTATTTGGACTTTATATAAGCTAAAGAGAAGTATTTTGATGGAATCAATTCAAGCCTAAATGTCATGAAATATACATCTTATCCAACTTAAAAATGAGTATTTAAAAAAAATTAAGCTACAATATTCGAGCATAAAGTATAGAATCATAACTGCGCAACTCGATGAATTGTCACAAGATGAACATTTATGCATTATTGGCACACAGATTAACAAACAGGACATGATCTGAACCCCAGAGGACCCCATCATGTCTCTTCCTCGGCACTACCAGCACACACACACATGGATAACAACCGTTCTAACACTGTAGATCAGTCTTTTCTGTTGTTTGAAGCTTTTATTAAAAGAATCATATATAATGTACTGTTTTGTGTATGGCTTTTAAAATTAGTGTAAATGTTTTCATATTAAGTTTTACTTTTATATGAATGCTGTGTAGGGTACTAGAGTGAATGTAAGTATTTGAGTTGGCAAACTGGAATACAAATCTTGAGTCTGCCATTGACTAACAGTACTAGCCTTCAGTAAGGTACCTCTCTGGGCTTCAGTTTCTTCACCTGTAAAATGGAAAATATTAATACTCTCTTAAATGACTATTGGGAAGATCAAATGAGATACTATGTGTAAAGTACCTGGAAACTAGGAGAAATTCAATAATTGCTAGCCCTTCATCCTCCTGCTTTTTCAATTTAAGTGTGCTAGTGAGAGAAAACAAATTTATTATTCTACTTGCAAGCTAAAAAATATTTTGTCGTGAAAGACCCATGTGTTGTTCAAAGGAATGCAATAATCTTTGCCAAAATTTTTAAAGAACTGTAATTTTTTTTTCTTTCTTTAAATTCTGGCAAGTTAAATATGTTGCAGTTCTACTGTTAACAATATTGTGAAGACTCCAGGTCTTACCAGTGCCAAAGGAAATGTCAAGTGACCATATGACTTGGGTAATTGCAGGAAGTTATGAAGTCAGGAGATTCAGTGTAAATCACCACTCCCAAAGGTGATTTCTTTCCCCTCTCCTTCTCAATTAGCTAATGAGGGATTCTTAGACAGTATTTACTCTTAAATTTAGTGGAGTACTGTTTTGCTCTGAGAATGTCAATGTACTAAATAATAAAGCTTAATTATATTTAATGTGACATCTGTATTATTATGTTCATAGTGAAAATTAATGCTTGAAAATAATCAAATGAGATAAATTTATCTAATTCAAAATTTTAGTGATTTTATATATGTTCTGAAAAGTATTTCTTTTAAAAAATTCTGAGTTTAGTTATGGAGCAAATCAGCAGATAATTTTTAAGAAAGCCTAAAAGTTACTTTTTTTAGAAATGAAAGTGATAAATATAATGTAATTAATAATATTTAATTGCTAATGATGTTATTTGTTTTCATAATTGGCGAGGCACCTTAGTATTTTTGCTCTATTTTAAATTAAAATTAGTACAATTAAAGGTAGTTTTGTTTTTCCAGTTAGAATATGTCAGTTAGTATTCTTCCTTGATCTTTATCGTTATTGTGAGGTTCAGAAGGTAATGGATGTTAGTTTTTTTCCATACTAACATAAGATGAAAATATTTAGAAATATCTAAATTTTTCTTTTCATGTAGGCATGATTTGCTAATATTTTAGGTAAGGGTATCTGTGTATGCCAACCAATGTCCAAAGATTTTTATTCTTTATTCATAAAATGTTATTTAGCATGGTGTAGGTCTTTTTAAGAACTTTTTCCGTATGCCCAGTCTAACTGTGCATAAATCTCACCCAAACCATTGGCTTAAAAAAATAAAGTTAAAAAGTTCCACTAGGGCCTTTGCAGAAGCTGGATGGCCCAGAACCTGAACAGTAGACTGTTGTCCTGTTTTCTTTATTACCAAAAAACCAGCCACTTTAGTGAAAAAGATGTTATACTTTATTCTTTCTCACACATAGATGGCGCTACAGACCCACCATCACAGAGACCACTCAATTTTCACTACTGGCTATGAATAAGCATCCTCTTTGTCTGGTCTTCAGATATTTTCTATTTCTAGAGAACTAACTGGAATTATGGATGAGCTGAGGTCCGTAACAATGGGCAATTATTATTTTGTGTAACCAACCATGCTAACACTTAGAAACAGCAACATATTGGTTGACTGGACTTTTTAAGTTTCAACTTACTAATTGGTTAGAATTGTGAGTGAAGACAAAAGAGCCTGATTTGGACCCTGTTGTTTTAGTTAATTGTTTTTGAGATGCTGAGTACTTCAGTATATCTTTTTTGCATCTGTTTTCCCATTTTGAATGGGAAGGAACCAATATTTATCTACCGTCTAGTATATACCAGTCATTGGGCTATTTATAAATGATATTTAATCTCCTATTCCCAGTGGGGGATGGCTTATTATCTTTATTTTACACATCATAAAGATGAAGGTCAGAGATATTGTATGGTCTGAGAACTCGTAACAAGTAAGTCATTGTGTTGTGGTTCAAGCCTTGTTCTGTATGACTTAAGGTCTGACTTCTAGTGTCTTTTTTATTTAAACTTGTTCTGGAAATAATAATACCAATTTTATAATATAACTTTAATACAAACCTTATAATAGTAGCATTGGCTTGTTGCTGCCATGGTGAAAGGTAAATAATAGCCCCTTGGAAGGATAAAATACATCAGGCTCTTTTTTAAAGACCTTCCTTCAACTGAGTTACCTGGTTAATCAATCCTCTTTTCTTCTCTGTAAAATATACTGACTTGTATAAGTGAGGATTTAGAAACATACACAGTATGCTCCCAGTTGCTTTATATTATTTACTGCAAACTATCAACTAGAATTGTGATATTTAAAATTTGTGAATACCATTCTCAATTTTATTAGGAATTCCAAGAGACTGGACACTTCTTAGTTCATGGGAATCATAGGATGTGTGGTTTGTGCATGTGTGTTTGGGGTTGACAGATGATAGTTTATCAAAAATTGGCTACTTTTAATGATTTGACAAGATATTTTACTGTATCATTTAAGCTGAGTGCTTCTAAAGATTATTAGAGGTAGGAGGGAGAAAAATTGGCTATCCATAATTTTTAACTTTTAAAATATCTAGAAAAGACTAGCTAGGTTCTCTCTCATAGACCCAGTTAACATGATTACATCAGAGATACATATTTCTTTTTCTTAAGATCATGTTAGTGGGATTTCATGAAACAATGCTTTTTTAATATAAACTTTCTAAATAAGAAAGGTGCATTTTGATTGTATTCTGTGATTTGATGTTACTGTTACTGTCTCTATAACTTAGTCAGATTATAAGGTTTTCTTGATCCAACTGTCATAACTACTTGGTAAAGTAATTCCAAGACAGAATCTATGGTGATCTTTAGGAAAGGATACCAAAGAGAGATGATAACACAGAAGCAGCATCAGAGATCAATATTTCTAGGCACAAAGACATGAAGATCTCAGGGCTAAGGAAATTTGAAAATGGGATATTCTTTAAGAGGTAAACAACAAATAGAAATTGATCACCATGGGTCAAAAGTTCAAACTGAGTCAAAGAGAGCCGATGTTCACTTAAGTGGGCACAAGGCTGGCTATTGGTTGGAGGCACTAGACCAAGAATTTAGTTGTGATTTTGACAGCTAGAAATTGAGGTCTCCGATGTGGAGAAAGGGTTGTGCAGAAATGTAATGCCCAGCTAGTGGGAGTACTGGATCTTAGGAAACTTGGTAATTGAGTAGAATTTGAAATAGAATCTCAAAATTCAGATTACATAACAGGGAGATTCTTTTACCTGTGGGGGGCGGGGGAAGTTCCATACACTAACCATTTTATATTATCCTTATCTTTCTTCTTGTTATATGCACCCTTCTACCTATACATTAGCTCTTACTAATTTTGCTTTTGTAAGAACTTTTTATCTATATTTATTCTCCTCTCCTACTTTGGCAGTTTTTCCCTTCTTCTTGGATATTCTTAATAGCATTCAGAGATTCAAACATAATGTAGGATCTTTCCATATAATCAAAAAAGGCAAAGTTTTTCTTTCATCACAGTCTGTTTTCAGATTTCACCAAATTTCAATGTTTTTCATGGGGTAAAACAACCAATAATAACAACAAAATCCCAACCTCTCAGGAGTTCTTTACATTCTTAGTCTTCTTAACTTACCATCCATTCTCCAGTAGTCTGATTTCCATCTCCATTTCCCTCTAAAATTATTATCTCAAGATTTTCATGACAAATAAGCAATACTTATCTGTCTTCATTTCCCTATACTTCTTAACATTCAATACAGATGTCCACTCACTTTGTATTGAAAAAAAATTTTTTTTTTTTTTTTGGTTTTCCGGACACTATATTTTCTTGATTATCCATGCAAGGAATAATTTGACTTTTGAATACGCAAAAGAAGTCACTAGCTATCCTTTTAATGCCTTGCTGGAGCCTCTGAGGATTATTTGATTCTATGGGGCCTGTGAGCTTTGCCTCTGAGCTATTTTATAACTGGGAATTATAGATAACTAAAAGCAATGGATAAAATTATTGTCTATAGACATGAAAATAAATTCTATCTGTTAGAGATTCTCATTCTTCCTGCCTTCTGAAAAAGCTAGTTTTGAATCCATTTATAAATATATTTCATCATTTTTTTTACTGTATATAAATTTGTGGTTCTTTGACTTCTCTTTGAATTGGTTGTGGCATCTCTATGGTTTTCTCAACTGATGAGTTAAATAAAATTTTGACGCATTTATTTTATGGTGTATATCTATATGAGAGTTATAATTTTTGCTTAAAAAAATCCTTTAACACCACTTCTCCTTGATCGGACTGACCACTGTTTCTTGATGTCATTGGTTGGCTTCTACTTCTACTGATGATTAGCTTTTGCTCTATTTTCTCTATAAGTGGTATCATTCAGGCAACCTCATTTTTCAGTACTATCTCTGTGCTAATTATTCCCAAATATTTTTCTATAGCCCTAACCTCTCACCAGAGTGCCAGAATCATATATTCAATTCTTTATTGGAGAGCTAGGTCTTATCTGTATCTTGCATTTCACAAGAAAAAAAAATGAATGTCTTGATTCTTGTTCTCCCTCCATCTATAAAATTACTACAACAATAAGCAAATTCATCAAAAACAACCTTTTCCTCTTCCAGGTTTCTCCATTTCAATGAATGTTAATACCATCTAGCCAATTGCTTAAGCAAAAAACTCAAAACTCCATATCATTCTATCTATCAATAATCTCTGTCTCTTCTCTCCTAAAGTATCTCAAATTGATTACTTGTCTTAATTTACGCTGTTACCACCACATCATCTCTTGGCTGTGTAGTTTGCCTTGCTCAGTACTTCTATTCTTACCATTCTATATTCCATTTGCTACCAAACAGCCAGACTGAGCTTTTAAAACATAAATTAGATTACTTTACTTTAATACTTAAGCTCCTTTAATATTTCCCAATTTCATTTGCAATAAAATTCAAATTCCTTACTATGGCTTGCATAGTTCTTTGTCTATCATCTCAAATCACTTCTCTTACTAAAATCCCTGTCTCAAGTACCATGCTCCAGCTCTAGAGGAGTTTTTTCTATTCCTTGAATAATCACAAAACTTTCCTGTTTCCAGAACTTTATACTTACTGTTTCCTCAATCTAGAGTGTATTCTGTCTAACTTTTCATATGTTTGGCTCTTTCCTATTATAATGTGAAATGAGCATCTTCCAATTTCAAATCACCTTCTTCAAAGAGGCTCTCTTTACTCTGCCTAAAGTAACTTCATCTCCCCTTATTTTATATTATACCACTCAGTTTTTTCCTTCACAAAATTTACCAGAAACCACAATATCTTTCTTCACATCTTTAAAACTGATTTTATTTGTTTATAGTCTGCCCAACTTCACCTCTCTCACCTTACTTTCTTCCTCCATATAAAGCAGTACACCAGGGAGGCAGGTAACTTGCCTGCCCTTTTCATCCTCATATTTCCAGATTCCAGGATACATCCTGGATCATAACAGACACTTAAAATACCTTTTAAAAAGAATAAATAAGTGAAATATGGATCTATTTGCAGTATAATGATTTGTCAATATCCACTTTAACCTCTACTCTAGAAGATGATGTGTAACTTGCAATGTAATTTTTACTCCTTATTCTGTTCCTAGGATTGGTATCATGTCTGTTCCATAGTAGGTACTGAATAAATATTGTGGGTCCCAGACCTGGCTGGTCCCAGGTCTGGCTGTGATCCAGGCTCGTGGCTAAGAATAGGACCTCAGAGTTAGAATGTTACATTAGCGTAGTAGGGTGCCTGCGCCTAAAATATGTAAACATAATTCAGCTTATTATATCACACATATGTGACTGAATGCCACTATTGTACTCTGATATGTGTGGAGCCATGTAGTCCCCCAGGGAGCAGAAGGGGTGCACAAGAAGGAGAGCAGAACAATAGCAGAAGAAGAAACCCACTCCCTGCAGTAGATTGCACTTCCCCCAGTAGAACTGTGCTCCACACAATAAAGTTGGTGCCTGTCATTTCATTCTCATTTCAGCATCTTGTGCATTCTTCCAACTGGGCATCTCACCACCAAAACCTTTCCCCTATCAGCTTGGTGCTAACAAATATATTTTTGAAATATATGAATAAATAAATTAAGTAATGTAATCCCAAGGTCAGAACAGTTCGTAGCTGCCACTTATAGCTCTAGTATTTGAGGCCAGATGGGAACCAAATTCTGGGGCAGAACTGAGTTCAGAGATGAGGAATGATTAGATGTGGATAACTTGTTTAGAAGAATAGGCAGGAAATAGGAAAATCATTGTACTTTTAGCTCCTAGGCCATTTCTTTTTTTTTAATATCTACAAATGTTTCTCAATTTACAATGGGGCTACGTCCTGATAAACCTATTATAAGTTGGAAATAGTATAAATTGAAAATGCATTTAATACACCTAACCTATTAAACATTACAGCTTAGTCTAGCTTATTTTAAACGTACTCATAATATAATATCCAAAAAACGCTGGCAACACAGTACACTGTAGAATATCGTTTGTTGTATCAGCTGTTCTCATGATCACATGGCTGACTGGAAGTTGAGGCTCTCTGCCACTGCCCAGCATCATGAGAGAGGATTATACCATCTATATTGCTAGCCTGAGAAAAGATCAAAATTCAAAATTCAAAATAATATTTCTGCTGAATGCTTATTGCTTTCATCCATCATAACGTCAAAAAATCTTAAGTCGAACCATCATAAATCAGGGACCATCTGTAGTTTTTAACTAAGACTTATTATATGGGATCT
Source organism: Pteropus vampyrus (assembly GCF_000151845.1). Taxonomy (NCBI): domain Eukaryota; kingdom Metazoa; phylum Chordata; class Mammalia; order Chiroptera; family Pteropodidae; genus Pteropus; species Pteropus vampyrus. The sequence goes on along the minus strand of NW_011888883.1, from coordinate 3,982,493 downwards.
CAAATTCTATGCACTTATAAAATTAGAGGTTTTTTTAAATAGTCTTCTCACTTAGTAAATAGCCTTGTTCATTTAACAATGGAACACATTTTATTTTGTGCATGCTTTCTCTCCAACCAGAAACTTTTCTGGTAGAGGGATATCTTTGCTTTTGTTAGTGGTCTGATAATCATATTCATAAGTTTTATCTGAATTTATTTTAGGAGTTACAGGAATTGAATTATGCTAAAATCAGGATAACTTTTTCTCAACTCCAAACACTTAAATATTCCCTAATTAAAAACTTAATACAAGCTCACATTTCTGGAAAAGCTTAACAGAAACTGTATTAAAAGCAACAGAGATTCAAGATATATTTTAAATGTTTTTTTAGAAATTATATATAAAATATAAATTATTAGTAGAAAAATAAGACAAGGCTCATTTTTATTGTATTCATGTTTCTTAAAAATCAAAAAAAACTGAAATGTCTAAAACTACAAATGGAACAGAAATAAGAGGATGTAGCACAGTTTCTTTTGTTTAGAGCAGAAATCTTGAATGGGAAGCTTTTTTTTTTTAAACAGGCAAAGAATTATTTTTAATGAAACCAATGCGACAAAACTAATACAAATTTATTATAAAAAAATGTCTTATTTCAATTAATTCCAATTGCAATGTGTTAAGATTAATTTGAATTGGTAAGAAATCTTGAAAAAAATTAAATATAAATACCGATGTTTAAAAAAATGTCTATTTCTCTTAAAGTGAATGAAAATTCAGCTTTATTGGTGACTCTTCATTAATTTTAGATCAAAAGAATTACTACAAACAGATAAGACCTAACTCTGTAAAACTATTCATAATTTAGGAATAATTCCTTGATAGAAATTGATCTAATAATAAATATATAAAATAAAAAGGATACAAATTAAATAAGAATTTAAAAAGTTCAATGATTATCAAGTCCAACTAAGATAATTTTTAGGGATAATTTGGGATAATTGAAAGTATCTTAGACAATGAATGATGCCTGGCCCTAATTCATTTTAACCTAGGACAGGTAAATTTATCCCAGTGAACAGGAAATCTTCACCTACAAGATAAGGGGATAAGACATCTTGACTTTCTATGTTTATACTTAAAATTCAGGTCATCATTGGACAATAAGATATAAGGAGTCATGATCAAGTCTTAATTTATCCATTACTGTACTTTAAGCTTCTAATTCACACAGAGAAAAAAATTTTAAAAAATCTAGTCCAAAGTTTTTTTTCATACACCACACTTTTGAGAATTATCTGAATCATCATTTTGCCTTTTCCTCACTTTTGATTTCCTGATCTAAATAGGTCTTATGGCAATGATTAGTTCTTAGATTTAATAGTCTTAGAGATAATAAGGTCAAAGGGAAAAATAGTCTTTGATTCTATAATCCCTTTTTCACTCATTTTCCTCACTGGAATTGTTTGTTTAATATACTACCTCATCTACTCTGCTACTTACATGGGTTTCTTTATAAACTTTTAAAATTAATTTTTTTCTTTCTTATAAACTTTTAAAAAAATATTGGAAAATACATGACTATGAATATAGAGGATATAACTAAATATAACAAATAGTTTTTGAACATCTGGAAGAACTGTAACCTCATGCTAATTTCATTCATTTATTCATTCATTCATTCATTTTTGAGAAAAAGAATAATATAGTTAGCCTGATAATCTTTTAAAGTTGATAAGAAATGTTTTATATTGCCTGCACACATAAGAAAATAGAATAAAAAAGTAAATAAACTACTTAAGATACATAAACGAGTCAATGGAAAAATTGAGACATAAACTTCATAGCAGGAATTAATATAAAAACACTAAGACAGTATTAGATTACAGCTAAGCTAGTTTTAAGTAATTGGATGCTTTAATTCATTATGCATTACACAATATATAAAGTGATTCTTATAAATAGTTCAAGAAAATGTATGTCTAATTATTTAAAATTAATCCAAATCATTATTAAGTTTGGTTAGTAATGAATATTGAAATAGATAAATATTACAGTTTAAAGTAGACACCTCTTATTAAGTTTTTGTTAGGCAGAATGATTTAGAAACAACATGGTCCAGTGTGCCTACAGCAAATATTGACAATTTTAACAAAGGCATGTAGCTCTCTCTAAATTTCTTCTGGAGAAACCATGTTCACTGCTCTGGGGGAATTCTTTTTTTCCATTTTTTAATTTTTTTCTCTAGGAATGACAACTGTTTAGATTGAATGTGTCTCTTCAAAAAGATTTTTGAAAAATTCTAAATGACAATGTGATAATGATATTAGGAGGTGGAGTCTTTGGGAGGTAATTAGATCATGAGGGTGGGTCCCTTATGACAATAATTAGTGCTCTTATAAGAAAAGACTGGATAGAACTCCCTTTCCCTCTTCTCCCTCTATCTCTCCCTCCCCCACCCTTCCTATCCCCTCCCTCCTCTCTTTGCCCTCTCCTTTTCCTTCCCTTTGCCTCTCCCTCTCCTCCCCTTCCCCTCTCCTGCTTCCCCCTCCCCTATCCCTTCCCTCCCCCTCCTCCCTTTCCCCTCTCTTCTTCTTCCCCTCCCCCTATGCTCCCCCTCCCATCTCCTCTCTCTCCCTCCCTCTCTCCTTCCCTTTCTTACTGCCTCTCTCTCTCTCTCCTCCCCACCCCCACCCCTCAGAAGCCAGTCATCTGCAAACCAAGAAGAGTACTCTTGCCAGACACTGGACCCAGCATCTTGATCTTGGACTTCCCAGTCTTCAGAACTGTGAGAAAAATACATAAATGCTGTTTAAATCTTTGGTATTCTGTTATATCAGCCTAAACCTACTAGGGCAGCAACTTATCAAAATGATCACATAATTACAGAACTTACTGACAGCACTTTGTTGTGCCAAAATTTATTGCCTATGTTTAGTTAGTAAATTTTAGAAATGCAGCCTCTTATTTAATACTGCAACTTCTTAAACCTTGAAGTAGCCCTAAGTAGCTTTGGTCCTATTCATTTTAACATTATCTGGAGTTTTTCTCAACTAGAATAGCTATATCTTTATCTAGTCCTACATCATCCACTTTATGAACCCTTATTTTGTGAACAATGCCTTTTAGAACCTTGCAATAAGTGGATTTGCCACCTTCCATGTTGTGCTGGTTAGGTGAGGTACACCATGCTGTAGTGGAGCTCTCAGACCAATAGTAGCCAATGAGCACACATTATAAGGAAATCTGAATAATTGGGTAACCTAAAAACAGTAAAAAAAAAAAAAAAAAGATTATTTTACAGAAATAGTTTAGTTGAACTGTTTAAATTTGCCTTTATTGTAATAGAATCATTTGAAAGGTAATTGTGGCTCTGGGCACTCCCTTTGATTTATAATTTGGGAATTCAGCCATTTTGAATTTTTGTTTTAAAATTTTAAATTAGGTTATGTAACTATCTTAATTTACTTTCATATTGAATTGTTAAGGTGAATAATTTTATTTTGATTTGACCATGCCCAGAAAGCATATTTTTGGTGTGAAATGTCAAAGTATGTTTTTCTTCCCTACATGAAAATAGCTTGCAGATTTGGTTGACATTTGATGGAAAGTGATTTCTATAGTTTGAGGCACAAGTGAACTTCAATTTTAACCTTGTGATGATTATACATGTTTATGGAAAATGAGTTGAAATGTAGAACTGCAACCATTGTCCACATTTTTCAGGCTTTGCCAGGCCTGAATGCCTTTTTATTTAGAAAATTTTCCATGCCTTTGGGTTACTAAGAATCAAAATAATGTAAATTGGTACATTTGATTCAATCTGTAGCCCAAAAGGCAGTGACTGAGTTGTAGTCACAAAATCATGTTTTGCATGGCTATGCCTATAGCTCTTAGAACACAGTGCTGGCCTATCAAGAAGAGGGGAATACCATTTTGGAGAAATGGTTTAGCTTAGGCCTGATACTCAAGGAGAGAAGTCAGAAAGCAAAGTTACAGTATTTAAAAGCATGATGCAATCTCTGGCTGATCTACAGTGTTATTCATAGTTAAAGGCTCTGTCTGGTAGGTGGGTACTTAATAGCAAATGAAATACCTATAAATAGCATGGTGGCACTCTCTTGGATACAAGGAGAACTCAAGAAGTTTGAAATAAGACCTCAGCCAGTAGCTGAAAGGACTGGGACAGAACCCATTTCCCAAAGAAGAGGGAGCTGTCTAAAGCCAGGCAGTTTATCAGGATCTTGGCCAAATTGGCTGGAGTTCAAGGTGCTAGTACCAGAGGCATATTGGAACACAAACTAGGTTGTGGGGCAAAGCCCAATATACAGAATTTGCACAGATGGGGGAAACACAAACAAATGCTAGGTTTTAGTGACCCAGTTATGGGGATTTCAACTACCTTTAAACCCCACTTATTACCTGAGAGATGATCTCAGTGTGATTCTCACTGGCTTGAGGAGAGAGGAGTCTTGAGTCTATGGTTGAGGGTCCTCAGTTACTGGTGGTCAAAACAAAATCACATGAGATCTCTAGACAAATATTTTCAACTCAGTAAACTGATTGGTTTTATAGTTTTCATTGGTCTGATTGTATTAATCTTTTACGTTAGTACTGTATTGACACAATTTAAAGAACATGGTATTTTCTTCTACATGACCTTGAGCTTTTAGAGACTTAATTATAAATCTTTTCTCATCTGAAGTATTTAGAATTGTAGACTAGTTTGCTTGGTTTTGTTAAGCAGATTTTAAATTATTTGGGTCATGTCCAAACTAATTTCAAGTAAAATTTTTGGAGCTTCTTATTAACATAAAAATACATTGAGGAAAGTATACAAATCATAACTGTAAACTCAGTAAAGGCTTACAAAGTGAACATGCCCAGATCAAGGAATAGAATATTACCAGCCCCTAGAAACCTCATTAGTTCCTGCTTCTAGTTACTAACTCCCAAAGAATAACCACTCTCCTGCCAATAGATAAGTCCTGTGTGTTTTGACCTTTATATGAAATAAATTATATAATATATATAATTTTGTGTCTGGTTTCTTTTGCTCATCATTATGCTTGTGAGATCCCTCAATGTTGTTTAATCATAGATCATTTCTTATTACTGTGCAATATTTCATTGTACAAACATATCATAATTTCTTATATCATTTATACTATTGGTAAACATTGAGGTAGTGTCTTGTATTGGTGCTGTTATGTATAATATTGCTATGAATATTCTAGTATGTGTGTTTTGGTAAACACATGAACACATTTCTGCGGATATCGTGCAGTGGAATTTATGGGTCATGTATCAGTGATACTTTTCAACGTGCTATTGAAGTTTACAATTTTATCAGTTAGCCAATCCCAAAGATTTTCTATTATCACAAATGTATCATAGATCTAGCCTATCCTTGTTTTACATGATTTATATTGGCCTATTTTTTGCCAAAGTTTTTTTACACGGAGGTTTAATTATGTATCTCTTCTATTTTACATTTATAATATCCCAGATATTAACTCTTGGGTATAAGTGTGTAATTTTAATGAGAAAATAAAGACTACAACAGCCCTTTTTGTTGTTGTAAAAATTTATACATCCATCTCTAAATTTTAAGCTTTAGCCACTAATTATAGAGTATTAACATAACATAAGGTTGTTCTCCTTTTTAAAAATTTACCATGTTAAAATCTGTCATTTTAGAACAAGTAAATACATGGATATTTATTCATATTAAAACACTGTGTTGCCTTAAAAAGATCAACTTCAGTTTTTTTTAAACAAACATCATTTGTAGAACAGTTTTAAATTTACAGAAAAATTGAGAGGACAGTATACAGAGTTTTCATATACCCCACACACAGTTTCTCCTATTAATATCTTATAAGTATGGTGTACTTGCCACGATTAATAAAACAATATTGATACATTATTATTAACTAAATTCTATAGTATATTTAGATTTTCATAGATTTTAACTAAGACCATTTTTCTGTCCCAGGATTCCATCCTGGGCACCACATTACATTTAGTCATTATATCTCCTTAAGTTCCCTTAACTGTGGCAGTTTCTTAGATTTTCCTTGTTTTTCATTACTTTAAGAGTTTTGAGAAATACTGGTCAGATATTTTGTAGAGTGTACCTCAGTTGGGATTTTCATAATGTTTTTCTTTATTTTCTTTAATTAAAAAAATTTAATTGTGGTTCAAAAAACACGTAACAAAACCTATGTTAACCATTTTTTTTCCTTCCAATTTGAGCATATGCATCACATCACATAGTTACCAATCTTTTGTGTGTGTGTGAGAACTTTTAGGTACTACTCCCTTAGCAAATTTCAAGTATGCAACACAGTATTATGAGCCACAATAACTACGCTGCAAGACTGAGGCTGGAGGGCCTGGGCCTGCCTAGAGCATGGGAGGGCATGTCTGCAGCCAGTTCAGTGGACCCTTTAGGGTCCACAGCCAGGACCAAGGTCAGCGGGCCTGTCACCCAGGTCATTAGCAGACATGACTCCTTCTGGATTCCTTTGCAGATGGTACTGGTGGCAGGATAAAGGGCAAATGAGGCTGTAGCTGAGTCCACATGAGGACGGTTACTTTCAGGTCTGAGGTGGGACCAGAGTCAACAAGTCTGTAACCTGGTTACAGGCCTACTTTCTCAAAATGGCCCTCCTTAGTTTTGGGATCCACCAGAGTTTCAAAATCTCCTAGTTAGATTTCAAGGTTTTACAAAGGCACTTTTTTTCTATTGTTGCCTGTCAAATTATTGTTGCTGAAGGAGAATACGAGCAGGGGACCTCTTGCTATTTGCCAATGTCACTTCCATTTTAACCACTTTCGAGTGTATATTTTAGTAGTGTTAACTGTATTCACATTGTTATGTAACAGATATTTGGAACAATTTTATCTTGCAAAACTGAAACTCTATACCCACTAATCAACAATTCTCTATTTCCACTTCAACATCCCAAGATTCTTTTAATTATTAAGTTCTCCGGTACACTTATAATTCTGGTTTTATGTGAGACAAGAAAGAATATTTATTGAAAATCTACTATGCTCCAAGGATTTTGTCAGCTACTTTTTAATATGCTTTTTTTAATTCAGATTTTATAAAAATAGAGTGAAACTTTATGAACTGTCCCCATTTTTCAGATTTGAGAATCTTGATTTTGTTCAGTAATCTGCTGAAGTTTACATAGCAATTGAACCCAAGCTAAACCTGTAGGAACGCAAAGTTTATGTTCTTTCTTGTGTAATATTTTACTTCCAGCTTCCTAAGATTCTGCTTATTATATAACATAATGGAACAAATAAATGACTATCTACTTATAGAAAAATATTTTATAAATGAAGTTATGTTCCTAAATGAATGAAAAGATTAAAATTTTTAACTGAGGAAGTAAAGAGAGAATTGATAATTTAACTACATATTTTATTATTTCGGTAGAATATATTGAGGTTGTATTTTAAGTACTTAGTATTTTGGAGCTGGAAAGCCCGCTGTCTCAGGGTCTGCTGCACTCTCGACCATTTCACATTCCGTTCCCGTGACTGACTGATGTGCATGACTATGACAAATGTTTGGCAGCTGCACTGGGCTGGGCTTGTGAGTGTGAGGACTCAGGCTGTCATTAAACTAGGGCCTGGTGCCAAGGACTGAGTGCATGCTGAAGACACTGCTCCAAGCTCCACCACCCTATTGGCCAAGGCACAAGTGCAAACTGTGCTTGTGAATTTATCATAAATTATTTTTTAATGGAACAATTTTAAATCAGACAAAGAAAATGCTTTCCCTCTGGAATGGAATCCCACCCTATTGCAATCTGAATTTGACTTGATAAATAATGGGATAGGCTACTGAGGGAGATTACAAATTACATCTCTCAAAGGGTTTTAGAAAGAGAATAACCATCTGTCCATGATGAGTCCTAGGTAGGGTTGTGTCTGTGTATCTGAAAAGTCCATGGTGTTGTAAAAGAAACATTTCAGTAATAGGAAGCAGACCTAGGCTTTAGTTTTCAGCTTTCCAGTAACTTTTCTTGTGACCTTAAGTTAGTACTTTGAATTCTGTCACCATATTTTGACATCTCTGGAGAGTGTGCCCTCGTCTTTATATCCTTCTGACACTTAGATATAAAGAAGTCAACTCTAAATTAAGATGGGAGGTTGGACTGAAATGTGTTTTTGGAAAACTAGCTCCATGGGTGGTGAGTATCTATCATGGGGTGGTGGGGAGGAAGAAATGAATAGAACAAAATTAAGCTTTTTTTCAATGTTAAGTTTTCTCAGAGCCTTTAGTGGGCTAAAGAATAATTTTCCAAAAATTAAATGGAATTAAGTGTTTCTCACACATACTTAACCATGAAACCCATTTTGTGCAACATATTGTGGTCTTATGTTCTATTAAACATTTTTTGAGAATCACAGATTTCAAGCTCAACATTATAATCTCCAGCTTTGAAAATTCAGTGTCCGTGTTTTATAAATACCTATACTTATTTTAGTACTTATCAAAGGAAGCCTAAAAATGTATTCACTAATTAACTTATTCAATAAAAATTTAATGGCTTCCATTATGTGCTAGGATAGTGTTTGGTGCTGAGAATACATCAATAAACAACAACAAAATTTCTGCTCTTGCAAAGCTTATATTTTAGTGCAGAGAGACAGACATTAGACAATTAAGTAATAACATGTAAATATGTGCTATGGAGAAAAATAAAAATAGAATTCTGGGTTAATCTTAATGACTTGTTATAAATGAGTCCAATAATTGAATTTAGTAGAAGTGAAACTGTGATATCTGAAGCCAGGTCAGGAAAGACTGCCACTTTTTTTGATTCTCTAGGATGACTGCTCTCTGGACGCTTTCTCATAGGTTGTTGCCACTGGGAACTCATGCTCTGGAAATCCCAAGCCATAGGGAAAAGCCAAATGTAGGTGCTCTTGTCAACAGTTTTAGTTGCCCTAGTCCTTTGAGTCATTTCAACCCAAGTACCCAACATGTCAGTAAAGATTCCTCAATATAACTTCAGTGCTTAGGCATGCAAGTTACTCCTAGCCATTTAAATCTTCCCAACTGAGGCTCCAGAAAAAGGAAAAAAAAAAAAAAAAGACATGTCTCCTGTGCTCTCTCAATTCCTGACCTACAGAATCTTTCAGCATGACGTGTTTGTTGCTCTTTCCCGTGAAATGTGGTCTGTTTAGCAATAGTAGAATCTGTAACAAGGGTTCTAACTCTGTTTGCTAAAGTCACAACTGGGAGAATGGCCATGATTTACTTCAATGGGCTCTTTTATGTCGCCTCTTCTTGTTGCAATTTAGGTGGAAATGAGGTCAGATAGCATCTAAGAAAAGCCTGGTTATATGCTTGGTGAGGGTAAATCAAAAGCTGTGCCTTGCTTTTGGGTCAACTATCAACGGCTTAGGTGACCCCAAATGTGATTTATTCATAGTCATGAAAGTCAATCTGTCTTTAAGCAACTCATAATTATAAACATCACAGAAGACTGATACATTAAACAGGTTGCCTACTTATTAACTCATAGATTTATAACATAGTATGAACTAAGAATACTCATGTTCGTTGCTTTAATTATCATTTCTGTACAGAAATTTCTATTTAGGAAGTTGGATTGTTCAGATGCCATAAAATTGGAGCAAGAGTTTTTGATTGATTTAATGGTTGATAAATCAAGCTGTGATAAACTAATTATTCATTCCTATGAGACACATGAAACCCTCACAATACAAGAAATTGAATTTAATTGTCTGCTTACTTTTTCTCTACACAGAACTAAATTTGTTTCACTATGTATACTTTTTCTGTTCTATGCTCATCCCCCAATTTTGATACATACATTCTTGAAAATATCCACTGCCATTAATTGATAACATCTTTCTTTACACCTGAAAGCCATTCTGTCTTTTTAAAGTAATTTTGAATGTATTCTATCTTCTAGTTCATACTATTGATTCTATATTCAACTCTTCAATACTCAGAACCAATTAATTCTACCCTCTTTATTAAGATGAGTAGGATATCTATATTTACATGAGGTCTTAAGGAGGCAGATTTCCTAAAAGTCCAGTGAAGACAATGAGTAAGACAGAGATCTTCAAAGAAATCTATGAACTAGTACAATTATTTTCTTTAAAATAAGCATGAAAAAGCAGAGGAAATTCACAGAACATGAATGTGAATTATGATAACATTGATCTTTATTATATGACTGATTCTTAATTTGAAAGACTTTTGAAATTATTCTTAATGGCTTTGATGACAACTTATAGCACTCACACTTCCCTTCCCACTGGCCCCTACAACCAGTTCAATCAACTTTTAAAAACTTAAGTTAAAAACTTAAATTCATTTTTCTCTAGGAGTGGGAATTTCCATGCCACTAAGATGCAAATCATCATAGCTCTGCAGTTATTTTATGTATAGAGAGAATTCTAGTTCTGCATAGTTGTTACAGACATTAGAAAGGAAGCATATGGTTTCTGCAACACTTCAGAATCCTTTAGCCCGCAATTATGACTGTGTATATATTTATTTACAAGCAAAGTCTTCATCTTTGATTATCATAAATGAGCTATTGTCTCTTTTTTGCTGACACCCTACAAGAAGAAAAGAATATGACAATTAAAAAAGAATGAATGATAAGACAATTAAAGAGAAAAAGCAAACATTTATTCAGCATATACAAGGAGACTATATCCATTAGGAGGGTGTGAGTGGCTTGTTTTCATGCTATGCTGCTTGTTCAGTGCTGAGGTAGAATCTATAAACTTAGAGAAACTTGTAGGGTTAGTCAGCCTTAAAACAAAACTGAAAAATACCTTGCTTCCCAAAGCATTTTATTGTAAAGATTGGCCCAGATATTTATAACATTATTTTATACTTCCAAGAATGTCTAAAAAAGACTTCTAGTAGGTAGCAACAGATGCAAGACATCCCCTCTCCTTTTTTTGGTAAAGTCCTTGGCTCCATTTGTTTTCTAAGCTTGGATACTATATACATTTCCCTCTTTCCAAATGGTTTTAGCAATACAGCCTCTCTTCTTCATGGCCACTCTCTTATTCCTTGTCTTCATTTTCAGCACACGTGCATTGAGAGCCTATTTTGGACCAGGTACTGTGCAAATAATGGATAAAAGCAGACATGCTTTCTGTCCCTACAGAGTCTAAAATTTTAATAGGAGGTAGTTCTTGTTATATTTTGAATTGATGAATAATAACAAGTTAACATTTATAAAGTACCTATTCTGAGCCAGGCACTGTGTTAAATGCTTTACATGTGTTAACCAGTTTAATTTTCACATCATATGGTCCTACGCAATGGATAGTGTTATTATGTCCATTTCCAGGTGAAGACATTGAGCCTTAGATTAACTTTCCCGGGAGTGCATAACTTTAACAGTCAAAGGCAGGACTTGAACTTATAGTAAGTAGAAGAACATTTTTTCCTTCTCTCTACCTCCACCCACTTACGTCCCAAACAAAAACAGAATTGGCACAGTGAGCTGTGGCTGGTTAGTCAAACAAAAACAAAATTGGCACAGTGAGCTGTGGCTGGTTAGTACCTTGGATAGCTCCCAGGGCCTCCTTGGGCCTTTTATTCTCAGAGCGTCTCAGCTATCTGGTGTTTTGCCTTCCCATTTCTCCCTCTCTGTGAGTCTCTGAACATTAAGGGGGCTTAGCCAACTTCATTTAGTAACTAATTCATCAATACGTATTTAATATTATCTGGAAATGCTATAGTGTAAGGATGGAAGGAGAATATATGGAGGCAAATGTGCCAGTATAGAGTCAGTGATGAGGATGCTTTCTCCTCATTCTGCACTACTCCTCTCTCTACAACTCACACATCATCCATTAGAAGAGAAAGACAGACCTTTTTAGCTAGGAAGGTATTCCACAGAGATTTAATGACCCCAGGAGCTCTGGCAGACTTGTAATAACACGTTTTGAACAGTTAATCAGGAGTTTAACAAACAAGATTAAAAGTTGAAATTAAAATAATTTCACAATGTGGGGTATAATTGGTTTCTTTTGTGCTTTGCTCTGTTGAGCCAAAGATATCATGAAATCAGACATTTGCTCTAAAATACATTTTGCTTTTCTTCACAGAATCGCAGCAAATAATCTAGCTAGCTGTGTGTGTGTGAGTGTGTGTGTGTTTATTGATTTTTAAACATACCTGATTCTGACCTTCTGATTATTTATGAGAGAAAAACCTCCTATTGATTTACCTATTTTACCCATGAGCAGGAATGAGGAAAAAATGCCCAATTCGCCTGCCTCCCATGCCCCAGGGACAAAAATGTTGTCCCCCACTCTTTTTCTTTTCTTTTCTTCTTTTTTTTTATGGGCACATAGTAATTGTTCTGCCTCAGAATTTCCCCTTAATTGTTTAGGTTTCTGTACCTTTGTTCTTTCCAGACCCAGAAACAAGTAAGAATTACCAAAAAATATAACAAGTTAACAATAACGTGTGGACTTCAGATTCTCTCTTCTTTAAGGTTACTGCTAAACCAGATGTGTGCTCTCCATTAGAGGATTTATTCTGTTCTATGATCCTATTTACAAACTTTTGTATCTATTCTTTATCATATTGTGGAAGGAATTCCATGAAACAACTTTGAAACAAAGGAAAAAGACAAAAACAGATCAAGAATTTCATGAGACAGCATTTTAAGAAAAAATATCTCAGAGAGAGAGAGAGAAAATTCCCCATACCTTGAGTAGTCTAAAAGATCTTGATTTTACTTTGAGATTTGTACTACAAATGGGCAACAGTACTAATAAAACCAATTTGATCTGTTTCATATGATCCTTGCAAGAGAGAGATTATTGGCCTAATTAACAGATGTGTTAACTGATTCTCACAGAATATGTTTTACTCAAAGCAGGTGAGGTTACTATTCTGACTTTCTTTCTAAGCCATTTCTACTTCACTAACCTGTTTCATAAATAATGAAACTAAACAATCTTTTAAAACATAAAGTAGAATATTATGAATTAAATTATGAAGCAAAAACAATAACCAACCCAAAAATCAGCATTAAATTTTTAAATGTTTGAAGTTGATTGAATTGTATGATTATAAAAATGCTCAGTTTAATATAATGTTTCATCTACTATGAAGCCTTTTAAATTTAGCCTTATTGAATTCTAGAAAAAAAGAATAATTACATTATATCAACATGAACGAAGTTAAAAACATTGCTTAAAAGATAAATTTCTATCTTAAATACTATGGATAATTTACAGTCAATTGTTATTAAATAAATGCATACTAGTAACATTCCTGAGTACTAAATGTTCTTCTAAATAGGTTAAATATTTCTCTAGAGTGTCTTATATCATGAATTTGTTTTAGCATACCTATCCATATAAAAAGTGTAAAAATGTTCACATCCATGGCCAAATTATAGAGAAAACAAATTAAGATTTAAAGGCCAATGAAACACTACTATATGTTATCATATAGGTTATTGCTGAAAATAATCATTACCATTAGTCAACAGTGGTTACGTAAAAGAAAGGTAGCACTGAGCATATCTGTTTTAAAACTAGCACAACAGTGATTTTGCTCACTCAGTTGAATTAAGCTTGAGTAATACCTTTTGTAAGTCTGAACCTATCTGGGAATTTTCTTCATTACAAATAGCTGTTTTAAAATATTTTCTCCTAAATTATTTTCCATTAAATATTAAGAAATATTGTTTATGTTCTGTGTGAATAACTTTGTCAAGCCTCAAAAAAACATTCAAATTCTTCAGAAGGATAATAATTTAAACAATTGATATATTCTCATTTTGAAAAATTCAAGCAATTCATCAAAGTACAAAATGGGAAAATACACTCAGAATTTCATTATCCAGATAAAATATGTAATAAATAACACATCATGCTACATATTTCTCTATGTGTGCATATTTATTGTTTTAAATGGAAGGATAGTGTATGAATTAAGGTTGCTTTTAATTGCAAATTACTAAAAACTAAATCAGTAATGAGTTAAGTATATAAAATTTACTTTTTCAACCGTATAACAAGAAGTTAAAGATGGTATACAAGCTCAGCGATGAAATAAAAAACTCCTTTATATCTTTTTGCTGTGTTATTATTAGTATGTCTTTTTCTTGTCTCATGCTGGTAAAATGGCTACTTTACATCCAAGCATCTATATTCAAGGCATGAAAGAAAGGGAAGTACTGGCCAGAGATGTGCTTTTTATATTACCAGGAAGCAAAAATGTTTCCAGGCAATTGTCATCTGCAGCAGATTTCTGTTTATGGCTCATGGGCTAGAACTATATTACAATTCCACTTATAGCTGGAAACAGAGCTGAAAAAGTGAGGAATTAGCTTTTGCAGCCTGTATAAGAGATGGTAAAGTAGAAATATATTTTTATAAAAATGAATAAATATGCAATCATATTTAATCTTGATGTTTTAAAATGAAATATTTTAAATTTTGTTTTACAAAATAAAAATCTCAAAGTAAAATTCAAGGAAATACTGAACTTTTCATATAAATATTTCTCCCTAAAACAGTTATTTCTTTAAAGATTATTATAAGATTAGAAAAAGTCAATGAAAACTATTAATTTTAAATTATTGTTTTTTAACACCATATTTAATTTTTTACTGACCTGATTAACTTGTTATATAAAATAAAATTAATATGTTTCTGTTCCTCATAACTTGATTTTTAAAATTTTAAAAATTTATATTGAAAATTTTACATCATCAAGATATCAAATATTTATATTATTTTTGTAATGATAATTGTCACAGTTTTTTATGTGCATGTTCAAATTGATCAATGTTTTATCCAGTCATCATATGACAGCTTTTCTCTCACATTTATTTGTCTTGGACTCTGGTTTTTAAAAAGACATGTTCTTAGATGATGAATTCTTCAAGTTACTTAGCTTTTAAATATATCTATTCATTGCTTTTATGACTATGGCTGTAGTGGCTAGTTGTGATAATTTGAGTTATAATTTCCTTCATTCATAACATAACCATTCCTACTAGTCTTTTGGCACAGTATGTTGCTATGAAGAATCTGAGGCTGGCCTGTTTATTATTATTTTCCCCATGCAGATGATTTACTTGTTTTGCTTGTATTCATTAAAAAAGTAACCATTTTTGAATTAACAGAATATAAGACCCAAATTACAAGTCATTTATATGATGTTTATTTCAAATTTCTTTAATTTCATTTCATTTAATCTCCATAACAACCTTTAAAATAAATATTATTTTTATTTTTTATCAAAGTTCAAACAATGCAAGAAATTTTCCAGGTCTTAGATGTAATCTTAAACTAAAATTGACCTAAAGAACTATGAACGAATTGTCTCTGGTTGGCATCTCTCATGCCTTCTAAGTAGATTTAAAACCATTATACATTAAAAATCTTTCACCACTTACACTGTATATATCACATAGGTTTCATATAGATCTCTTGTGACAAAAAATTTTTCTAACAAAGGGAAAGATAAAATAATTTTTAGATTTTAGTGTTACTTTGAATACATGGATCACCTGTGACAATAATAATTTTTCTCACTAGAACATTTAAATAAAAAAGTAAGAAGGTGAAGGAAGATACAGTGAAGAAACTGATATTATTCAGCTTCTAAAAATGCCACTGGAATCTTGCTTGATAGAGATCAAATTGACTATAGATAACTCTGAGTAGCATGGACATTTTAACAATATTAATTCTTCTGTTTCATGAACACAAGATATCTTCATTTATTTGTGTCATTTTCAATTTGTCTTATAATTTCCAGTGAACAGATCTTTCACCTCTTTGGTTTTATTTCTAAGTATTTTACTGTTTTTGATGATATGCTGAATGGGATTGTTTTCTTTGTTTCTTTTTCAAATAGTTCTTTGTTAGTGTAGAAAGGCAACTGATTTATATACATTGATTTTGAAACTGCAATTTTACACAGTTCATGAATTAGTTTTAACAGTTATTTTTGGTGATGTTTTTAAAGTTTTCTCTAAATAAAATCATGTTATCTGCAAAAGGAGACAATTTATTTCTTCTCTTCCAATTTGTATACCTTTTATTTCTTTTTCTTTCCTGATTGCTCTGGCTAGGACTTCTAGTCCTATGTTGAAAAAAAGTTGGTGTTCCTTGTTCCTGATCCTAGAGGAAAATCTTTCAACCTTTCATCATTAAGTATGATATTAGCTATGGCTCTCATATGTGGCATTTAACATGTTGAGATAAATTCCTTCTATACCTAATTCGTTGAGAGTTTTATCATGAATGGATGTTGAATTTTGTCAAATGCTCTTTCTGCATCTATTGAGATGATTATATAATTTTTATCTTTCATTATATTAATGGTGATATATCTCATTTATTGATTTGCATATGTTGAACCATCCTTACATCCTAAGGATGACTCTCACTTGATCATCTCACTGGAATTGGTTTGCTAAGTATTTTGCTGAGATCTTTAGAAATATTGGCTTGTAGTTTTCCTTTTGTTTTTTTTTTTGGTAGGGTCCTTATCTGGCTTTGATACGAGTATAATTTTGACCTCATAAAATGAGTTTGATAGTGCTTCCTTATCATCAATTTTTTGAGAAGGCTTGACATTAATTCTTCTTTAAATGTTTGTTAGAATTCATCAGAAATATTGGCTTGTAGTTTTCCTTTTTTTTTTGGTAGGGTCCTTATCTGGCTTCGATACGAGTGTAATTTTGACCTCATAAAATGAGTTTGATAGTGCTTCCTTAACATCAATTTTTTGAGAAGGCTTGACATTAATTCTTCTTTAAATGTTTGTTAGAATTCATCAATGAAGTCTTCAGATCCTGGGCCTTTCTTTGTTGGGAGATTTTTGATTATTGCTTTAATTTCCTGACTCATTATTGGCCTGTTCAGATTTTCTATTTCTTTATGATTTAGTCTTGGTAG
>NW_011888883.1:3953764-3965496 GCF_000151845.1 Pteropus vampyrus | reverse complement strand
AAAATGAGTTTGATAGTGCTTCCTTATCATCAATTTTTTGAGAAGGCTTGACATTAATTCTTCTTTAAATGTTTGTTAGAATTCATCAGAAATATTGGCTTGTAGTTTTCCTTTTTTTTTTGGTAGGGTCCTTATCTGGCTTCGATACGAGTGTAATTTTGACCTCATAAAATGAGTTTGATAGTGCTTCCTTAACATCAATTTTTTGAGAAGGCTTGACATTAATTCTTCTTTAAATGTTTGTTAGAATTCATCAATGAAGTCTTCAGATCCTGGGCCTTTCTTTGTTGGGAGATTTTTGATTATTGCTTTAATTTCCTGACTCATTATTGGCCTGTTCAGATTTTCTATTTCTTTATGATTTAGTCTTGGTAGTTTATATGTTTCTAAGAATTTATCCATTTCTTCTAAATTGTCCAACTTGATGATATATAATTGTTTTTTAATTAAAATTTTTGGAGGTTCATTGGTTAATAAAATCATATAGGTTCAAGTGTACAATTCAATAATGTCATACATATATTGCATTGTGTGTTTACCACCCAGTTAAATTTCCTTTCATTACCATATATTTGACCACCTTTATCCCTATCTATCTCTTCCCTCACCCCCGCTTTCTTCTGGTGACCACTAATCCACTGTCCATGTTCATGAGTCTTTCTTTGTTCGCTTGTCTCATTTGTTACTTTCAGTTTTATATCCCACACATGAGTGATATCATGTGGTTTTCACTTTTTTTGTCTGACTTATTTCACTTAGCTCATAATCTCAAGATCTATCTGTGTTGTCACAACTGGCAGTATTTCATCTTTCCTTATGGCTAAGTAATATTCCTTTGTATATATGTAATATATCTTCTTTATCCAATTGTCTGTTGAAGGGCACTTCAGTTGTTTCCATGTCCTAGCCACCATGAATAATGCTGCTATAAACATCAGGGCACATGTATCTTTAAGGATAGGAGCCAAAAACATACAATGAAAAAAGGAAAGCATCTTTAATGAATGGTGCTGAGAAAATTGGAAAGCCATGTGCTCAAGAATGACACTAGACGTCTGTCACTATACACCAAAATTAACTCAAAATGGATCAAAAATCTGAATACAAGACCTGAAACAATAAATTGCATACAAGAAAACATAGGTACTAAACTCGTGTACCTTGGAATTAGAGAGGATTTTATAAATTTGACTTCAAAGGCAAGAAAAGTAAAAGCAAAAATAAATGAATGGGATTATATCAAACTAAAAAGCTTCTGTACAGCAAAAGAAACTATCAATAAGACAAAGAGGAAACCATTCGAATGGGAGAAGATATTTACAAACAACACCTCCTATGAGGGGCTAATATCCAAAATATACAAAGAACTCATACAACTCAACAATAAAAAAAATCTGATTAAAAATGGGTGTATAATTGTTTATAGTAGTTTCTTATGATCTTTTTGTATTCATGTGACATCATTTGTCATGTCTCCTCATTCATTTATAATTTTATTTATTTGAGTCTCTATTTTTCCCTTGATAGTCTAAGTAAATTTTGTCAATTTTGTTTATCTTTTTCAAAGAATCAACTCAGTTTTGTTCATCTTTTCCATTATTTTCCTATTCTCTATTTCATATATTTCTGCTCAAGTCTTTATTATTTCCATTTTTTCTGCTAACTCTGGGCTTAGTTTGTCCTTTTTTAAGTTGAACAAAGCCTTCAGCTATATCCCAGTCCCTCTCCATCTCTATTTGGTCCCCATTGGTCAAGCTCTGTAGATTCCCCCAGCGATGTCTCTGAAATGAGGACCAAGTGGGTCTCCCAGGAAGCATCACACAATAATAAGAATGCTGGATATCCATCTTGGATTCTTTTTCTCTTACTGGAGAATCTGCAGGGAGGCCCTCTTGATGCAGTGGCTGCACCGGCCTGGGTAAGGGGTGATGCAAAATGTAGCCACTTCTCTTATGCCTCTAATGAGGTCCTTTTTGGTCTCTGTTTCCCAGGGTGGTGCTTCAGCATCAATCTCAGTTTATGGGATTTTCACACTGCTAGTTAATCTTCAACTCGGGGAAACTGAAGTCAGGGATGATCTACTGCCATCTTGATGACATCACTCCTACTAGAATGACTATTTTAAAAGAAGAAACAGTTGTATCTAATGAGAAATTTAAACATCTGTCTTTGGGTTAGAATAGATGGTGTTAAAATATGAATTACAATTTGGAAATCAATGCACATTTCTAGAGAAAACTTTATATATTTGTATATAAAAATAAAGTATTGGGCTAGTAACTGTTACATTTTAATATAAAGAAGTAACATCAAGGAGTGCTTTGTAGAATGTATGGTAGCAGGTAAAAAATATGTTCTTATAACAGCAAATGTCCAGATAGTTTTTAATTTTTAATGATTATTATTTTTAGAAACTAAATTACATGTCTTAATGAACAGTTCATTAAGTTTTCTCTTATTGCTAGACTTCACTCTGGGAATTCCCGTTATTCAAAAGAAGGTATAATTTGTAGAATTAATATGTTGTCTATACATTTTTTTGAAGTTAACAACAAGTAATATACAGACACTCGGAAAAAAAGTAAATTATATTTTAGAAGTCAAGAATGTATGATTTTAATTCATTTCATTACTTACCTGTGCTTTGATATTGAGAGAAATCTGTGCTTCAACTTTATGGAACTTTTCTTTTTTTGCATGGTAGAATCTTAATAATTTCCATTTTTATTAGAAACTATTATAAGAGGGAGAGAAAAACAATTCAAAAAATTTGTAGAATGATGCAAAGTGTTGTGTGTTTTAATTTTTCTCTGAAAAAGACAATCTCAGAAAGTTAGAACTGGAAGGGAATTGAAAGTTCAGTTAATAAGCCCTCCCCTCACCCTTGTCTTTTATTTAAGAAGAAAAAAACAAAAGCTTAATTGCTTACAGGTGAAGAAAATAACTTTGGTCTTCTCATTTTTATTCAAATGTCATTTGGAATTGAAACACCATGGGCTAATAGAAGAAACAGTTACTACTGCTGGGCCAGGTCACAGTGAACATCTAGAAGTGCTTGGGGTTAAAACACCTATATTCCTACAAGAAAAATGAATCATAAAACAGGAGATGAAAGAAAAAGACAGAAAGGTACAGGATTTTGTGCTGGCTCCTCCTGTCACTCCCTGTTCACTCCAGTCAGATACAGGGGCTGCTTTAACATTTTTGTCCATTCTTGTGTTACCTTTAGTGTTGCCCTGTGTGAATATAGATCTTACCATTTTAAGCCAGAAGAAAAGTTGGTGATTTATATGTATAATACAATATAATTATAATAATGTAGTGTTGCCATTCGGAGAGTCCTACTCATGTTCCAGATCCATCTCATACACTGAGTTAGGAGTAGAGATTGGTACACTCTTACTAGGTGATAATTTGATAATATAATTCTGAAGATTAATATGAGTTAGATATTTAGATTATGTTACTTGACCCACAAAATAAAAAAATTACACTTATATTCAGCATAAAGGAACGATGGATGATCATAACATTGTTTTTCTTTCCTTTGTAATTGATATTAATTAACATTAGTTTAAGATGTACAACATAATGATTCAATCTATGTGCCTGCTGCAAAATGATCAGCATAATAAGTGGTCAACATCCATCGCCATGAAGAATTACACATTTTTTTTCTTGTGATGAGAACTTTTAAGATCTATTCTCTTAGTAATTTTCAAATATACAATACAATATTAATGCCATGCTGCACATTACATCCCCAGGACTTATTTATTTTATAACTAGAAGTTTGTACCTTTTGACCACCTTCACCCATTTTGCCACCCTCCTCCCCCAGCCTCTGCCTCTGGTAACTACCAATCTGTTTTCTGTGTTTATGAGTTCAGCATACAGTATTTCTCTGTCTGACTTCTTTCACATAGCATAAAGTTGTCAAAGTCCATCCATGTTGTGGCAAACATAACATTTTTTATATAGCAAAATTTAGAAAAAATATAAATATCCAACATAAAGGACTGAATAAAGGACTGAATATTATGGAATAGTATATACTCATTAAATGATTATATAAAATATAATTCTGATATTATAATATATTCCTGAAATATTTTAAGTGTAAATTTAAAGTATATACACACATATATATGCTATTATAAAAATCCTGTCCAAATTCATGAGCAATTAAAATGTAAACTAGCAAAAAAATTATTTCAGTGATAATTATAATGTAAATATGTTATATCATGAGAGTTGGCTCTGTCAAGCTTCCCAGCTCTTCTTTCATGAAATTTCTCTTGAAACTAAATAACAAGGAAGAAGAAAGAAGATGAGAGAGAGTGAACATAGTCAAATTGGAGCTTAGACAGAGAAGCATGCGGTTATTGAAGCTCAGTGCATTTTTATTCACTACTTTAAATTAATAGGCACTTGGTGAACACAGGTAAATAAAGGTTTGTTTTACCCATTCTCAGTTTTTCTATTATATCTTTAATAGATAATATTAGTTTATAGTATTTTCCATTGCCAGGTAAAAATTAATATGACTTCCACTCCACCTAATAAAGTAGGTCATATTCTCCCTTGGTGTCTGTTTGTTTATGATTTATTAGACCCAATAAATTTACAGGTCTATGTAAGGAATTGATCGGTTTGGCGTTACTTTAGTCATTCCCTGCTTTCCAGTTTTTTGCTATCATTTTTTATCCATGGAATCTAAAGCCAGCCAAGCAATCTGCCTCTCAACCCAGTCACTTTAGTTCCTGGGCTGAATCCAGTCCCACACATGGACGTAAACAAACTTCATTTGAATTCTCAACCAGGGGAAAATGCCTTTTTGGTGTGATCCAGAAGAAATCTAAATAGCAAAATTGTATTATGAGTAAGGTTTGTTAATATCCAACAAGTTTGGCAGAATTTCACCTCTTAGTACCCCATGAGGGTGCTTGTAAGTGTAAAGCAGGATCTTATGCAAGAGTCTGAAGTTTATTAGTCATATTTACTTACCTTATAAAACCAAAATTATCTCTCTTAATGTTTTGAAGACAGCTGCAGCTAACATGTCTATCCCTCTGGGTACTCTCAGACTTGGGTTATATTTTCTCAACTCTTTGGAACAGTTTAGGTGCTGGCTACCACATTGCCATATTGCAGCAAACAAAGTATTCAGAGCGTATTATTATTATGATTCACCACAGAGAGAGAGCTCCAGATTTAGAAAATTTCCATTGTCGTATGAAATGGAAAACCTTGAAACAGTGGCATAACCATCTCTGCTTTTACTGGGAGGGCAACTATTTAGAATGGAGAGTTGGATGTGAGGTACTGATTTGTTAATTAGTTTTTGACTGGGAAAGTTGACTCTTAGAGGAGAACTGAATGGATGGGATCTAATCTGCATCTGGATTCAGGGATTCCAATTTTCTTTGTCCACTAGAACACAGATAGCACTTTAATAGTTAATATGTGTGTCAGGAATGTCCTATACATATAGTATAAAGATTACAAATTATAAAGTAACATACCTCATTATAGTATTTATTCTTCTTTTAAAAGTTGAATTTGTTAGTTTAGGCCAGGGTCAGCAAACTTTCTATAAAGGGCGAGGTAGTAAATATTTTAGGCTTTTTAGGCCATACAATTTCTGTTGAAATCACTCAACTTTGCTGTGGTAGTTTGAAAGCAGTCAGAGACAATATGTAAACTATGGATATGCTTGTGTTCCCCCAATTTTTATTTACAAAAATAGGAGGAAAGTTAATCAGCCTGCAGACTTTAGTTTACACCTCTCGTTTAGAGTTTTTCCTTGCTGAGGCAAAAAGACCAGAGATAAATTCTCTTAGGTTTTCAATCTTTGCTATATTTTAAAAAATATTCTAAACTTTTAGAATTATGTTTTTTAAAATAATTTGAATAATCTATTTTAAACATGCAAGAAGTTAATTAAAAATTGTCTAATTCAGAAATACTTTTGAGGTGTCTTAAAACTCAGTCCTGGTTTTGCCTAATATACAAGTAATTTGCCAATATTGATTTATTGACATGTGTCTTTATTTTGTGACTACTTTTCAACCTTCAAGTGTTTTCTTTGCTACTATATTAAACCTTATTTTCTTATAGAAAGCTCTCCCTTAAGGTGTCTACTGAACGCATTCACACGATGTTTGAATTGTTAATAGAATCTAATGCCCTGTATCACAATGAAGAAAATTTCTTAACAATAGACAATTAGGGATTTTCATAGGTTAAGAGGGGAAACTAGGCAATGATCGTCTAGGCTATTTGTCATCTACTCCTAAACCTTTTATTATTAGGATATTATTATACAAATAAAGCAATAATTTATTTTGTTCTAAAAGTGCATGTTTTCCATCTTTGGTTTTTATATATTCTAAGGTCAAGTAGACCAATGAGCTTCCATGATTTGCTCTGTCAGATTTTGATATTTATTCTGCTTTTAATTTCTTATAATTTTATTTCTTCATCACAATATAAATGCTTCATAATCAAATATTATACTAATCATTGGTTCTTTAATTTGCCAGTTGATGACATCATATAGCAATGCCATAGAATCTCAGAGGTAAAAGGGACTTAAAAGTCATCTATTTCCTCTTTTGATTCAATAGTAGGTGGTGGATTTTATCCACATTTTTTATCATTTTTCTGTCTACTGGAGACTGTTAAACATTTCTCATTCATGTCATTGCTAGCAAATAATAGGCAGAGAGCTAAGATTTAGCATATATTAAATCTTATACTAAAACAATTTTAAATAGAAGTATTATTTACTAAAGGTAGAATATCTCTAACTACTTAATAGTCTACCTCCTTTCTTTTGGAATAGTAACATGGATTATTCAGAGGTGACATAGGCACTCATATTCTTAGTATTGAATTCAAGCACAGCATAAGGGATTTTTCTACTAAATTCAGAAAATGTAGATAAAAAGCAAAAAGGAAAGCCATTTTTTAAGCTATGCTTTTTCGGACCTTCCTTTTCAATGTGATTTGCCATCTTTTATTAGCGATTTACTATGTACTCTGATAATGAAAACAAAACAAAATAAAACGATGATCCACCAAGAGGCAGAGAAAGAGAGAGAGAAAGAAAGAGAGACAGAGAGACCATTGTCTACGGGGTAAATGTCTTAAAAGAGCCAATTTCCATTGTCCCTTTACTGATATTCACTGACAGCCTAATAGAAATTGTTTAATTATAAACAGTAAGGGTATTTTTTAAATCCTCTGTAGATAATTTCATAATAATAATAAAACTGAGTTTATATTTTTAAAATGCATAATGTACTGTCATTCTAAACAATGTCAGTGTTAAAAATGTTTCTCACACCCAAACTTTTTGTTTATCTAAGCTCAGGGAGGAGTTGGCAAACTATGGTCTGTGGGCTAAATCCAGAATATTGCATAATATAAATACATTTTTAAGTAGTTGATGAAAAATTGTGGACATCTTTTTCTCTCTTGTTAATCAAATACCTACAAAATATTTTCAGTTTTGCTTCTTGGCCTGAAAAAAAGCCTACAGTTTTCACTATTCTGCTCTTTAACTAAACAATTTGTTGAACCTTACTTTAAATAATTATTGTGGTTAATATTTTATTTTTACATATGTAATATATAATAACTTAAAATTTATATGCTTAAAATTAGCATGTTTTTATTACCTATCATTAATAGCATTGTTAATTTGGAAAGGAATTATAAAGAAGGCTCCCAACACACCAGGATTTCACAGCTTTTTGCATTTGATTTCACCGTTTCCAGAGTAACTTCCTAATGGTTCATTACAAACCATTTGAACTACTTTGAGTACTGTTAGTACATTTAATCCAGTGCTACTACGTATTTTTTTGTTTAAACATTTGAAATAAACAATAGTAGCTCACTGACTGTAAATATTAAGAAACAGAACTTTAGTTATTTCAATTCTGACGTTCTCTGTAGCCACAAAAATATTTACAAATAACAATTAGCCTTGAAAAATTAAATGCAAACTCTAAGATTATTCCCTGATGATCACTGGTGGCCAAGAAACTATGAAGAATATTAGCTATGCAACAGTAAAATGTAAGAAAATTGATATTTACTTAGGAAAAAGTCACAAATATTGAAGAATGCTAGGAGAAATGACACAAATATTCTTATATTACCAGAAGAAATAAAGAAGACAAAGTAGTCATTTTTTTCACCCCAAACTGAATACTTTTTGTAAAGAAGTGGATTGAATAATGTCATGTTTGTCATCATTTAATCCTTTGCTCTGATTTTTGCAGGAGGAAAAAAATTTTGGAAATTTTTACAGAACATAATCTAGATTTATGATACATTTTTCTGATGAGCACATTTGAGTAAATATTTTTCAAATACAAAGGCATTCGCAAGCTGCTAGAATCAATTCTGATGAAAAAGGGCATTCAATAATACAGCATATTTTGGAATTTAGTGTGAAATGTAGTTTTCAATAATTTCTACCCAACTTATTCTTTAACATTTGCTTTACCTACTTGTGTAGCTGTTGCTTCACAGAAACTTCAAAATTAATGAGAATAAAAGGTTTTTTTTAATCAGCTGTGAGTGAAGATAGATTGACAAATATCTGGCTATATTATCCATTGAACACAAATACTTAAAAAGAAAATTCATATTCATAAAGACAATGCTAAACACTATTATTATTATTTATTACTCTTACAGATCAATTTGTAGATATGAGTTTTGCCTATTTTCAAAAATACATTAATTTAATTAAAGAGTATTAATCCAATACTTTTTTCTTTTACTATATCATTTAATTTTTAATGTTTTTAAATGATTTTATGTATTTATATATATATAAAAAGCTATATATGTATATATATATATATGTGTGTGTGTGTGTGTGTGATAGATACAAATAAATTTTTAGTCTGCGTTTATTTTCTTCCCATATTATTATTTATTTCATGTCATGATGTATCACCGAAAACCATTTTGCCGTATAGATAAAGGGGCTGTTTATAAATGAGATGTCCTATGTATCAAATTTGCCAGGCTTGCCCCTGTATTCACATGTATAGTCATTATAGAAAACAAAAAAATCTTAACTTACTTTGTGTTACGCCGCGATTAATAATATTTTAAGTTTCCTTATCATTTTTAACTTGTCCAAGTAGTTTCTCATATTTTCTGTGGCTTAACAGAAATAGGTTATTGGTTTGTTTGTTTTTCAACTGGTAATAATTTAGAATTTCAAATTTAAAAATATATTGCACGGAGCTGGAGCAGTGAATTTTCTTCTGATGCTTCCATCCAGTGGAGGGAGAGCTATTAACAAAACAGTCCCAGCCAACTTCCATTTTCAGAGACTCTTTTTTTTTTTGCATAGATAGTTGAGCAGCAGACGGATGGTAGAGGAAAACAAACCAGTTGCTGAGTATAAAGTGGGCACATTAGCTCAGCTCTTTCATCTCCTTTTATTCTGGATCCTGGACATGACCCTCCTATGGCAACTTTCTCTGTACCTTCATTACTATAATTCTGCCTGTTTCCCACTGGCGCTGCCATGATTGAGAGAGTAAATTGGATTAATTCTGGTGTTCAGAATTAGAAAATACATATGAATTTGGAAATAAGTCCCATTCTCCAATACTACCCTAATGATTGGTGATACTTTGACCCCATATTCTTTACTCTATTGTCTTATTTCCCAATTATTTCAAAAGTTGAGTGGATATGGGGATGCTATTTACTGGGCCTCCTCAGAGACCCCTCAATAGCAAACACAGTGTTAATTTCCTGGAGAATATTTGAATGATATCCTTTTGACCTATAAATTTATATTGAGGAAATATGGTTAATGGTAATAATGGAAAATTTAGAGTAAGTGGGAAATTTTGATTGATAATACTAATACAAATGAAACAGAACTTTATGAAAAATTCTTAGAAAATTTCACTGTAGATCTTTTCTTATTAACTACTCACTGCCATTTATAACCTATAACTATTTAATTAGGAGAACATTAAAGATAAAACTATCTTAATGTTGGTTCTACTATAACTTAAGAGTAGTTAAGTTTAAAGATAAACTATATTACTAAAATCTTTTTTTAGATGCTAGTTTTTTTGTCTTACATTAAAGCACAATTCAGAAAATTTCACAACAAAAACAACAACAAAACATAAGGATAATTTTATTTTAGTTATATATCTCAGACATATTAATTTGTTCTTTCTTTTCTACACAATTAATTTTTAGCTAAGATCTAATATGATTAAAATGTTAAGTCAAGCCATTATATAATTAAAAATAGAAAGTATATCTCTATGGATTTTACTTGAAAATAATACATATTAGCTAGTTTTAGACACAGATACCCCATTTGATTTTAAACTCCCAGAATATAATAACAAGTTGTTTTTAATCATTTTTATAGTATCCAATATAATATAAATTTATCTATCTATCTATCTATCTATCTATCTATCTATCTATCTATCTATCTAGATAAATAACTAGATAATGACAACACTGCTGTTTTTTTTAAAATCACAAAACACTGAAATGAATTACAGAGTTTTCTTTTAAATATGGCCAAGAAAACTGTTTCTTTGAATTTCTTGTACCTGTGGCTTATATGCTTGACCAAATTTCTGGACAGTGACAAATCCAATGCAAGAATCTTGCTAAAATGAAAGGAACTCTGCAAATTGGTACTGTAGAAGCATATCAATTGAAATATATTCAACAGATATTTATAAAATGCTTCTACTGTGGTGACATTAGGGTTATAAAGAAAACCAGGATTTTGCAGATGATTAAATAGCTTTAGAAAAAGTAAGATTTATAGTAAACTTGTTTCATTGTAAGTTAGTAACCTCGCAGCATATACTTCTTCTTTCCCTAGCCAAAAAGAACATTTTTTTCAACAATTTTTTCTACCGTCAGAATTTCCTTGCAGCTTAAAAGAGACAATTAAAAAAAATCTTACTTTATTTTCAGGAGATACTTAATGATAGAACTTGCAGCGTATACTGTATTACAATGTATTTAAGATTCATTTATGCTACTTATAGTGAGTTTTTAAAAGAAAAATAAGGCTTTTAAAGGAAAAATAAGGCTTTCCAGTATACAATACAAATATTGAAGAAAATGCCACATCACAACCTATTATAAAATATAAAATGAACTTCTAGTGTCATTATTAAAGATGAATGAATCATTTCATAACCCAGCGAAGCATTTCTTATGTTTTAATCAGGCAGGTAAGGTATTGTGAAGATGACAGATTTTTTTTTTAAATTTTATTTTAAGTTCAATACATGGTCTCTCCTTCATGACACCATCTCATATTCATCACAACGAAGCCTAATTAACCTTTTTCTATCAGTGTTCACATTTTTTATATCTCTTTTATCATACAAACAATACTATAAGAACCTAGAATTTTAATTACCTGTGACTGTTTGTATCTCCCACTTGCTAAAGATATGGAAGTAATGACAATGTCATATTCATTTTTATAGGCTCCATATTGTTTAGCAACTGTACTCAGCTCAAAATTAAACTAATTTTACTGTTAATGCAAGGAGTGATGTCAACTAGATGGCAGAATAGTTAAGTTCCAGCCCTCATTCCTCTAAAGAAATACCAACTTAGTGATAATATGTAGACCGAAATACCTCGATGAGAGGTCCAGATTCCAGTTAAGAAGTCTGGGTATCCCCAGATGA
>NW_011888883.1:3945962-3953424 GCF_000151845.1 Pteropus vampyrus | reverse complement strand
GATTGGTGATACTTTGACCCCATATTCTTTACTCTATTGTCTTATTTCCCAATTATTTCAAAAGTTGAGTGGATATGGGGATGCTATTTACTGGGCCTCCTCAGAGACCCCTCAATAGCAAACACAGTGTTAATTTCCTGGAGAATATTTGAATGATATCCTTTTGACCTATAAATTTATATTGAGGAAATATGGTTAATGGTAATAATGGAAAATTTAGAGTAAGTGGAAAATTTTGATTGATAATACTAATACAAATGAAACAGAACTTTATGAAAAATTCTTAGAAAATTTCACTGTAGATCTTTTCTTATTAACTACTCACTGCCATTTATAACCTATAACTATTTAATTAGGAGAACATTAAAGATAAAACTATCTTAATGTTGGTTCTACTATAACTTAAGAGTAGTTAAGTTTAAAGATAAACTATATTACTAAAATCTTTTTTTAGATGCTAGTTTTTTTGTCTTACATTAAAGCACAATTCAGAAAATTTCACAACAAAAACAACAACAAAACATAAGGATAATTTTATTTTAGTTATATATCTCAGACATATTAATTTGTTCTTTCTTTTCTACACAATTAATTTTTAGCTAAGATCTAATATGATTAAAATGTTAAGTCAAGCCATTATATAATTAAAAATAGAAAGTATATCTCTATGGATTTTACTTGAAAATAATACATATTAGCTAGTTTTAGACACAGATACCCCATTTGATTTTAAACTCCCAGAATATAATAACAAGTTGTTTTTAATCATTTTTATAGTATCCAATATAATATAAATTTATCTATCTATCTATCTATCTATCTATCTATCTATCTATCTATCTATCTAGATAAATAACTAGATAATGACAACACTGCTGTTTTTTTTAAAATCACAAAACACTGAAATGAATTACAGAGTTTTCTTTTAAATATGGCCAAGAAAACTGTTTCTTTGAATTTCTTGTACCTGTGGCTTATATGCTTGACCAAATTTCTGGACAGTGACAAATCCAATGCAAGAATCTTGCTAAAATGAAAGGAACTCTGCAAATTGGTACTGTAGAAGCATATCAATTGAAATATATTCAACAGATATTTATAAAATGCTTCTACTGTGGTGACATTAGGGTTATAAAGAAAACCAGGATTTTGCAGATGATTAAATAGCTTTAGAAAAAGTAAGATTTATAGTAAACTTGTTTCATTGTAAGTTAGTAACCTCGCAGCATATACTTCTTCTTTCCCTAGCCAAAAAGAACATTTTTTTCAACAATTTTTTCTACCGTCAGAATTTCCTTGCAGCTTAAAAGAGACAATTAAAAAAAATCTTACTTTATTTTCAGGAGATACTTAATGATAGAACTTGCAGCGTATACTGTATTACAATGTATTTAAGATTCATTTATGCTACTTATAGTGAGTTTTTAAAAGAAAAATAAGGCTTTTAAAGGAAAAATAAGGCTTTCCAGTATACAATACAAATATTGAAGAAAATGCCACATCACAACCTATTATAAAATATAAAATGAACTTCTAGTGTCATTATTAAAGATGAATGAATCATTTCATAACCCAGCGAAGCATTTCTTATGTTTTAATCAGGCAGGTAAGGTATTGTGAAGATGACAGATTTTTTTTTTAAATTTTATTTTAAGTTCAATACATGGTCTCTCCTTCATGACACCATCTCATATTCATCACAACGAAGCCTAATTAACCTTTTTCTATCAGTGTTCACATTTTTTATATCTCTTTTATCATACAAACAATACTATAAGAACCTAGAATTTTAATTACCTGTGACTGTTTGTATCTCCCACTTGCTAAAGATATGGAAGTAATGACAATGTCATATTCATTTTTATAGGCTCCATATTGTTTAGCAACTGTACTCAGCTCAAAATTAAACTAATTTTACTGTTAATGCAAGGAGTGATGTCAACTAGATGGCAGAATAGTTAAGTTCCAGCCCTCATTCCTCTAAAGAAATACCAACTTAGTGATAATATGTAGACCGAAATACCTCGATGAGAGGTCCAGATTCCAGTTAAGAAGTCTGGGTATCCCCAGATGAGCAGAAAACTAAAACAGCTGCATTGAAATTGCAGCACTTCCCCAAAGCCAGCACAGTTTAGTGCTGAGAAAGATCACCTTTGCCCATGACTACCTTGTTTAGAAGATGGAAAGGAGGGGGCCAGAGAGGGAGAGTTGAGAGAATGGCCAGCTTCCCCTATCTTTCTGTCTTGCCACACACAAAGTGCTGAGGAAACTTACATAGTTTGTTTGCTGTTTAAAACATAGGAAAAGGGATGGACAGCTTGCTGTGGTTGGCATGGATCTGTGATATGGGAAGGAAGTACAGAACTGAACTTTCTCCCCAACCCCAACCCCCCCCCACTCCGCCTCGCCCACCACCCGAAGGAGGAAGAGGAGTGTGTGTGTGTGTGTGTGTGTGTGTGTGTGTGTGTGTTTTCTGTCTTGCTGCACTTGGAATTCTGAAGGAACCAGCATAGTTTGAGCATCTGGGAAAGCTAAGAACAAAGGAAAAGGAGTAGGCTGCTTGCTGCAGCAGGCACTGCTCTGAGACTGGGAAAAGGGGCAGATCTTGAGACTTCCTCCCCCATGAGGGAAGGAGAGAAATGGAACATGCCTCTAATGCCCCCAGCCTTTTAGTATTCTACCTTGAGGGCTGTTTCTTTACTGCCTGACATGAAATATTGATGAAATGATCGCAGTCAGACAGAGAAGGAGCAAGAGATTACTAGCTCCTAAAATAAAAAACAAAAATAAAGCAAAATCAAAACAAAAACAAAACAGTGCTGGGGTTGCTAGGAACAAAGGTCCAGAATCTTTAGGTGGGTTGATAGGTGAAGATCTTTCCTCGTTGAAGACCTGAAGACACTGTAAAGACTGAAAGAGGTAGCTGTTTCTTCAAATGTGCAGACACCAATGCAAAACTATAAGGAACACAAACAATTAGGAAAACAACACAATCAAAAGAACAAATAAATTTCCAGTAATCAGTCCTAAAGAAATGGAGATATATAAATTGCTTGACAATTCAAAATAATCATTTTTTAAAAGCTGAGTGAGTTAGAAGAGAATACTGAGAGATAACTAAATGAAATCAGGGAACTTGTTTTTCAAGTTGAAACTGAAGGAAGATGAACAGCAACATAAAAGAATATGAAAGTATAAAATTCACTGATAAAGGTAAATATACAGAATACTGTATTACTCTAATGATGATGTATAAATCCCTTGTAACTTAGTATAAAAGTTAAAAGACAAAAGTATTAAAAATAACAATAACTACTAAAATGTGTTAATGGATACCCAAGATAAAAAGGCATAAATTGCAACATCAATAACATAAAATGTATTTTGAGTGGGGGAAAAGTGTAGTTTTGTGAGGGATTGTTATAACTATAACTTATCTTATTTATGTAAGCTTCTTGGTAACCACAGAGAAAATGCCTATAGAAGATACACAAAAGAAAACGAGAAAAGAATCAAAGCATATTGCTACAAAAAAAAAAAAAATCATCAAATCACAAAGGCAGAAAGCAAGAAAGAAAAAGGACACAGATGTTAAAAGAATACAGGAATTAAGTGGAAAAATTCCATTGGTCAAAGGTGGAAAATTTGAGCAAGAAAATAAACATAATATTGGATTATAACTCATAATCTATATAATTCATAGAATAAAATAAATATCCAAGAGTTTATATTGATATAAGTAAATAAGTGAAAAAATAGATAAGTGGGGCTGAAGAGACTACTCTTCACCTGAGAATTTCAATTAATAAATGTAGAAGTATTGAAGGATACATGAAATAACCATTAGACAAACACCACAATAATAATTGTTGTTGACAAGATCTGATTAGTGCTAAAAATTACTAGGCAAAATTTTGAGGAAAACAGAATAAAAACATCATCTCAAATTATCTCCCCCCAGATATTTACCATTTCTAAAAGTAACTATACAGTGGAGAAACACCCACCTAACCAAGTGACCAAGGTTAGCATCGTCACAAATAAGTATGGTGCACAGAGAAGAACACAATATTTCTGTGACATTCTTGCTGAAAATATAAATCTCGACTTCATTATGAGAAAACACTGGATGAACCCAAATGAAACACATTCTCCAAAATAACTTACTGGTACTTATCAAATTGTCAAGGTCATGAATTATCTCAAAAATAAAAAAATGTGGAAAAGCAATTATAAAGGCTAGAATTAGAAAAAATAAAATAAATGAAGGTTACATATATCGACATAGGCATAATTCAAACTAAACTATTGAATGTACAAAGCAGTTTTCAGGATAAACATGGTAAAGTTTAAATCAATACAAACAGAACTATGTATTGCACAAGAAATAAAAGAAGACCGATAAATACCAACTTCAGAATACTTGTGATTTCTGGGAAGCAAGGGAGGAATAGAATTGAATGGTATCCAGTGGACTTTAATTGTATCTGTAATGTTTTATTTCTTTTTTAAAAAAAGTGAAGTGAATTTGGCAAAGGTTAGGATTTTATGAATCAGGGTGGTGGGTACTTATGTATTAGTATCCTATAAACTTGAATGATTCGGAATGAAAATATTAAAAGAAAATGTGATGGGTTCAATAGAGTACTTTAAATAAGGAAAGGAAAACTTGGCTAAGATATGTATGATGATGGAAAGCATTTTGAAAGTGCTAATTCTAGTGTTTTGCAATAAAAACACCAAGCTAGTAATATTGGTCTGATTTTGACTTTTTCTTTTGGATTTTATACCAAAAACACTATTTTATGATTTCAAATATTTATAGACACATGCAAACATAAAACACCTTGACTCTACAGTCAATTACTTAGAGTAGAAGTCACATGCTATCATTCTATGGGTTGAACTTGGCCCAATAATATAGTATTTTGTTTGGCTCATTTGGTGTTTTTTATAAAATTGCTTCAACATTTAAAAATTGGGATATTTCACTTAGAAATCTAGATTTCTGGCTTCTTGTGAAACAGTAAAAAAGCAGAAAACAACAAAAGGCTAGCGACACTGGTCCTACATTCTGAATGGGCTACAATGAATAGTTTTCCCAATTTGGACAGGCATGAGTGCTCCAGTTACTAGTCCCCAACATTCATACCAAGTATGGATTTGCATCTACATTTGTCATTTCATGTCTTGATTTTACCTGCCTTGACTTTGGGGCCTTGGAGTTTAAGATTTTTGCCTTCTAATGTGAAACACTGGCTGTTCTTCCTTTGAAAGAATCTGAAAGCCTATGTGTGTTGGGCTATGGGTTAGAACAATGTAAGATGAATCTTTGTAATTTAATTTTCTCAGATACTATAAGTACATAGATTAGAGTGAATAACCTGAACATAGGACTTGTTTTAGGAAGACAATATCGCAAGATCAGTTAAATCAATAATAGCTAAATCCTTTTAAACAAGATCTGCTGAACATCCCCCCAGTGAATATAAGAATGTAATCTTATCTACATTTGTATTTATTTAAATACTATATAGTGTTTATCAAACTGTGGATCACTTTTTTCTCAGTGCTTATCTTCTTTACCTCCTCCTTTTTTTCTTCTATTTACACATTGTAGTATGTTACACAAATAACTCAAACTTTGTAGTGGAAACTGTGGTCTGTGGCTTATTAATTAAATGTACATGTTCCTCATAACTTAAGGATAACTTTATTACTGATTTATAGTTGTTTTTAGTACTGGCAAACATATGTTAGAGTCATAAAATTTTACTCATTACCATGCAAAGCTTCACGGGTTCCTGATCTTGGAAAATCACCCAGAAAAGTTCAGGGTGTGCTTCCCTCCCTCCCTCCTTCTTGTTTCTCTCTCTCTCACCCCCTCCTCCCTCCCTCCCTTTCTCTCTCTCTCTCATTCATTCTCTTGCTCTCTGTCTCTCTCACCTAGAGAGCACCATAGCTATGGCCATGTGGACATAATATAATGTTGAGTGACAGCTACAAGAACTAAGGTTAATGTACTAATAACCTCTTATAAACTTCTGATGAAATCAGAGCCCTTGAGAAAAGTTGCAGGGCCCTGAGTTTAACTTACAATTCAAAGGTAAGCAGATGAAAGATATCACCAAGAACAGACAAGATTCCAGGCACTCTTCCTCCATATCTGATCTTTGAGAAATCTTAGTGTGTCTTCCACCCTCTTCTAAGCCTCATCTATTGGTAATCTGACTTCTGCTATAAAGACCACTGCTCCCCTGGATTCTTTTTTTTTAAGATTGTATTTTCATTTGAAAAATACTTTCTAAAGGTGCTTAGGTACCTAGTAAGAACATGTTGCTAAATTGAATACATTCTCAATTCAAATTTATCTTTTTTACAGTCAACAGATCTACGTTTATTCTTTTAAAAATTTTTTTCAATTACAATTGACATTTAAAATTATTTTATATTGGTTTCTGGTATATAGCATACTGGTTAGACATTCATATAATTTATGAAATGATCCCTCCTGCCCCACGATTAGTTTCGTACCCACCCGGTACTAGACTATACATAGTTATTATAATATTATTAACGATATTCCCTATGCTGTACTTTACATCCCTGTGACTAATATGTAACTACAAATTTGTACTTCTTAATACTTTTACCTTTTCACTCAGCTTTCCAACCCCCTTTCCATCTGGCAACCATCAGTTTGTTCTTTGTATCTATGAGTCTGTTTCTGTGTTTATTTTGTTCTTTAGATTCCACCTATATGTGAAATCATATGGTATTTATCTTTCTATGTCAGACTATTTTACTTAGCAAAATATTCTTTAGGTCTATCCATGTTGTCACAAATGCTAAAATTTCATTCTTTTTTATGATCAGGTAATATTCCAGTGTATATATGTACTACCACTTTTTTATCCAATCGTCTATTGATGGGCACTTAGGTTGCTTCCATATCTTGGCTATTGTAAATAGTGCTGCAGAGAACATAGGGTTTCATACATCTTTTCAAATTAGTGTTTTGAATTTCTTCAAATAAATACCCAGATTTTCCATAGTGGCTGCACCAATTTTCAATCCCACTAACAGTGCACTAGGGTTCTCTTTTCTCTACATCCTCACCAACACTTCTCGTTTGTTATTAATTGATGATAGCTATTCTAACAGCTGTAAGGTGATATCTCGTTGTGGTTTAAATTTGCATTTCTCTGATAATTAGTGACATTGAATATCTTTTCATAAGTCTATTGGCTCTCTGTAACTCCTCTTTGGAGAAATGTCTGTTTAGGTCCTCTGCCCATTTTTTAATTGGATTGTTTGTTTTTTTGGTGTTGTGTTCAATGAGTTCTTAATAAATTTTGGATATTAACCCCTTATCAGATGTATCATTGGCAAATATATTCTCCTGTTCAGTAGATTGTCTTTTTGTTTTGTTCATGGTTTCCTTTGCTGTGCAAAACCTTTT
>NW_011888883.1:3944321-3944677 GCF_000151845.1 Pteropus vampyrus | reverse complement strand
CCCTTATCAGATGTATCATTGGCAAATATATTCTCCTGTTCAGTAGATTGTCTTTTTGTTTTGTTCATGGTTTCCTTTGCTGTGCAAAACCTTTTAAATTTGATGTAGTCCCATTTAAAAATTTTTTTGTGTAGATGGGGTAAAGGGGTCACATATGTGGTGACAGAAAGAAATTTAACTATGGGAGTGGAATGCACAATGCAATATATATATAAATATATATATGCCATACTGTTAAATTGTACAGCTGAAACTTGCTGGATTTCGTTAACCAATGTCACCAAAAATAAAAAAAGGAAATTAAAAAATATTTTTGTTTGTTTCCCTTGACTGAGAAGATATATCAGAAAAAAAAA
>NW_011888883.1:3943895-3944271 GCF_000151845.1 Pteropus vampyrus | reverse complement strand
ATTTCGTTAACCAATGTCACCAAAAATAAAAAAAGGAAATTAAAAAATATTTTTGTTTGTTTCCCTTGACTGAGAAGATATATCAGAAAAAAAAATTACTAAGATCAATGTCAGAGAGATTACTGTCTACGTTTTCTTCTAGGAGTTTTATAGTTTGGAGTCTTTAATCTATTTTGAGTTTATTCTTATATATGGTGTAAGAAGGTGGTCCTGTTTCTTTTTCTTTTTCTTTTTTTTTGCATGTATTTTTGCATGTATTTCTCCGGTTTTTCCAACATCGTTTATTAAATAGACTACTTTACCGCATTGAATATTCTTGCCTTCTTTGTCATAGATCAGTTGACCACATAGGCATGGGTTTATTTCTGGGCTCTCT
>NW_011888883.1:3942700-3943006 GCF_000151845.1 Pteropus vampyrus | reverse complement strand
TATTATTTCTTTGCCTTGTCTAATTGCTGTGGCTAGGACTTTCAATATTATGTTGAATAAAAGTGGTGAAAGTGGCACACTTGTCTTTTTCTTCATCTAGGAAAATGCTTTTAGCTTTTCACTGTTGAGTATAATGTTAGCCGTGGGTTTGTTGTGTACGGCCTTTATTATGTTGAGGTATGTTACTCTGTATTCACTTTGTTGAGAGTTTTTTTCATAAATGGATACTGGATTTTGTCACATGCTTATCGTGCATCTATTAGTATGATTATATGATTTTTATCTTTCATTTTGTTTATGTGGTGC
>NW_011888883.1:3880781-3941433 GCF_000151845.1 Pteropus vampyrus | reverse complement strand
TTGTTGTGTACGGCCTTTATTATGTTGAGGTATGTTACTCTGTATTCACTTTGTTGAGAGTTTTTTTCATAAATGGATACTGGATTTTGTCACATGCTTATCGTGCATCTATTAGTATGATTATATGATTTTTATCTTTCATTTTGTTTATGTGGTGCGTCACCTTAATTGATTTGCAGATATTGAACAAAACATTCATCCCAAGAATAAATACCACTTTGCTAATATTTGTTTAGGATTTTTGCATTTATGTTCATCTGCTATATCAGCCCGTAATTTTTTTTTTTGTAATGTCTTTGTCTGGTTTTGGAATCAAGGTAATGATAACTCATAAAATGAAATCGGGAGCCTATCCTCCTCTTGAACTTTTTGAAATAGTTTGAGAAGGATAAGTGTTTATTCTTCTTTAAATGTAAGGTAAAATTCATCTGTGAAGCCATCTAGTCCAAGAGTTTTGTTTGGTGGAAGTTTCTTAATTATAGATTCAATTGTGTTAGTAGTAATCGGTCTGTTCAGATTTTGTTTCTTTTTTTTTGAAATTTTTATTATTGTTTCAAGTATTCAGTACATTGGTTAACATTTATGTAATTTATGAAACAATCCCTCTGATTATTCTTTCTCTCCTCTGGCTCTACACCTAGCCATTCTATTACTGCTGACTGCATTCTCTATGTCGTGCTCCCCATCCCTGTGACCATCTATCAACTACTAATTTGTATTTCTTTAACTCTTCACGCCTTTCTTCTAGCCCCCTAACAGTCTTCCCCTCTGGCCATCACCAGATTGTCCTCTATATTTGTGAGTCTCTTTTCGATTAGTTTGTTCTTTTTGTTCCTTAGATTCTGCATATCATTGAAATCATATGGTATTTATCTTTCTCTGTCTGACTTATTTCACTCTGCATAATAACCTCTAGGTCCATCCATGTCATTGCAAATGGTAGGATTTCATTTATTTTTAATGGCTAGATGATATTTCA
This sequence comes from Pteropus vampyrus, assembly GCF_000151845.1. Classification (NCBI taxonomy): domain Eukaryota; kingdom Metazoa; phylum Chordata; class Mammalia; order Chiroptera; family Pteropodidae; genus Pteropus; species Pteropus vampyrus. The sequence continues at coordinate 3,940,454 of NW_011888883.1, read as the reverse complement.
TTGTATATATGAACCATAACTTTTTTATCCAATTATCTGCTGATGGACATTTAGTTTGCTTCCATATCTTGGCTATTGTAAATTGTGCTGCCATGAACATAGAAATGCATAGATCTTTACAAATTATTGTTTTGACTTTTTTTGGATAAATACCCAGAAGTGCAATTGCTGGGTCAAAAGATATATCCATTTTTAGTTTTTTGAGGAACCTCCAGATTGTTTTCCATAGTGGGGGTATCAATTTGCAGTCTCACCAACAGCATATGAGGGTTCCCCTTTCTCTAAATCCTCTCCAACACTTGTTCTTTGGTTTTCTGTTTCTTTTTAGTTCAGTCTTGGAAGATTATATGTTTCTAGGAATTTGTCTATTTCTTCCAGATTGTCCAATTTGTTGGCATATAATTATTCATAGTATTTTTTCTTATAATATTTTGTATTTCTATGGTGTCATTTGTCACTTCTCCACTTTCAATTCTGATTTTATTTATTTGTGTCCTCTCTCTTTTTTTCCATAATGAGTCTGGTTATTAATTTTGTTCATCTTTTCAAAGTTCTTGGTTTCATTGATCTGTTATATTGTTTTTTGTTAGACTCTATTTTGTTTATTTCCACTCTGATCTTAATTATTTCATTCCTTCTGCTCACCTGGGCTTGCTTTGTTGTTCTTTTTCTAATTCCTTTAGGTGTAAGGTTAGTTTGTTTATTTGAGATTTTTCTTATTTTCTGAAATTCATAGCCCTGCGATAAATTTTCCTCTTAGGATTATTTTTGCTATATTCCATAGATTTGGGGTCATTGTGTTTTTATTTTCATTTGCCTCAAGGTATCTTTTATTTTTTACCAGATCTCATTGTTAATATATTTATTGTTTAGTAGCATGTTATTTAACCTTCAAGTGTTTTTGTGTTTTTCATTTTTTTTCTTGTAGTTGATTTTTAGTTACATAGCATTGTGGTTGGAGAAGATGCTTGATATGATTTCCATCTTCTTAAAATTATTGAGATTTGTTTTGTGGCCTAACATGATCTATCTTGGAAAACGTTCCATGTGCATTTGAAAAAAATGTATATTCTGCTGCTTTGGGGCAAAATACTCTAAAAATATCAATTAAATCCATCTGGTCTAATGTGTCTTTAAGGCCACAGTTTCCTTGTTGGTTTTCTGCCTGGAGGATATATACATTGATGTCATTGGGGTGTTAAAGTCCTCTACTATGGCTATACTACTGTTGATCTCTCTCTTTATTTTGGTCAATATTTGCTTCACCTATTTAGGTGATTCCATATTGGGTGCATAGATGTTTACAAGGTTTCTATCCTCTTTGGGGGTTGATCCCTTTACAATTACAAAATGTCCTTGTTTGTCTTTTAAGATTGCTTTTGTTTTAAAGTCTAATTTGTCTGATATAAGTATTGCTACCCTAGCTTTTTTAATTTTCATTTGCATAAAATATTTTTTTCTATCTCTTATCTTAAGTCTGTGTGTGTCTTTTGATCTAAAGTGGGTCTCTCATAGACAGTATACGTATGGGTCTTGTTTTCTTATCCTTTTAGCTACCCTATGTCTTTTGATTGGACTGTTTAATACATTTACATTTAAAGTGATTATTGATAGGTACATTTTATTGCCATTTTAGTATTCATATGTATGTTCTCTCCCACCTCTCCCCACCTCTTCTTCTTCTTAACCCTTTTTCTGTTTAGAAAAAAAGTGCTTCCAGTGTGTAGAAATGCTACATTTTTCTGGGATTTGACATTTTTAACCATCAAGAATTACTATATTTTGTAAATGAAAATACCACTACTAAAAACAGAATGCTATAACTAGAATGATGTCATTTGTTTCCAAAGACTATCAATATACTAGAGTGATGCGAAAATAATAATAAAAGTGAGATATTTCATGGCAAACTTTGCGGGTAAAGTTAGGACTGTAATCTATGAGTTATCATGGGGTAAATACTACAGCCGCAGACACCACCAGCAAGTATTCTCAAGGCAAATGGAAAACAGGTTAACAAAGTCCCTTTAACATTTCTTATACAGGTTTGGTGGTGATGAATTCCTTCAGCTTTTTCTTGTCTGGGTAGCTCTTTATCTCTCCTTCCATTCTCTGTGAGAGCCTTGCTGAGTAGAATAATCTTATTTGTAGGTCCTTGCTTTTCATCACTTTGAATATTTCATGCCAGTCCCTTCTGGCCTGCAAAGTTTCTGTTGAGAAATCAGCTGACAGTCTTATGGGAGCTATCTTGTAGGTAACCAACTGCCTCTTGTTGCCGCTTTTAAGATTCTTTTTGTCTTTAACCTTTGCCGTTTTAATTATCATGTGTCTTGGTATGGGCCTTATTGCTACTTTTAAGATTCTCACTTTGTCTTTAACCTTTAGCATTTTAATTATGATGTGTCTTAATGTCGGCCTCTTTGGGTTCATCTTGTTTGCGACTCTGCACTTCCTGGACTTGTATTTCTGTTTCCTTCACCAGGTTAGGGAATTTCTCAGTCATTATTTCTTCAAATGAGTTCTCAATTCCTTGCTCTCTCTTCTCTTTCTGGCACTCTTATGATGCAAATGTTGTTGAACTTGATATTGTCCCAGAGGTACCTTAAACCAGGGGTCCCCAAACCCCGGGCTGAACAGCAGGAGATGAGCACTGGGTAAGCAAGCGAAGCTTCATCTGTTTTTGTAGGCACTCCCCAGCACTAGCATCACCTCAGCTCCAGCTCAGATCATCAGGCATTAGATTCTCATAGGAGCACTGGTCCCTGGTGCCAAAAAAGGTTGGGGATCACCACCTTAAACTATCCTTTTAAAAAAAATTATTCTTATTCTTTTTTCTTTTTGCTGTCCTAAGTGTTTTCCGCTATCATTTTTTACAAATTGCTGATTTGCAACTCTGCTTCATCTAACTTGCTGTCGATTCCTTCTAGTATATTCTTCATTTATGATTCTTTTTTATGGTTTCTATACTTTTTTTTTTTAATTTGCTATCCCTTTGTTGAAGTCCTCACTAATTTTCTTGAGTATCCTTACAACCAATATTTTTAACTCTATATGTGGTAGATTGCTTGCTTTCATTTTGTTTAGTTATTTTTCAGAGTTTTCTCCTGTTTTTTCATTTGAGATATGTTTCTTTGTGTCCTCATTTTGGCTGCCTCCCTGTGTTTCTATGTGTTAGGTAGATATCCTATGTCTCCCAGTCTTGGCAGAGTGGCCTTATATAGTGGGTTTCCTGTAGGGCTCAGTGACACAGTCCTCCTGATCACCTGAGCCAAATGCTCCAGGAGTATCCTTTGTGTGGTTTGTATTTGCCTTCTAGTTGTAATTGAGCTTTGGTTACTGTTGGCACATCGGTGGGTGGGATTGATCCTCAGGCTGACTGGCTATGAGGATTGGCAACAACCATAGTGTACAAACTACTGTATGGGGCTGACACCAGCAAGCAAGATTTGCCCCAGAGGGTTCTGGTGCCTACTGAGACCACCCTTAGGGTGTGCTGCTTGTGGGGCTAATCGGGTAGTTCTCTGTTGTGGTCTAAAGCTGATCATTGTATATGTCGGTTCCAGGGCCTCTTAGGGAGGGTTCCGGTGCAGGCCAAGGTCAGCTGGTGCCTCTGATCAGCCAGGGGCTACCTCGTAGGAGCTACAAAGTGATCTGCAGTTGGAAGCTGCTTGTGCTGGACTTGGTGGCATATGAGAAAGGCCATTCTGTGAACTGAGGCTGGCTGCCACCAGTACTGGGTCTCAGGCAGCTCAGCAAAAGGAACAGGGCACACTGAGACAAGCCGCTGCCTGCATGGGATCTTTAGACATGTGAGAGTTTTCAAAGAGTGACTGAAGCATGTGCCAAGGCTAGCTGCCTGCCACCCAAGTATCCTCTGGTGATGTGTGAGTTCGGTGGGGCGGGATTTTAGGGAGTCATCAGGGTGAAGCGAGTGCTGTTCACCAGGCTAATGCAGATTCAGATGTGGCCATGTAGAGGGAGGACTCAACATTGGGACAATGGCAGTTGTTTTTGCAGCCCTCGCTCTGAAGCCACACAACTCCCTGTATGTCTCTAGAACCTCCAGAGCTGCTGTCCCTTTACCAGAGCCTAAGGGGAGTACCTGCAAATGAGTGAGTCTATGTTTGGGCCCTTTAAGAGGATGCCTGGGTTTCTAGCAGCCTTCTGTTTCACCTGGATGGACAAGCTGAATCCCTGCTTATTTCACAGCCAGATGTTGTGAGGGCTCCTCTTACTAGTACTGGTGCTCCATGCTGGGGAGCCTAGTGTGGGCCTGGGACCCCTTACTTCTCAGGGAGGAACTCTATAGCTGAGATATTTCTCCTGATTCTCAACTGCCATCTGTGAATGTGGGGCCAGCTTGTTTTGTGTCTCTGCCCCTCCTACCTTCTCAATGTGGCTTTGTCCTTATACCCTTAGTTATAGGACTTTTGTTTAGCTAGTCTTCAGATTTCTTCTGGTTGATTGTTCTATGATTTAGTTGTAATTTTGAAGTGGTCATGGGAGGAGGAGAACACAGTGTTTACCTGCTTCATTATCTTGACCCAATTCTCTGAGCTGGATTTTTTATCTTGTTTCTTGATTTGTGCAAGGCTTCTCCTAAACTGTGATCTCCAGATTCAGATTTTAGCTCAGTAATTTAGTTCTTATTCCTAACTGCATATTTTAATGACTTGATATTTTGCCTGTAAACCACAAATTCCAAATGGGTTTTCTGTTTTAATGTTCATGAAGAAAGGTATTTTCATATATAACACAATACCATGGATGTTCCAGATTTTTTAAATACTGCCTCTAATTCCTTAAGTCTTATGAGTAGTAAAATAATTAGTACCACTGTTTTATATTTATTTATTTTTTCTGGCATTGCATTTATAACACAGTTTAGGAGAAGATGAATAATGAAATTATTGAGTGAGAGGTTATATAGGGATATAGCCTTTTCAGATTTGAATTTTTGCTAATTTTTAAAATAAAATATGGCAAATCTTGCTATTTTAACTCTTATTACATACATTTATTGTAAACAATTTATTTCGATGGGTAAAGGAATGTGGAATTTTACCTTTTGAGGTGTAATTTATAAATCCTTTTTGTTGATTTCTTTTTTATGACCTATTTTCTCTTTCATCAAATGCAGAGTATAGTTATTAAGAGTATAGATTTTCTTCTCTGGAGTCCATTGATGATGAAAAGATGATCAAGGCCTTACTTTTGTCATTAACTGATGGACAATAGTTTTTAGAGATATCAATGAACTATTTTCACCATTAAAGTAACATTTGGCCTAAACTTAGTATTAAATCTGAAATGAAATCAATACTTCACTGTGGGAAGGGTGTTTAGAAGTTTAATTTTTTTCTACATGAATAAACCCCAGAAATCAACTCATTTTTAGAATTCTCATATTGTTAATGTAAATTATAACTCTCTAAAGTGATTTTAGGTCAACAAATATCTGTTACTTCTTACAACTTTATCTTTTAAATATTCACTTCTGATAATGTTTTTTTTTAAAAAAAACTTGAACAATTAATTTAATGTGTATTTATTGACCAATATGTATTTAGTCCCAAAAGGCATACAATACAAATATGAGGGAAATTCTCCAAACTTTTATCTTTGTATCTTCATGGGTGCTAGATTATTTATCTCTTTGGTTATTTTGCTTTCTTATCTATCTTTCATTGCACATAAGTATTCTAAATAAGCATGCAGACAAAACAAAACAAAACAACAGCAATACTATTAGTTTGGCTTTATTTATCCTCATGAACACTTACAGCATCCTGGTCATTTCTTCACTTAAAAAAATTTTGAGCAAATTTATATTTTCAGAAATACTGAACTGAAAGCACTGGGAGTTCCTACAAATCCCTGCACCTTTATCCCCCAATATCCTTTATTATTCAGATTTTTGTAGTAGGGTGGTACATTTGTTATAATTGGTGAGTCAGTATCAACACATTTTTAACTAAATTTAATAGTTTACATTAATATTCACTCTTTGTGTTGTATATCCTATTGGTTTTGACAAACGGCAATTGTACAATGACATGTATCCATCAGTACAGTATCATACAAAATAATTTTACTGCCTTAAAAAAATTCCTATGTACCACCAATTTATTTCTTCTTCCTCCCTCTACCTGTACCCTTAGCAATGTGGTATTTTTTACCATCTCCTTTTCCAGAATGTCATATAATTGGAATCATATAGCATGTAGCCTTTTCAGATTTGCTGTTTTCATTTAGCAATATTTATTTAAGTCTCCTCCATATCTTTCATGGCTTGATAGCACACTTTTTTTATGCTAAATAATATTTCATTTTTTGGATTTACCAGTTTGTTTATCCATTCATCTATTAAAGGATACCTTAGTTCCTTCCAAGCTTTGGCAATTATGAATACAGCTGCTATGAAAGTTCATGTGCAGATTTTATGTAAAAGTTTTCAACTCCTTTGGGTAAATACCAAAGAACACAACTGCTAAATCATATGGTAAAAGTATGTTTAGTTTTGTAAGAAACTGCCAAACTTTCTTCTAAAGTGGCTGTACCATTTGCCTTCACACCAGCAGTGATGATAGTTTCTATTGCTTCATGTTTTCACCAGGTCATTCTAACGTGTAGTGGTTTCATATTGTTTTAATTTGCAATTCCTCAATGATATATAATGTTGAACATCTTTTCCTATGTATGTTTGCTATCTTTATATCTTCTTTGGTGAGCCAGTTCAGCTCTTTCATTCATTTTTAATTGACTGCTTATTTTCTTATTGTTTTAAGAGTTCTTTGTATATTTTGTATATCAGTTCTTCATTAGACATTTCTGCAAAGATTTTCTTGCAGTTTGTAGCTTGCGTTTAATTTTCTAAGCAGTGTGTTTTATAGGGAAGAGGTTTTTAACTTTAATGAAGTCGAACTTATCAAGTTTTTTTTTCTTTTGTAGATCATGCTTTTGGCATTTCTTCACTTTTTGAATGCTCGCTATATTTGAAGACATATTCTAACCACTTGCCATATATTTCAAGTGGTACTGATATTTCTTCCTTGCCTCTTCTGTTATCTACTTCTAAAATTTCACTGTTTCTAAGTATTTCTTATAGGTGAAAAGAAAGCAGAAAATGATTGCTTTCTATTTCCTGTTATGAAATTCAAGCTGGAAAGAAGGTTTGCGATGTTTTTGAGCATCATCTTAGTCTTAGTAGTCACTTCTTAATTAAATAGGTAATAATGAGTTGGCAGAATAATATATATATTTTTTGATTGTATATGATATAAATTTGATCTTTGATTTCAAGCATTTTTCTTATCACCTCCAGGCCACTGTTTCTTAATGTGTATTCCTGAATTCTAGTCTGTTTCTATCATGTACATATGAATTGTGTTGTCAACCACACTGCTGTTTACTTTAGCAGACTGCATTGACAAGGCTCCTGTTTGGGCTGTCAGCCTTAATGCTCCTTACTTCCTTCCCATTGCTCATGCTCCACCCCGTGTGAACCTGTCATGATTTCCATGGAACACATGAGTCACTTATTTAAGTATAATTGGGTGTGAGACAGAGCTATAAATGTTATAGAGACTTTCAAACTAGAATAATGGATTGGCAAACAAATGGGCTAAATTACAGAAAAATATATCTTCAGATTTTTGCAGAAAAAGCGAGTTTTGAGTGAAATAGAATTCTAGTTTCTCAATTACTGGAAAGGGTGACTCCAGCCTGGAATAAAATGTTCACTGAGGATGGACTTTTCTGAATTGGCTCTGGGATAATGCAGCAGACCTGGGATGATTCTACTTTATCTCCTGGAATATTGCTTAATTGTTATTTGGGAGGAGAGATTTGCTTACTGTATGAATTTTTTCTTCTTTTGTGAATGATTGTTAGCTTTAAATAAATTAATTCTTTTAATAGTATGAAGTTAGTAAATAATGTTTGAGTTGCAGCTACTGAATAAATCCTTAGAGACCCCCAGAACAATTACAGAAGCTGGGAAATATGCCTCTATAATTTTATTTCTGGGTTAAATTACAAAAGTTTTTATTATCCATGTCAAGCAAAGATCTGTTTTTAATAAACTGCATTTAAACATGTGGCTTGATAATAATAAAACAAATAAGTGGATAAGTCTAGGACAATGTTTTGCACACAGTTGGCATTCTTTAAATTGTATTTGGTAAGTTTTCACAAACACAATTAGAATAAAAAAAAAAGCAATCTTACTAAATATTATTAAACAAGGGGAAAACATCTTATTCATATTTTTAATCTAGGATATGGGTTCCTTATTCTATTTCAGAGAATAAGGATACCAAGAGGGTAATAGTATTATTAGGCATTGATTATTATAATAAAGTTAAAATATGTGACGCTTTGAGAAGACTACGAAGTCAAATAAAACTTCACTGATGTTATCCTTTGGGTTATATTTTTAAAACTTGCATATTTTAATAATATTTTCCAAAAACCATATTATATCCTTTCTACATGGTAGTTTAAAAATTATATATCACTTTATAATTGAGGTTCATGATCTTATAGGTAGCTTTGAAGAAAATGCCACATAGGAAACATTTTGTTATGGGCTTAATGAACATATTTTAAGTCATATCAAGAAATTTTTTGGTGCTTGAAATACATGACATTGTTTGGAGAAGATAAAAATTATAGATGGAATTTTAGAACTAACCTTTCTTGTATAACTTCTCTTTTACAGGTTCAACGAGGCCAGGTGATTTACTCAAGGCCTCATTGGTGACTGCCTTAGGGCAACAGTTTGATGTCAGTTTCTTCATTCACATCTTGGCATGCTTTAGCACCCGGGCTTGTTGGTTTGAGGTAAGAACATGGATATTTCCTCTCCTCAGGTCAGTATGTGTACATAAACATGGAGTATTGTTGAAAAGAGCATACATTAGTAAACATTTCTTGTAAGTTCTTTTAGTGATTGATTATGATGTTTGGGTATATAATATTATAATAACAAAATATATGATGGATGTACTTCTGTTATTACTCCCATTCTATTTTAAACATTTTTGCCTAAGTTTTGATTGTCGCTCGCAGTGTTAAAGAACTTGCACTCTAGAGTCATATGACTTGTGTTCAAATTTTGACTTTTCTGTTCTTTGTGCTGATCATGAGATAATTATTTAACTGCCATGTGGTTTACAATAGCACCTCCTTCATAAGGTAGTTTGTTGGGATAATTCATGAATAACACCTATACATTTGATGAATGGTAATAGTGATGATGTTGATGCAGATGACAATGATAATGATGCCACACTCTTTTGGTTTTACCCCTTCCACTTATCGCTTGTTTTCAGTTGTTTTTGGCTGATATCTCATCAACTGGACCTCTTTAAACATTGGCACTCCTTTGGGATCACCTTCTCTAACTGCATCCCCTTCTCTGGTGAACTCATTTAGTCCCGTGGCTTTAGTATTGTATTAGCCAGGGTTCTCCAGAGAAATAGAACTAATATATGTGTGAGAATATATATGAGAATTTATATATATGAGAATATTTCTAAGGGCTTGAGAATTAGGCACTCTAATATCCAAAGGCAGGAGAAGATGAACATCTCACCTTGAGAAGAAAGAGAAAGAATTTGCCCTTCTTCCACCTTTCTGTTCTAGTTGGGTCCTCAATAGATTGGATGATTCCTGTGGACATTGGTAAAGGCGGATCTTTTTGCTCAGTCTACTGAATCAAATGCAAATCTCTTTCAGAAACAACTTGACAAAAGTACTCAGAAATAATGTTTTACTAGCTATCTGGGCAGCCGTTAGCTCATTCACTTTGACACATAAAATTAACCATTACAAATACCATTTATCTTCTGACAACTGTCAGAATAACTTCTACATGCATCTCTCTAAGATGTATATTTGAGTATTTAATAGGCATCTTAAATTGATAGGGAACAGAGCATAACCTTTTAACCTCACCCAAACCAACAACCCTTCAGAGTCTTCCTAGCAGCAGTTAATGGCTACTCTAAATTTCTATTGCTCAGACACAAAATCTTGAAATGATTCTTTTTCTTAGTCTTCTCTTAATCCCCATATCCAAACCATCATCAAATATTGTCAAAACTTATTCAAAACGTACTTGAAAACGACTGCTCTCTCCCCCTGTACTGCTGCTCCTGTCATCCTCACCGCCCCAGTTATTGCAACCGGCTCCTTACTGGCTTTCAGTACTATTTCCCTTCAGTCTTTTCTCAACACATCAACTAGAGTAATCCTTTAAAAGTTTAAACAATGCTTCAAATCATGTAGCATCCCTGTTTAAAATTCTTCTATATTTCCCTAACTCACTCAAAGTAAATCTAGACTTTCCCCATGATCTAAGATGTCCATCTCCAGGTACGTCTCTGCTTTATCATTTACTGCTTCCCTGATTGACTCTGCTGTAGCCACACAACTCTCCTGGGAGTTCTTCAAACACTTCAGGAAAATTTCAGCTCCACAGCTTTAGCTATGGTTGTTTTCTGTGCTTGGAACCATTTCCCTGGCGTGGGTTTGTCATGTTACACTCTTTAAGAATCATTGTTTTCTCAGTGAAATGTTCCATGTTGTTCTATTTATCAAATAAATTAATGAATGATGTTGATTTTATAAAATAGTCATACTATTAAAAGAGTTAGTAAAAAATCAAGTTTTCTTATAATAAGCAGTCGTAAAAATTCACAGTAATAATGTTTCATCAAATACTTAAAATCTTGCAGAGGTGTTGGAGAGCAATAATCTTGATCTATTGTTATATATTTATTCCCTTACCCCATACTTTTTTTTTCCTATCAGAAGGGCCATGATTTGAGAAATTCAACTATCAACTTTGTGTAGGAATTAGAAAGCCATAAAAACCAAGAAAATTATGTTAGAAAGTTTTCCATTTTCAGCTACTATACAACATTTGATATTATATAATTAATAGAATTTATTTTATGTTTTAGACTGTAAACAATATGTGGGAAGGGCTCTCTCATTTTAACTCTATATGCCATGCCTGGTACATGGAAAGATCTGAATCAGGTTGTTAATTTTGGTAAACTACAAGCATCAAACTATGCAGGAAGTCACCTAGTAGCATTTAAGAATTTATCTTCCAGAAGAACAGATACTCCCAAGTGTAATTGCTACAATACATGTTCTTCAGATATAATATAAGTGGTCTCTGTATGCTGTTGCACTGTATATAGGATAAAAAAAAATATGCCTATCACTTGGGAATGTAGATGACCTCAAGGGTGTTTCATTGAATATAATAGTGATAAACAATTTTTGTTTTATGTTAAAGCATAGTTTGTATGTTTTCAAGATAAATATTAAGTATTTTTACTGTGAATGGCAATGTTTGATAAATTTTTAAATTGTTTCTTATAAAACACATTGACAGAAAAACTTTTGTAGCAATTTTTAACATTATTATAAACTAATAATTTGTAATAAATTGACAATTCAAATGTTACCTTTATATACCTATAATCTCAATCCTTGTGACCTTTATCACTCAGCCACATGATTACAGGAAAATTACAAATGCAAACATTATTTTATTAAAATAAAATATTTATTATTTGAAAAGAATAGTCCATTAAGTTAAAGAAAATAATAGCTTCTCTGCATAGTTTGACTACTTGTTTTATTTTGGTAATAAAGCACCCATGAAGTGCATCCTAATACCAGGTGATGAGAGAAAGGAGGTCTATAAGAATGAAGAATAAGGCAGAAGTTTAGTTATCCAAGACATATAACATTAACCCTCAGTATAGAGAAAAAGCCCAATTATTCCATCAGGGTGACAGATGGCTGGGCCTTGGGATTTAGGGCTGAATCTTTCAAGTAATACTAGGAGTATTTCTAAATCCTGGGAAACTGGGCTGCGGCAGAGGCTGGTGGAGTCTGGTGAGGATGAAAGGACTGGAGAGTGTAGAAATCATCTGCCTCACAAAACGACTTAGGATCTGGAATTACTTAAAAGCTCTTGAAAGATATAAAGCCTAAGGTTCAATAATCAACTACTTGTCTTCTTCCCCACAGAACTTATGTATTAATAGCAAGTTTTTATTTCAACAAACTTTATTATACAAAAATACCTTTTCTCTATCAAAAAACTTACAAAATGAAGAGAAAAAATAGAACTTTCCCTTGCCAATCGGTCATAGTTTTGATACAGATAATTTTAGTTATTTTCTGTCTATATATATATTTATGTTTCCAACCTTTCTACAAGTCATGTTTCGGTTTTTAAAACTCTTTTTGTTTTCTGTCTGCACTTGCTCCCTTGGTAACTTTATCCAATTCCCAAAGCTTTAAGTACCATTCATATGCATACAGTTCTCAAATGTGTATCTCTACCCAGATCTTTACCATAACCTCCAGGTATGTATGTATGTATGTATGTATGTATGTATGTATGTATGTATGTATCTATCTATCTATCTATCTATCTATCTATCTATCTATCTATCTACCTATCTGCATGTGTATGTGAGTATTTACTGCCTTTTGGATATCGCCACTGAGCTCCTGTTCCATAGTCTTACCCATTGCACTTAATGACAATTATATCCTTGAAATTACTCTTCCCCAAAAGCTGGTTGCTACCCTTGACTCCTCCTTCCTCTCATACTCTTCGTCTAGTACATAAATACAATTTCCTGGCTCATATTTCAAATTATATTTATAATTGCTCAGTCTCTCACCTCCATTCATATCACCTCGAGTCAACCACCATTATCTCTCCCCTGGATTATAACAATTACTTCCTAATTTGACTGCTTCTACATTAGTTTCCTCTTTCAGGATATGCCTATATCATTCCATGCATATCTATCTATATCTTTCTCTGTCTCTGTCTGTCTGTCTGTCTCTCTTATTCTCTCTCTCCTCCCCTGTCTCCCTCCCTCATAATTTTTTTACTGTCTATTAAATTTATCTAATTTAGAATCTGTCTCTATTTCTAGATTGTAAAGATCCTGAGGGCAGGAACCTGTGTCTTATTCAGCTGTGTCTCTCAAGAGCTGGCATAGAGTGGGTGCTCAATAAGTGCAAGTAAAACTAAACAGAGACATGTGATCAAGAAGAATGGATATGGAGTGTGGACTTGGAGTTGGGAAAGCTAATAATCTGTCATTCGAACTACATTAAAAAATATTAACTCCCTAACTAAATAGGCCAGGGACTCCACAACTTTAGAGACATCTTCCTCCTAACTACAAATAATATGAGCAGGATATGGTTTCTCTTGACATTTCTTGACCCTGCTTTCTCCTCTTACTTTTTATTCTTGGGAGTGTTCTGTTTTTATCACAAGGCAGTCAGCAGAAGCTCTTAAGGTTGCATTCATTTCTCCCTGATCATGTGCATCAGAGCAGAAATGATTTCTTGCAATAAGTTCTGTTAAAAAAAAAAAAAAAAAAAAGAAAGATCTCCCCTTACCCTGAAATGATGCAAACTCCCACAAACTCCAATTAGGTCACATGCACTTCCCTGAAGCAGTTCCTTTGGCTAGGGGCTAGGGTACACTGTTTGTTTTGTTGAAGGGGCCATGAATCAATTTCCAGAACTCCACAAGGCTGAAAGTGTAGGAGGGGTTAATTCTCTGTTGGCCTGAGGAAAGTTGCCATGGGGTAAGTGGTAGGGCATGGATGATGGAGAATCAACCAGAAATGAATACTTCATCTGGAATGAATAATTTTTATATTAATTTACTCAAGCAGCAAAAATTTATTGACCATAAACTGTGTTAGGCACTGTGTTAGGGGCCGGTTATATAGCCAAAAATGACACTATCCACAATCTATTGTAGAAGACTGATGAATTAGCAATTAAAATGCCATATACTAGTGTAACAGCCATATGGGAGCAACTAGAAGACATCTACTGGGATATAGAGTGAAGAGTAAGCAAAAAAGTTTCTGGGAAAGATACATATGAGCTGAGAGTTTAAGACCCAATAAAAATTAACCAGGCGAATGAGGGTATTCCAGATAAAAAGAGAAGTATGTACAAAACCATATAGGAGAAAGACAGTTGCTTTATCTGCCAGCTGAAAGTAGTATTTTATCAGGAATCTGTTCAAGAGCATTTAGGCTTATGAATGTGAGAGTAAAATTAGATGAACCAGTAGTTGATTGTGCAAGTAATCATTGTGATTAGCAAATGAATTACGTTTTAAGTAGTAATATTCTTTACCCTTCACAGTTTGTGAGTGTGTTACTATTTTCTTAGGCATAGGGCATAGCCATTTTGTGGGGAGAGGCAGATGGAGAAAACAGGGCAGAACAAGATAGGGACAGTTTTTCCTGATTTCAGTCCAGTTATTTTGGAAGCGAAAAATTCAAATGTGCTTATATGGAGAACAATCACGTTTGACAGTTCCTAACAGATAATGCTTAGGAAAACAAATCCATTGTTGATTCTCATTTCCAGGGTGTTCCCTAGTAGAATCATTTACTTTTCAACAAGGAAGAAAAGAAAACAAGTATGTGTAAGGTCATATAAGAGCCTTTCAGAGAATTGAGGCACCCATTCAACTCCAAACAATATTTTACTTTTAATCGAAAGTAACCAGTTGGATAGGTTTTTTTTTTTTTTTCACCAATAGTATCATACCAGGCCTCACTATGAATAGAAGTATAAAACTTTATAAATCTTAAAAAGAAAAAGTAATTTGATAATACACAATAGAGAATATTCTATGTTCAAATTAATTGCTTTTCTTTCTAGCCTGATGGTGGGACTATTAGTTTAGGAAAACCTCTGGAATAATAGGCCTTGCCAAAGCATTTCATGGACAAACACTTTCCTGGTTAAGAAAATAAAGAAAAAAGCAAGGCAAACAGTATTTGTTGGGATGATCTCATCTTCGCAGACCTACTTTTAGGGATTGCTGGAGGAGGGAATACTCTTTGTATATAAGATGTCACTTTGATGTGACCATCGTCTAGCCATTGTCTGGTCTGAGACTCTGAGAAACACAGCCGGAGACATTTGGAAAATGTTTAGGGGAAGCTTGTTAAATTCTGCATTGGTAAAGCACGAAGAGTTCTAATAATAATGGCAATTATATATTTTTATTGAAATTAACAATATTATTTCATCACTAAGGAATAAAAGTTTGTGAAAAATTATAATGAGCAAATCCACAATATAGCACTAAGAAAATGAAATAAGGATCCTCTTTTTTCATAGTTTTGGTGGTTATATTTTTCCTTAAATGGAATTGACTGAGTGAAGAGGTAAATGACTCTCTGAGTTTCAGAAAGAAAATAACAAGGAAGATAACAAGTCAGAATTTTATGTGGTAAAGAGCATCAAGAATTATCATAAGTTTAGTTCAGTATTATTTTTACAATTGGTACTCTGCTGAAACTTTTTCTATATTTATTCCTATGCTAGTAAATAAAAACTAAATCATTCTTAAAAATGGGCAATTGAAGTATAAAACAGTAAAGTTACTAGTCACACATTAAGTTCGAGCTTTTATAAAAAGCAAAATGATATATTGAGAGAAAGTTTTGGAGTCAGGCAGATCTCATATCAAAGCTCCATGACTTTTTAAAAACCACTCCCAAAACTTAGTGGCTTAAAACAAAAAGATCATTTATTAGTTCATAATTCTGAATGCTGGCAATTTGAGTTTGGATCATCTGGGTGATTTTATTGCTAATCTCTCTTGGACTCAGTCATGGGTCTGCAGTAAACTGTCAGATTGGCTGGGACTAGTTAGTCAGGATGCCTTCACTCACATAGTTGGCAGATGTCAGGTTCTAAACCAAGACCCTTCAGTTGTCTGCTACATGGTCTCTTTAGTAGCCTATTGCAGCCTTATTCACATCTTTAAATGGTGGTCTCAAAATCCTAAGAGTTGCAAAAGAGTGCAAGACCCAGTGTGCAAGTGCTGCTCAAGTCTTTGCTTATATCATGTTGACTAATATTCTATTAACAAAATAAATCATATGGCCATGTCTAAGTTTAAGGATGGAGAAATAAACTCTCTTAGAAAGAAAAGCATTATAGTCACATTGCAAAGTAACAGATAAACATGGAAGGAGAAATTATTGGGGTCATCTTTAAAAACAATCTACCATACCAATTAAGTTAGATAAGAGAAAAATTATTGTGAAATTTAAGAACAATGAAGGCAAAAAGTATAGAAGCTTCTAGAAGGGAAAAGCAGGTGACTCACAAAAGGATAATGTATGCAGAAAGGATATTCTGTGATTATACAAGGGCTCAGAAGTTTAATACACAAAGACCTCTTAGAAAATGCTTTTGAGTAATATTTTCCAATGAGAAGAAAATAAGAATAAATACATATGGGGCCTAATACTGTAAATAGTTAAGTAAAAATGTCTGTGGCTTAAAAATATGGATATGCCCTCCTACTATCTTTAAGAATTTATATTGTTAACAATACCAAGATCTGTTCTTGAATAGGATGGGGGCATGGGTCAAATAATTTTTCAACTTTTAATATAACATTACTTTCTTTAGTTACATCAAAAAAAAGTGTTATATAAATCTCAATATATATATTGTGTGTGTGTGTGTGTGTGTGTGAACTTTTAAAAATGAAGTAGGGTTCCAGTCTTAGCCAGAGCTACTTCGTTAATGTGTACATAGCATAAGTTCCATCACTTGCTGTGATACGCAAAACTTTAACTCAGAAAAATTTACTGTTTTAATTTCCTCTGTTTGTCGGACAAAAAAATATCTATGACCAAGAAAGATTTAGTAATGTACCTGTAACATCAGTGTAAATATAATCAGGTCCTCTGCTGGAATTTAGAATGCCTCGAGAATTAGCCTATAGTTTAATCATCCGTTATATCACCTCCATAAACAACTGAGTTCTATATGTGATATATCTTATCATGCAGGTCTTTTGATGCACAAGTATGTCCTCCATTGAATCAATGATCAATCATTTATTGGAAGCCTACTTCGTGTCCAGGTATATGTTTGATACAGTGAGACTTCTATCTAGTCATGTAATTAATGTCATACACTTTTATTTAAAACCTTTTTATTTTACAGCTTTAGATTTACAGAAAAACTGCAAACATAATAGAGTTCTCATATAATCCACTTGCAGTTTCCTCTATTATTAACATTAACATTAGTGTAGTACATTTGTCACAGTTAATGTACCAATATCAATATATTATTATTAACTGAAGTCTGCAGTTTATTTATATTTCCTGAGTTTTATTTAATTTTCTTTTTCTATTCCAGGATCTCATTCAGGGTATCACATTATGTTTATCAGGTCTCCTTAGGTTTCTCCTGTCTCCTGTCTCATACTTTTTAGTTTTGAGGAGCACTGGTTATCTATTTTGTAGCATAGCCTTCCATTGGAATTTGTCTTATGTTTTTCTCATGATTAGACTGAGGGTATAGCATACTGGGAGGAAAAGGTATGGTGCCATTATTATTGTCTCATACCACGGGTGCATGCTACCAGCATGAGTTATCACTGGTTGATGTTAATCTTAATCCCTAGCTGAGATAGCATGTGTCAGATTTCTCTACTTTAGAATTATTATCTTCCCCTTAATTATGTTCTATTTATATATCAGACTCACTTCATTTGAAGGAAAGTCTCTGTGTGCAGCCCCTATGACTTAAGATGTGGGGAACAATGTTCCATCTCTTTGAAGCGAAGTATCTACATAAATTATTTGGAGGATATCATACACCTTTTAGTTTTTCCAGTTGCCTCTCTCATTTATGAAAGAAAAAAAGAATAAAAAAATATGGATTTCATTTTTGTTGAAAAAATGTAAATTGGGAATTGCAGTGGGCCTTGAAAGAAGAAAAATGATGTTTAATAGTAGAGAAAAGAAAATTAGGGTAAGCTAGAAATAGCATCCAAAAAATGAGATTGTGTTAAAATTAAAATAAAAATCTAAATGAAATGTGAAATTTAAAATCAGCTTCATACTAACTAGATATGTGATTGAAGCAAAATGAATTAAGAAATGTAAGATTGATATAAAAATAAATAAAATATTAAAAAGTTTAAAAACAATTGAGGTTTAAAAATGAGAAGAAATAATTTATGGAAATTCTACTTTAAATGGTGTAAGACAAGTAACCCTCAATGGTGGTTCTTTTAAACACTCAATAAAATACTTGTGAAGAATCAAAACTACCCAAGGCAGTGTTCCAATAGCACCAAACAACAATATTTAAGAACTTGTTTCCAGAGCCTACGTTGTTGATCCTCCTACATAGATACTTATATAGATAGAGCTGAAAAAAGAAAACTTAACTAGAGCCTTGCTTCATGCAACAGAGGATGCCTGGAAACTGGAAAATTCTTTATACCATCCAGACATTGTTTAGACTAGGAGATATAAGGTGTAAGTAAGAAATGCTTTGAAATTCTCAATAGATTTAAAGTACTATGAACTAAGAGCAGATCTAAAGGGAGAACAAACTGCTATGAAAACAATATGAAAGAACAGAATGAGTTGGAAAGTCATGATGAATAAAATGAAATAAGGGGCCACATAGTGTGGCTCTGGGAACAGAATGCCTAAGTTTAAAATCTGGCCCTTTGACATATTTAAACTATCTGTGCTTCACATTCCTCTTCTCTAAAATGAGGATAACAATATTTTATTCACTTGGATTGTTTTGAAATTTATGTAAGATAATTTATTTATAAATGCCTGATATATTCAAGTACTCACTTTAACAATTGGAAAGTTTGGGGAAAAGTCTAAAAATGCAGTATAAGAAACACAGGCAGAAAATTAAGTATTTTATTTAAAAATAAAAGTAACCAGGAAATGTAGAGGAAAAACTTCATAACCTTCGAGTAAATATCTCAGGACAAAAAAGCACTAAGTTAAAAAAAAAATATGATAACTTGGATTTTATGAAACCTAAAAATTTGTGCATTTTAACAGACTCCATTAAAAAACTAAAAAGGCAAACCAAAGACTGGGTAAATATATGTGCAATTCATATATTTGACAAAAATTTGTCTCTAGAATATGTAAAGACTCAAAATAATAACTCATTAGCCAACAAAAATGGGCAAAAGATTTGAATAGACACCACAGAAGAAGATATGTGAATGGCTTATAAACATAGAAAAAGTTACTCAACATAATTAATCATTAAGAAATGCAAATTAAATCATAATGATATATCATTACGTACCCACTAGATGGCTGAAATTTAAAGAAACTACTACACAGAAACAAAACTACTCTATTGGACAAGTGGAAAAACTGGGACTCACATGTTGCTGGCGGGAATGTTATAATGTACAATGCTTTTGGAAAACATTTAGCAAGTTTTTGTAAGGTTAAACATTTAGTTACCATATATTCCAGTAATTCCATTTTAATGTGTTTATCCTCCCAAAATGGAAACATATATCACACAAAGTCTTGCACATGAATGTTTAGTGGATTTATTTATAATCATCCTCAAATGGAAACAACCCAAGTGCTTATCAACAGCTGAATTGTTATACAAATGGTGGTATGTCCAAATAATTCAGAAAAAATAAGAACAAGCTCTTAATATATAAAACTACTAGATGAATCTCAAAAACATGTCAAATAAAAGAAGGCAGGCATAAAAGAATGTACACTACTATGCTATCCCATTTACATGAAATGTCAGGTAAAACTAATCTATAGTGACAGAAAGCAGAGCAGTGGTTGACTGGGGCCAAAGAAGAGGGTGGTATTGATGGAAGACATTTTGCAGTAATATCCTAATTGTGGTGGTAGGAATATTTTGACCTTTGTCAAAACTCATCTACTTAAGATGGGTGCTATTATTTTATGTAAATTTTACCTTAATAAAAAAAGGGTGGAAATGTTTTTAAAATGTCATTTATGTGTAGCACAGGTATAAAAAGTTATATGTTTTATCAGAAGTTATTCCTATATGCCAGGACTTAACCAAAATATAGAACACATTTTGTTTTTCTAAAAACAAACAAGCAAACAAACAAAACTATTTGAAGAAAATTTCTTATTTCTGGAAAAAAAAGATGGAAAATTAAAGTCTCAAGTTCTCCCAAATGTAAACTACAAGTTTTAAGCCCAGACGTCACATGAGGTTGTGAGAGTGAGCAACCCGTACCCAATCATTGTGTGTCTGTAATGATCATAATGAAGAAATGGGCCCTGGTGGTGACATTTCTGATTTGGAGAACCCTGATACTCTTAAAAAAAAATTAGAGATCTCAGATGGTCCAGAGCTGGGCTCTTAGCCTTAGATACTCTATGGCAAGACATATTGCACTTGATATCTGTTAGATACAGGTTAGTTACTTCTCTATAAAATGTCTGCTCTCCTTCATAAGGGGATTAAGAGGCTGAAATAAAATGAAAAGATGAAATGTAGCCTAAACCTGATTTTGGTCACTGACATCAATCACTTATAAAAGTGCACACAAATGTCAAAAATGACAATGCATATTATGTAAAACCAATAATTCAATAATCTGGAATTAAATCGTACGTATATATTAAAAAAGACCAAGAAGTGGATGACTGCAAGGGTGGGGAAAATTGTGTGGAGTAAAGGTGGATTCAATTTTCATCTTAAATAGAAAAGATACTAAAAGATCATGCCTCTGATATGATCTTGAAATTTTTATGATCTGTAAAACAACTGTTTTTTAGATTTTAAATCTAAAATCTGGTAGAATTAGAAATGGAACACATATGCCATCCAAAACTGTAGAAAATAAAAGCAAAAATCATATAACCCAAATAGAATAAGCCAGATAAAAAGGAAATGCAAAAGCACATAGAACAGAAAGAACAAAATTGATAGCAGCCTCTCCTTCTCCATGAAGAAAGAATCCAGGCAGAGTGAGTCGTGTTGTCAACAACCTTCTTTTCCTTCTTTTTGTACCCAGAAGTGTGTACTTCAGTGTATACTTTACTATAACGGGGCATTTTCATCTAACTGTGAAATAAGAAGGTACAGCTTTTAAAAACCCAAAGTTAACATCACTGATCCTTCAGTAGATGAGCTATCTTCTAATTACAGAAAACGCACCATACATCTCTTCCTCCTGTGCACTGAAGAAGATATAAAGGAAAAATCAGACATTGTCCTGCCCTCTATCAGTTTACAGTTTTGTTGTTGTTGATATGGCATTGTCCACATATATAAAACAAACAGGTATATAGGGAAAAATATAAAATAACAAAATATGTAATAATACAAATTTAAAAAGAAAGTAATCAATGTAGGCTGCTGTCCTTCAAGTGTCTACATGGAAACAGAATGCTTTGAATGTAGTCATGGAAGACAAATGAGCTGTAGAGAGTTGAAGAGTGGGAATAAATAGGGAAAAGGAGAGAGGCAGGAAGGAGCAAGCTGCCAAGAAATGACAAGGAGCAGAATGGTATTCAGGGAACGATGAGTGGATTAATCTATAACGGAGATTGTATAGCAAACCCAGGTAAACCTTAGCATGTCTTGATTGCAGAGCTGCATTTCTCACAGAACTGTGTGAGTATGTATGGGGGAGGGGGTGGATTGTATGTATGCACATATATAAAATATGAATATTGGAATTAGTAGTTTTCTGTAGTGGTGTATCCATTGGCAGCACTATCTGTGACTATGGCTCTTAGCTAGGAAAAAGGAAATGTAGACTAAGACTGATATATAAGTGACTAGCAATTGTTTCATCAAAACTAACCAACAGGCATTGGATAGAAATAACATCAGAGTTTTGTGGAAATAAGAGAAACTCCAGATAAAATGTGGAAGCCATAAACTGATAATCTATGAACTATGGAAACATTTTATGAATTTAATGGATCTTAAGTAGAGAGCTACATATAGGTTTGGAATGGATCATGCAGAGATAGATTTTTCTTTTTTATCCGTCTCAGTTGTTAATAAGTATTCCTCAGATCTTGATTCCTCTTACATAACTTTTAAAGTCTCCCAGAGGCTCTTTACAATTGGAGGGCCCATACAAAGAAATGGATGAATGCTCTCTCGACCACAAGAATTCCACTTGAAATAAAATGCCATTCTTTCAGCATATGTCTGAGGAACCATTGAACTTGGCCACATTTTTAATGTTCCAATAATCTTAAATGAATTTTCTACAGTGCCAGGCTGAGAAAAACCCAATACATATTTCATATAACTTTGTATATTTTAAGGAAATTTTCACCCATGTGCTTTTAATTCATTTACATTAATATCAGCAAATATTAGTTTTATGAGCTTTTTGATGTACAACCAACTTTAGCTGCCTTCTCAATGGAATATGTTTCAGTACTTTTCCCTCTTAAGAACAGGAGGACTTGTTTTGCTAAAGACAAATGAACTCAAATATACAAAGGTAGATTTGATCTGTAACTTGAAACTTGTGATTTGCATATTTAGAATTACCATCCTTCCCTAGTGCCCATGTAACTGAAATAACCAGATTCTCAAGATACTCCTGCCAGATATTAAACAACCAAAGGGCTTTGGCAATGACCATTGAATAAAAACTCCAGGAAAAAAAATGCGAAACTCAAAAAATACTGGCAAAGGCTGGACTGAAAATGGAATTTTCCTTCTGTACTCAATACGTCTAAGCACAATGATGCCTAGGTAAATTATAGAAGCTAAATTTGTCTAAAATGTTGAAGAACTGTTAGCAAAGAAAAACATCAGCTAATTCCAGTTAGCCTCAGTATCTCAGAATGGGATTTTTCTGGGAAGTATTTGATTTATAAACTTATTCAGCATCATGCTCTATTTCTTCAAAGTGGCATATTTCTTTCATTTACTACCTGTTTAGTAAAGTAATAGAATACATTATTTTTTGAGTCTATAAAATTCATTCTATAGAATTCAAGAGAAATTCTTCAAATCTATTAGTGTCTCTCAGGATTTGATCAACAAATCTAAGTTTATATTCTTCATTACATTTGTGGTTTCATTCACTCTAATCTTAACCTTTTGGGTCTGTTTCTCTGCAGTGAACAAATTCAGAAGTAATCGGGCATGTGAACATATGGAAAAGAGAAAGAACTGGATGTTATTTCAGTGTTGGAAAAGAAAAAAAGATTTCGAACAAGTTTCTTTGCCAAAATTTTATTGCCAAAGGTTATTTAAAATAATGTATTAAGAGACTGGGGGAAATCTTTAGTGATGACTGGGAGAAATAACTCAGTGATTAAAAAAATATCGAAGTAAATGTAGCTTTTCTAAATGGCCAACTACATGAAGTAATATCCCTTAGAGAAAGAATTTATTAAGCCCTTTGAATTGTATCAGGGATAGTAGAGATCTCGTTTTTGGAAAAACTTGCATCTCTTCTGTGTAAACAAGTGCGGAGCGGATGGGTCTCTGAAGTGTTGTGAAGTGTTTGTATACATAGAACAGAGAATTTAGGAATAAATTGTTGTATATTAGATATGAGTTTTCCAACACATAATGATATAGGAATCTGTAAGTCTTCTGTCCTAGACTATTTTCTGAAGGCACTGACTGTATATACTAAGGGAGAAAAAGATGATCAGGAAACATAGCAAAGATCAAAGAAGAAACATTAACCCCTTTCTCTCTCCTTTCTACCTCACCCTCCACACCTACATATTAATAATAGCTAATATGTATTGAGTGCCTGCACTGTGCCAGGCAGTCTTCTAACACTTTATAGATGTTATTTGTTGCAAATTTTTGAGAGCATGTACTATTATTTCTATTTCACAAATAAGGAAACCAAGATACAGAGGAGCTGATTAACTTGTTCATGATCACACGGCTATTAAGTGATAAAGACAGGATCTGAACCTGAAGACCCAGACCCTAGAGCATGTCTTTTAAGCATTAGTCAATACTGCCTCTGCATGCAGTCATGGTCCACGCACATGGGGGTTGATATGAGACATTTGTTCCAAATATCACAGAAACATTAACTAAGCTAAATGATGAAATACCTAAGAGCTTAAATATTTCAAGATGGAAATTAGTATGGTTCATCCAAGAATCCCAGAGAATGAAACAATGTACAAGTAGAAGAAGCTGGAGAGAGCAGACTCTATGTCCACAAATTCAATGGTTCCACTGGAGTGTTACTTTTATTGTGAGTCTGGCACAGGAATGAAATTTAATGGGGCTGAGCTAGGCTGCACCCAGGTCAATTCCATCTTGTTTGTTCTGTAGAATAGCTGCTAATATATAGGAAATGAGACCTTTGTCAGAGGCATTTATTTTATTTTCAGTAGACGGAAATTAGGTTTCTAGCTATTAGTCCCAAAGTTAGTGGTAACCTGTTTAGCGCCTCCTGTTGTTGAATTCATTTTTCATGCAAGTAAGAATTTCAGTTGGAAAATAATCTTTCTCTATTTCCTTAATGTATTCAATTCAATCAAAGTGAAGAAAGCATCATATTTTATAGAGACCCATGGTCAGTTTCGACATTTGGCATTTGATACAATCCGACATTTGTATCAAACAGGAAATATCCAAAGGATCATGTTTTCTTTCACAATTTGAGTGATTGCTTATAACTGAGACGGGAATTTAATATTTACAGAGAGCCTCTAGAGTTCCAGGATTGTATTAATGATGGAATTGAGTCTTCAGAAAAGATTTGTATTTTCCTTTATGAGACAGAGATGTTTTTAAAAAATCTAATAGTAAAATACAAATATTTGGAAAAAGGAATTTAAATCATTTTATTCTATATTTATGAAAAGTGATTTTTAAGGTAGTTTTTGGGAGAAAATGATTTTGTGTAAATAAAGTATGATATATAAGAATCGAGTATGACTATTTATTAGGCATATCATTATTATTTTACCAATTATGAAAAGAAGTTTAGAGGGCATAGGGAAAAGATAATCTAATCTATTTTCTGAGTTAGCCCAATAGTTAAATGACTAATAAAATATTACTGTTGTGTATTCTACATATTGTAAGGAAGATTCAATGAGAGCAGGTGAGTCTCCTTCGGAAGTTAAATCAATCCACCGTTTGTTGTTTTTTGTTCCCATGTCTTATCTGTAGCAATTGGGCAAACAATGCAGGGTAATTTTGAGACAAAAATTTCAGGGTAAAAATGTATCTTCTGTTCTGGCTAATATGGCATTTCTAAGATTGTCATTCAGGAATTATTTCTCCTCTTCCCTTTCTCCTTGTGATATCTGTATATCTACATACCTATATATACTATGTATATTCATTGGTATATTGTTAGAAATGGCATGAAATATTTTCTTTTATAAGGCAATTGTATTATTGTCATTACCAGCCAAATTAAGTTTTCATGCTGAAAACAACTATTTTTTTTTTTTTTTACAAACTATAGACTAGATAACTTCTTTCAATACACCTCAAAGGTAAAACTTATTTAAACCCTCACTTACTTCATGTGTGCAAATAAACAATAATTGCACACACAGCCCACTTTATTTTCGTCCTATTTTCTTCTTCTGAGTCTATTATATTTCTACATGTAAATAAAATTATTGTAGGAAAATCTATATATTGAACATCTCAATTACAATCTAGTGCTTTAGTAGTTATAAGGAATTTTGTCTAAAAGTTACCCTGCATTGTTTTGCCCATTGTTATACATCAGTGACCTACAACAGATTGAATTGCTTTGGCCCCTCAATCAGCTCTTAGTTCCTTTAGTTTTCCCTTTTTTGGCACCTGGATTATTCATTCTCTTGGTAATTCCTTCTAGAGATATTTAAAAGATCATTTAGTGTATTTTTCATTTCTTATGGTGTTATATTTTTCTCTTTAATTAAGACAGCCGAATTGGGAGGGGATAGGAGGGTAGAGCTGTCAAGGACACTTTAGATGTGTGTGTGTGTGTTAAATATATATATATATATATATATACACACCATTGGTATAGTGTTTGAAATGGTATAAAATATTTTCTTGTCTTTTATACAGCGATTGTATTGTCAGTATCAGCCAAATTAAGTTTTCATGCTGAAAACAATGATTATTTTATGAACTATAGACTAAAAACTTTCCTCCATGTGTGGAATTGAACCAATGCTCAGGCTTAAAGGGAGCAGTTTAATTTTTTCTGTTTTTATTTTTGGTAACTGTAACTAGAGGAAAGTCATTTTCACCTCAATCTCCAACAAGCCCCACCTCTTAGTGAAAAATAGAATCATGGGAACAGCATCAGGAACATGTAAACTCACTGTTCTTGCCTTGAGTTTAAGTCAATTTCAGCTTAAATCTTTGGGTGCTTCTGTTGAACCCTGACTAAAAGCAGGCATATAATTTGGCTCTAGCCAAAAGCATATATGGACCAGAAAGAAGGAAACCAATATTTAACTAGTACATACCACATACCAGATACTGGACTAAGGCAATTTCATCACACAAGAAGGTATCTTGTTCTCAAGTCAGAGGAGGTAGTTGCTTAGTTTAGATTCCTTTAGCTGACAATTATCAAAAGTTAACTTATCTAGTTTGGGTGCAGTCTAATATATCTTATCCTAGATTTTGCCAAGTAGAGTGCTTCGAGCCAGAATTTGAGAAACCTGAGAAGTCCTATGGTAAGGCAAAAGAGAGAATGTTTAGAAAAGTTGAGGTAGGGAACGAGATGCCATGAACTATATTAGATAAATACCATTAATTTATTTATGGTCTAGAAAGTGTAACGAAATCGTTCATCATGGACTTAAAATGAAACTTTGTGATTAGATAATTGTCTAACCTAATTTTATGGGTCAGAAAAGGTAGCCCAAAGAAGTTAAGTGACTTTTTAAATAGCTACATCTTGGAAGACACAGGAGTCATGTTCAACTCAAGTATGCTAACACTCATTTCAGGGCTTTGTCTTTTTCCTCTTATAATTTGTTTACCACAACCAAAATATTCTTTTCTTAACAGCCATGCTTCACACATTCTCTTGAGAAGCTCATTTGGGTCATATGTCATGGGGACATTTTTCTTTCTCTCCTCTAAGAGTGAAGGACAAAAGCACTGATTTATTGACTTTCTAAAACGCTGATTCAGGATTAAAGCAAAAAAAAAAAAAAAAAAGTTGTAAAACAAATTTAATATAGTCTGATTGAAAATTATTTTAAAAGTAGGTGAGTTCTTTTGCCCTGTACTTTGGGCTGCTTCCTGAAGGTGAAGAAAGATGTAATGGATCTGCATATTTGGGTTTAGAATCTCAAAGTTGAGAAAATTATGCCTGCCTTTCTCAAATAGGGTTCTCATGATTCACAGGCCTGCAATGGTGGCAGGAAGTGTTGAGGTCAGCAAGAATAAATCTTTTGGAAATTAGTTTTCTATTTTTTCTAGAAAAAAAATCAATATTTGTTTATATGTAACAAAAAGTATTTAGGGAACATCTTCTATGTCACATAAAATGATAAAAAATACGCGTAGGGGTATATACCTTGAGGGTAGCTTCAAGGTATATAAAGTTGTCAAATAATAAATATGTAATTCAAGATAGTATTATACTTAGCAGATCTGGGGGCTATGTCTTATATGTTTACTTCACCTCTATCTTTCCCATTGCTTCCGTGGTTTTGCTTAGAACATTTCCTCTCTCCCTCATGAAAAATTACAGCTGTACTGAGGCTAATGCATTAGACTGTAAATTATCTACTTATCTTGTCACTAAATTCTATACACTTCCTAATTATTCTCCTAGCTTTTGAAGTTTTGGGCACTTATTCCTAACTTCTTAACTCTCCAAGTATTAACAGTGTCCCAAGCTAAAGCAATATCTATAGATTGATTATTCCACGTTTTAGACACCTATATCTCTATATCTCCATAACCTTCTTCTCTGCTCCTGTTTTTTTTTTTTTTTTAATTTTAGTTTTTTGACCATCGTTCACATAGCCACATCCTTGAACTTATCTTTAAAATTAAAACTTAGAGATCCTTCTGAGTTCAGTTGAGGTGTGGACTTAATTATAACCCAAACTCATGGTCTTCCATTACTTTATAACTTCCACTTATTTTACTTCTGTCTACTTCACTTCCTCCATACTGAGATTGGGTTGTCACTGACTATTCTGTTTATATTCTTAACTTGTTTGCTCAATGACATTCTTTTTGTGCATTAATGGAGGAATCACAGTAATTGTTTCTTCCTTGCCTAGAGAAAACTCCACTAGTAGATTTTTACACAATCATGTTATCTGGCCCAAGAAGGCCTTGGTGCTATTTGACAATACCATTATGTTCTGTTGCTAATTTCTAATCAAATCTCATCGGTAATAATAACTATTTTTAAAGATCTGTACTTCAAAGATTTGACCCTTCTATTTCTTTATTGCTCTTTTCTTTTCTTTTTTCATTTTGATGAAATACTTTCCCTTTTAGTAGAAAACATTTCATTTCTTTTCTTTTCTTTTCTTTTCTTTTCTTTTCTTTTCTTTTCTTTTCTTTTTTTGACAGAGACTCTGTCTCTTATGACACAAAGAAATTAGAATTCATTGGAAAGAAATTCTATTAGGTTCTGAACCAAAATCACATATTGGTTTGTGTCTCAATTGATCTGTTTCTCTCCTGACAAGCTGTATTTTGAGTCTCATTCTTTTTTACCTTAATGCTTTAATTATTCTCTTATTTTCCTTAATTTTAAATATTTATCTTGCAACGCATTTGATCTCATTAGTATTTAAAAGTTCTTTAATCTTCACGATCTTAAAAAGATCTTGCTCTCAATTCGATATTCTCATCTACCTACCTTCCTCCTCTATCTTTCCATTTAATTATGAGCCTCTAAACTGTGACTGTACCATTTATTCTCGATTAAAATTGCTCTCCATTGCCAAAATTAATGGGTATTTCCTCTGTCCTTAGCTCACTTGATATCTTGGCATTGCATATGGTTGAAATTAAGTCATTAATTTCTGGAGAACAGGGATTCATATCTGCATCACCAGTACCCAGCACACTGTGTAACACAAAGGTGACACTCGGTATTTGTTAAAAGTGAATACTGGGATGACGATTTTATAATTTTGTTATGCTAAAAACAGAGATAAGGAAAATCAACAGAACCGGTTTCTGCTGTGACATGTGAAGAACTTGGAGTTGTCAGTTCCATTCTTATAACAAGAAAAAAGCTGAACAAATGAAAATCAATAACTCAGAACTACCAGAAAATTGAGATTGTAGGAAAACAGAAAGTATGGCCCAAAAAACTAGAAAGATAAGCAAAAACAGAGAATTATAGTTTATCAGGTGCAAGAACCACTAGTAGAGCCAGCAATGAGTCAATTAAAAAGTAATTGACTCATTGCTGGGAAATGAATATTAATTAGCTTGAGAGATAAAAACTCCTGCCCAGCCCTCACCCCCAGCCTTTGGTGAGTTTTATCTTCAGGAGTATAAACAGATGGTCATGAAAAGATTGTGAAAAAAATTCCCATGTGCTCCCAAGCAGAAAGAAGAAAAAAGTAACCATTTGGAAATACAACCAGACCATTCTGTCCTCAGCACAGGCCTGCCCTCGAGGAAAACTGTTACCAGAACCTAACCAACTTGATTTTATTAGAGCCTAACAAACTGGAGAAAGGGAAATAACCATCTCCTGCCTCTTCTACTACCTCTTCGAATCTCACCTAAAAGATGATGAAACAGAGAAGCACTTACGAAGGTCACAGTCTAGGATCACAAGCACACTAAAAGCCTGAAACCTATTTATAACATTATAAAATGTTTACCCTACCATCATACCTTACCACCACACCTATAAGTCTCCTGTATAATAGCTAAAAAGAACCACAAGCTTTAGCCTTTATTTAAGACGGACTCTCTAGGGAAACACAACAACAATAGGGGAGACAGATACAAGGACATTACAGGATATATTAGCCTCTGCAAACAGACCTACAGCAAACAATATATGCAGCCTAATTCCGAACCGGATAAACATAAAATTACACAAAATCTTTTTAGTCTTCAGTTCCTTTAACCCAATCATGTCTAGCTGTCAAAAAAAATAAAAAAATAAATTAATAAATAAAAAATAAAATTACTAGGCATAGAAAAGGCAAAACAAAAACAATATAAAGACAAAGCAAGCATCAGAACTAGGTTCAAATATAGAAGAAATTTTGGAATAATCAGAGTGGGAATTTAAAATAACAATGATTAATATGCTAAGGTCTCTAATGGGCAAGGTATACAACATACAGGAATGGATGGATAATGTAAGCAGAGAGATGGAAACTCTAAGAAAGAATCAAAAGGAAATGTAACAAAAATAAAGAATGTCTTTGATAGATGCATCGCTAAACTGGAAGATTAGAAAGATTTAGTGAGTTGGAAGGTATGTCAACCAAAACATCCCCTCAAAAAAGAAAAAATAATGAAAAAAAAGGAGCAGAATATCCAAGGACTGTGGGTCAATTTCACCAAATATTTAAAGAACTAATGCCAATCCTTCTCAAACTCCATCAAATCTTGAAGGAACATTTCCAAAACTCATTTTATGAGGCCAGCATTACCCTGATACAAAACCAGAAGAGGACACTACAAGAAAACTACAGGCCGAAATTGGATAAACAAATCACTAGCAAAGTATACAAAAGCTATGAACAGACAGTTTTTTACAGAGGAAATGCTAATCACCAGTAAATATATGAAAAGATTCTCACCCTCATTAGAAATATGGAAAATGCAAATTAAAATATTAATAGAAAGCCTTTAAAAAAATTTACCAGGTTAAAAAACATTAAAAATAAGAATAGTACCTAGAGCTTAAGGAGTGTCGAAAAACACATCCTCTGATAAAATTCTTGTAGAAGGATTAATTGTAATGATGCTTTTAGAACATAAAATCCACGATAGCTATTAACATTTAAAATGTACTTATTTTTTTAAGATGGTAGTCCCATTTTGAAATACTATCCAATGGAAACCAAACTGTACATATGATATTATAATCAAGGAGGCTAGAGGCACATAACTGATCCTGCCTGTGTTCTCTTTATTTATAAAAATAATATACATAGACCACTTAAGAAAAGAAAAAATAAAAAGCAAGTTTTCCTCCTCCACTACCCAGTCCCACTTCTGATAGATAACCTCTTTCAATCACTTCTGGGTTCGAATCTTGTAATGGTTACTATATCTAAATTTAAAATAATTCAGAGCTTTTTGATTTATAAACCGTCTGTACACTCAAGTCCTGATTACTGTTTTACTATCAAATGGAGATAAAGAATAAAAGACCCCCTTAGACCTGTGATAGACTGGCCTAATATTACAGCCATGTCTCTGAGCTGGCTTCTCAGATCATCTTGCTCTAATGACACCTGTACTCAAGTGACCAAGCGACAGTTACAGGCTGCCTGAGTTGTCTGTAGGTCCCAGAATGTTTCCTGAATGCTTAAGTGGGTTCCTAGTCTGCTGGACTGGGCTTTAGTCTTCTTCCCCAGTTTTGCCTATTAGTCCTTATCCAACATATAGTTATCCTGCCATTGTTCTTAGGAGCTTTGCTACTCCACCTTGATACGCTCTTCTTCTTCCCCAGACTTGGATCCCTGACCACATCTCACTCAATGGCAGGGTGAATGGCTGTGCAGAGGTCTGCATAGTACTTTTCCCTGACTGACTCCTAAGTTTCAACACACAACTGGAATTTCCACCGACATGCTTGTCATCTGAATGAATGACATCTCAATCTAGCACCAAGTAAATTCAGAAGAAAGCTGAAGATGAGGCACACTAGACACTGTACCCAGGCACCTGGCTGGCTTCTGTAGGGTTGTTAACTTTTCCTATTTCTGATGCATAGGTCTTTCTTGGTTCCAGGTTGATATGACTGGCATGAATATTTTCTTATTAAGTTCAGAGTTACATATGCCATCGTAATGCATTAATTGTTTTGCATGGCTTTCTTTGGTCAATTTTTAATCACATGGGTACTATAAGAGAGTACCTGTTTAAAATAGAACAAAACAAAAAGGAAAAATAAAATCAACACATTATATGCAAATCTAAAGTCTGCTTCGTTTGAATCTCTTTTGTCTCTGACTCATTTCTAAAGTCAAGTTCAGTAATTAATTGTATACTTTTGAATGTTTTTTCTAGAAATCCTTTTAGTATTACTAAATGTGCACACATGTTTATAATGTGTTGACTTCTTTCTTTTTAGAAACATTAATCATTCGATTTTTTTACATTTGACAGCCTAGTAGATAAAAAAATTATTCTCATGTTGAATTTTTTCCATTTTTGAAAGTGAGGATGAATTTTATTTAGTTAATTATTAGTTTACATCTTTGTTATTTTTCTATTGGTATGTTGGCCTTGTTTTCTCTTAAAAATATTTTCTATTTTGATTAACTTCTTTTTATTACATATATGCAAATAATTTTTCTAGAGTAGTCTTTAGCTTCTACTTTTATATATTTTTGGCAATTCAAAATGCAGCCCCATCAATCATCCTCTCTTTAAGAAATTTTCAAATTTGAAAGGACTTTCCTAGTCTTAAAATTAGATACAACACATTAATTTTTGAAATCAATAAGCAAGTTTATCACACTATTGTATAAAATAAAATAAGAATGTGCTAAAGTCAAATTGAAATAAAATCCTCAAATCTCCTTAAGTGATATGATAATCAAAAGAAAGAAGTTGTTTACTAGAAAAAGAAAAAAAAATTCTCTCATGCATTAAATCTTAATAATATATATAGCTCAACATTTTTTTGATACTCGAATAGACATTTATGAGGCAAAAATCTCAAAAGAGTAGGCATAAACTTTCGTCGCTTTAATCTTAGGTCACAGTTCGGCAGGCACTGTAGAAGACCAAATAAGAGAAATATTACAGTTTAATGTTTTTAATTACTTTTTGGCCAGATGTGGACTTTTTCCTTTTCACAAAAATAGGACTCAGGTGTCTCATTACTCTCTCCTTCCTTGAACTCTTGTTGTCTTGTAAAGTCTTTGCATTACCAATTCGTACCAGCACTGCAGGAGGGCTGGAGCACGGAGGTCAAGTCCCCTTGTCTGCAGGCAGGAGCCAGTCACTTCTGAAGAAAATGTGCCCTTCTTGCTAGAAATAGCCTGCTATGGATGCTTGCAGAGGAAGCGTGTAAGGAGGGTGGTATAGAAGAAAAGCACAGGGGCGGAACCTGGGTGGGGAGTGAGGGGATGTTACCTAAATTGATCATTTTGAGCTCTACGAGGGACTCAGGCCTGAAGGAATCAGATGAAACGCAGTTGTTCACAAACTTCGAACAGCTCTCTAGCAGCATTTTTCCTCTGATAAATACAATTTTAAGAAATATTCTCTTTGAAGTCTTGATTTTAAAAACATTTTCCTCTAGAGATATGAACATGAGAAAGATGTTGTCTCTAGTATGTTGTTTCTTCTTTTCTCTCTCCCTCACTCCCTCCCTCTTTTCTTCCTTTCTCTGTAACACAATGTTATGAAGTCTCATGTTAAATTCTTCCCTACATCCAAAATTAAGAGAAAAATAATTATAAAGTAATTAGTTTAACAACAATTATCCACCTTTCTGGGTTCACCCACATTCACCTTTAGGTTTCTGGGGCTGGATGTTTACATAGGTGTTGTTGGGTGCCTCTCTTTTAGCTCCGTGTTTTTGCAGATTTGGAGACACTGCCATTTCTTGTGGTCACTTGACCTTGATAAGAGGACCCCAGAGGCCAATTATGAACTCTACTTCTACACTTTTACCTAGCCCTTCGAACCATATTGCCAGTCTTAGGTAATTAGATGCCTTTGTTTTGTAAACCTAACCTTTGATAATACTAGACTAAGAAAGTAAAAAAAAAACAAAAACGTACTTTTATTTATGTTGCAATACACATTAAAATGTGTCTCACATAATTTTCTCTCAAATTAAATTCTCTCAATGTTTCAAAGAATCGTATTTTTATCTGGCATGTTCTTGGCCTCATCATAGAAGAAATAAGTTTATTGCTTGCATAACCATGTGAATCAGACATGGAAAATACATATTAAATTATCTAATTCATCCTTCTGCCAATATTGGATTATTCCCCAAAGTCCATTGGTCTATTTTTTAGACTTGTTACATGATTCACTAATAGAATTTAACCAACATTATTTTTCTTATTTATTTGTAAATCGACACAGATATCTTTCTCTAGTGAATGCAGTCTTTGTTAATATTTGCTGACTATATAAAGAAAATATTAATAGTGTCTTACATTTTTATAGTAATTCATAGTGTGTATACATAATTTCCCTTAATCTGTACCATTAGTGACATATTGTTGTATCGTTATATAGATGAGAAAATTAAGATTCAGAGAAATTACATAGCTTCCTCAAAATGATATAACTAGTAATTTATCCAATGTGGAATAAATTCCACGAGTTAAAAATTTTAAATGACAAACACCTGATAAAAAATGTAAATTGAGAAAAGAATTAAAAAGTAAAAGATATTAAACCCTATTATGATTAGCAATCTATCAAACATACTCATAAAACTCATATATAAAACAAATCCCTTTCTTGTTTATCATTTTTACTCTTTTGGGGTTTTGACAAATACATAGAGTTATATAACCACAACTATTATCAAAATACAGAACAGTACTATCATTCCCCAAATTTCCTTCATGCTCTGTCTTTGCAGGTGAACTTTCCCTCATTCTTAACTACTGGGAACCACTAATCTCTCCTATGCACCATACACATTTTGTATTTACTAGAATATCATATAAATGGAGTCATGTAGTACATAACCTTTGAGTCTGGCTTCTTTAACTGGGCATTATACCTTTGAGATTTATCCTTTTATAGAGTATTTAATAGTTTGTTCCTTTTTATTGCTAAGCAGAGTTCCACTGTGTGTATATACCACAGTGTGGTCAGATGCTTCCCTGTTAAGGGACATTTGAGTTGTTCTCAATTTTTGATGATTATAAATAGGGCTGGAATAATCTTTATGAACAGGTTCTTGTGTGAACTTAGGTTTTTATTTCACTTATGTAACTACCTAAGAGTGAGATTGCTGGGTTGGATGGTAACATATATTTATCTTCATAAGAAACCGCCTAACTGATTTCCAAAGTGACTTTGTTATTTTGCATTCCCGCCAGCAATACATGAAAGTTGCAGTTATTCTGAATTATTTAGTATTCTTTCTTTCTCTTTCTTTTCTTCTGCTATTTTAATAGATGTGTAGTAGTATCTCATTGTGGTTTTAATTTGCATTTCCTTGCATAATGGTGTTAGGCACCTTTTCATGTACTTTTTTGCCCTCGGTATAATTTCTTGAAAAACTTTTGCACATTTTTTATTAGATTATTGTAGTTTATTTTCTTACTATTGAATTTGAGAGTTCTTTATGAATTTTATATACAAAAACAACAATTTGGTTAGATGTGTGATTTGTTAATATTTTCTCTCAGTATGTGACTTGTTTTTCTATGCTCTTACATATTTTTTAAAGAACAAAGGTTTTAATTTTTATGAAGCCAAATTTAGCACTTTCAAAAATTTTACTGATTTTGCTTTTGATGTCATATATAAGAATTCTCTGCCTAACACAAATTTACAAAGATGTTCTCTGTTTTTCCTTCTAGAAATTTTAAAGCTCCATGTTTTACATTTAGGCCTAAAATTCATTTAGAGTATATTTTTTCTATAATGCATGAGGTGTGAACTACTGGTTGAGGTTCATTTTCTTTTGCATATAGATAGCCAACATTTCCAGCATAATTTCTTAAAAAGACTATCTTTTCTTTCTTTAATTGCTTTTATACATTTCTTAAAAAACACTTGGTAATACATTGTGTGGTTTTGGCATGGGCATGTGGCAAAATCATAGCTAACGAAGTATAGAGGAGGTTGGCTGTGAGGTTTCTACAAAAGATATTCACCAATAAAGGACACATATAAGTTGGAACATCGTATCACACTGGATGCTGTTTTCTTCACCTGGGATATCTGAAAACACACCAGTCAGAATTTATGAATATGAAGGGAGCTCAATAAGAATAATTAGACATATCGAAGATAACAAAACAGAAAGATATCAGGAAACTAGGTCCCTAGTGGTGTCATCATGTCAGTGAATTAAAGAACCCTGCTGCTGCCCACTTCCATTCTTCTTATTAAGTGAATTAATAGATTCTTAGGTCAGTTCTCTAAATTTCAGAATTTAAGAGACTTTTATAAATTTCAGCTGAAATAATTCTAATTGGTACAACTATTATGATTAATATTAAAAAGGAAGAAAGTTATTCATAAAAAGATATAATAATAAATGCATTTTTATTCCCTAATTTGCTAACTTACAGATTTTGTAGGTGAATCTACATTTCTTTATTTAATACTTCCTATCATAAAACAATGAAAAAAGGAAATACCACTGCCATAATATTTAAGTTTATTTTCTTGTGGTTGACAGATAACTTCATTTGCCTTTTTAAAAACTCATATAATTAATAAAAGCTCTTGGATTAGTGCTAATGGTACATGACATTTTCACTGAACAAAAATTTTAAGATGAACTGTATAGTAGGGTGCAGTCCATTTAAGTGTTGTTGATCTCAAACAAGAACAAATTCCATTAGATTAGGATGTAACCTAAATAACTCTTAATTGTATTTCTTTTTATAAGTATATTTATAAAGTTTGTTTTCTTCCACTGGACAAGTAATTAAATCATAATAGAAAATCTAGAAAACGAACAAAAGAGAAACAAAATTCTTCATATTATCCCAATTTATATGCAACTAAATTTCACATTTTGATAAAAATTTTGTCTTTTCCTATATATAGCATTTATTAAATTATGAAGTACTATAGGTACTATAATCCTATTTTCATATACCTTTATGAATTATGTATTTTAATTAAATTTTCTTTTAAAGAATAGTTTTAAAGATTGCATAATATTCTTATCTATGTACTGTTTTTGTATAACTACTCTTATATTTGTGCATTTTAAAGAAAACAAATTTTTGTAATTATTCTCTTGCCATGCACTGTGCTAATAATGTACTTTGTATTGTTTTATTTAATCTTCAGAACCAGTCTTATAAGTTAGATACTATTGTCATATTCATTTTAATCAATTCTGGAAGTTTATGTAATTTGATGGCCAAAATTCTAGTTCAAGTCTGTCTGACTACCTGAAACTCTTAACCATTATACTAAACTGCAAATTAGTAGATTGTTTTCTTATTTTTCTGTGCTTCACATTGTATTGCTACAAAAATCTTTTTTATTTTTTTTTTTATATTGTTCTGAAGATTGTTTCTCGAAGAAAGATTACCAGGAATGGCAAAGTAAAAAATTTTTGAGATTCTGGGTACATATTGCCATTTTCCAAATAAGTTATAGCAATTTACACTCCATTCTTAAGGTTTGGATTTTTTCATAACATCAAATATTATTAATATATGTTAAATAATATGTAATTATCATGTAAACTGATTATTACATTTTTAAATGCACACTTTAGAGTATTATTGAGCTTGAATTTTTTTAATATGCATTATTATTTTTTCTTTTTTAGAAAAAATAATCTTTTAATCTGTGTCTATTAAACATTTTAAGTAGTATGGCTTAAAATTTATTTATTTATCTGAGCTCTACATCTATTAAAAAAATGATAATTTGGTCTATTATATTTCTATAAATACTTTTCTTAGTTTTTCACTTTTCTTTTTATGTCCGTAATCATTTCAAAATTCATGTAGCTGCATATATTGACATTTCTCTTTCTGATATCTTTTTAGAAGATTGTAGAATTCTCTACTATCCAGATTTCATTAATGTTCATGTTCCTTTTAGCTTATCTATGACTTTGTTTTTGATAGTTAATTTAATGTTCTATTTATTATTGGATGCCATGAGTAATCAGAATTATTTTTATAACTGGTTAGTAGCTTAATTTTTATTAGGAAAGGCTCAATAAATTTATTCATGATTTTTATTGACCATATTTATGCATTAGATTATATAGTTTTCTGGCAACATGTTAACTAAAATTGAACCATTTTATATTACTTATTGACACATTGATAAAATTATAGTATTTATTTATTGTTTTTCACTAGACTCTAAACGCCACGAAGGCAGTCTTTACTGTTTTCCAATATCATGTATTCTTGAATCAGAGTGGTACTCAAGATAACAGTGTCTTCAATTATGCATGTGCATACACATCTGTATGTATATACACCAATATGTAGGCATCTGTATGTATGTATACACCTATCTATATGTATGTATATATATATGAATATGTATACCTGTGTGTATGCATAGATGTACACATACTCATATCGTTTAGACTGGCTGATAAAAAGAGGTGATAGTGTAAAAAAATACATGAAGTATTTTAAAGGATTGCCCTGCAACGTCACGCTGAGATTTACAGTTTAGGACCATAAAGAAAAAAGGAGAATAAATGAAAACACACTTAAAAAGGTTTGCTATCTATCTCTTCCTCCATTCCTCCAGAATCATAGTCTAATCTCCTTTCCTCCTTGTGTCCCTACTCTGCACATTCCCACTTTCTTCTATTAGCTCATCTGTATCGTTAGGAGCTGAAGACAATACCCTAAAAACTGGCACTTGTTTTCTGTATGTCAGACACAGATGAAGACATTCTGAGTATACAGAGCCTCCAAGTATCAGTATCTCTTTTACACTTGCACACTTATCTTTAGCTCTTTGAGAACTTTTAGAATTCACTTTATTTTCTGTTGCAACACAGTTCCCTTAATTTCTGAGACTGCCTGTTGAACCATTTTAAAAGACAGCTGCAACACTGTCATTCTCGCAGCTTAATTATGGCTCCCTAGGTCTTTACATTCATGTAAGATCATTCTTAAAATACCTTTGTATTTGAAATAGTGTTCATTTATTTAGATTTTAATTAAATCATTCCCACTTCAAAAGGGATTTGGAAAGTTTTATCATTGTCACTGCCTACTGAGCACATTGGTGCAGGGCTGCGTAGAGAGCTTTCTTGATTTTAATTTCAGAGAGATAGGAGGGAAAAGGGACAGGCAACATTAGAGAAGCAGCAGATGGGAAAGTTTGAGATTCGTTAGGCTTACACTAGCCATTGACTCTGTGGGCTTAGAAAAGTGATTTCACTTTCCTACGTGACACAATTTTCTTATATTGAAATAGGAATAATGGGGCTAAATAATTTCATGTGGCCACTAACACTTAATCAGTTTAGTTATCTTGAAAGTTGAAACTTTGCATAGCTTTAATAGTTAATGAGGAGAGGATGATGTAAAACGTAGGCATTCATTTATTCATATGCCAGCTCTAAAGTTTCAAGTGACTCAACGTTGGAGATCTGTGTCAAGCTGGTATGTACATCTATCAGCTCTCCTCTCATTCTCTTCCACAGCTCCACCAAAGTAATATAGTTTCTCTAAAATTCATTTACGGTCATTCACTTCACTTCCTTCCATGTGGGGGATTTATTCTATGGAAGGTAAAAGTAAAGGAGGTTGGCCTTAGAGCTTTCCCAGTAAGAAAATCATAAGCTGGTATACTGTTTTACCAAGTTGACCAAGATGATGATGGAGACCCAACTCATCAGACCATGAAACAGAATTATTCTTTCTCTCAAATGTCCTTTCCCATTTTATTGAATTAAATGCACTCATAATTCTATGTAAATTGAAAATGAACTTACCATGCCCCAATCATTTCTTTTTAATTGTACGTTTTTTATGAATAGGAAGAAATAAAGGAGAGGGAGTAAGAATAAAAAGTTTAAATCCACTTACCTCCCTTAATGTGCTTGAAGAGATATGTAGTCTGCCCATGTGAAAAAGATCCAAAAAGCTTTATCCAAGTTACTGACTTGAAAGAGAGGATGTGTGCATAAAGAAGGACTTTGGAGAAGAAAATCTGGGATTCGTACCTGAGGAAGCTCTAAGACCTAGAAACACTGATTCTTCAAGCAAAAATATTTATTTATTTATTTATTTATTTATTTATTTATTTATTTATAGAAGAAATAACCAAATTTAATACACACGTATATATGGGAACCCTGCATATCTGAGAGATTTTGATATAGAAAGGGAGATTGAGGTAGATAAGCTAGGGATGAGCTAGGGATGCACCTTGGGGGCTTCTAAGGGTCATAAAAGATAATAAAGAGCAGATGTTTAGTAAATAAAAGTTTGCCTAGCCCTAAAGATAATAGTTAAAGGGAGGGGCCAAAGTTTCTCCAGAGCCTGAAGATAAAGTTGCTTTTAGCTCAGAACAACGTGCATATGCACAGAGGCATATCTTGAGATGACTCATTCTGGACACCCACAGTTTCCTCCTTTGAAATGTCCCTGGAAGTTCGACATACCAGAAGCTGGGCTGATAAACTCTTCTATCATTAAACCAGTCTCAATCTTGAGAAAATTTCAGTTCAGTTAAACAGCTGTGTCATTTCAGGAGGTGGTGATGCTGGAGGGCTACCAAAGTGAAGCCTATGGTGCAACCAATCAGGTATTTAATAGGAGGTAACTCTAGCTTTGGCAAGGAATAGAGGACTTTAAAGTAGTCTCTATACAATTCTATTAATCTCTTCGTGATATGGAGAGCATAGTTCCGGGATCCTCTTCTGAGAGTATCGGGTCCTGCATATCTTACTCGCTTTGAGCTCCAGCCCTGGGCCAGCAACTCAAAAGGCACCAGAGATGCAAGGGGAAGAACTGAATTTTCTGGTTTCAGGGCAAGGGCTAGAGGTGCAGTTTCATCCCAGACAGAAGGGCTGGCAGAGGGCACTATTCCTCTTTTGAGTCCTTAAACAACAATCTTTAAATGACCACTGAGATTATTGAGATGCCATAAATCCCCAACATATTTTCATCTCTTCATCAAATACCTAAATGCAAGTTATAAATTGCTATGTCATAATCACTTATATATATAGCGATAGTATATAGGTTCATTACAAATATTATCAATCTAAATGCTATCACTGGATTCAACAACATAGTGACAGTGCTCTGTAAACTCACATGCATATGAACAGAGCTCCCTGTTAAAGGAAGAGGAGCTGGCATAACTTGAGACATAGAGACATAGATAAGGCTATCAAATTCAAGACTTGTCTGTAATAGCTGTGGCCCTGTCAGAAGCCAGAAGCTTGACAACTATGGCCCAGAAAGTCTGTCTTACATTTTAATGGTGTAAGGGTTCCCTCCATCAATGCAAAATTTTGAAATTTACAAAGCTTGCCTTTGATGCTTTTTTTCTTCCCTCCCCTGCCTAACTCCCAGTACTAGGCTCTGACTGGCCAAAGACTCACACTCTCTGATGTCCCAATATCTGTGCTATGCCGAAGTTTTCCATGCTTCATGCCTTCTTTAGTAAAACTCTTATTATATTTAAGGTCATTGTTATTTATATTAACAAATCAAATACAGTATACAGTCACTAGGTAATAAATATTGAGTTAAAAGCTTACATTTCTTACTCCACTGGATCCTCATAGCACTCTTCAAGAAGGCCTTATATCTATAAATGGGGAAAGAGTGTTAGAGAGACTATTTTGCCCAAGATAACAAAGGTATAAAATGTAGTGACTGAACTCATACTCAGGTCTGTAAAGTTTCAAAGTTAATACTGGTAACCACTTCCTTTAAAATTCATATGAATTGTTATACATTTACAAGAACACTGTCAACATCTGAATAAATAAATATGAGAGGATATCGAAAAACAATTGACAAAATATATGATGAGAAATATCTATCTTTGTTGACAGTCGTGGAGGAGAAAGAATATATAATCATTAGATGCAAAATCTCTGGATTCAGACTTCTTGTCTCAGTCTTGTCTGTACCATTTTCTAGTTGTGCGATCTTAGAAAAATTAACTTAACCTACTTGTTCTTTAATTTTCCTAAAATGAGAATTGTCCATCTGAAAAAAGGGAATCTCTATCTATCTATCTATCTATCTATCTATCTATCTATCTATCTATCTAGTCTATCTATTCAATCACACAAGAATAGTCTGAAGATTAAATAATTTAATGTAAATGAATCACTTAGAAAATGTTCCTGGCCTAACAAGCGTTACACGTTTTCTTAAAAACAAATCAAAACTAAAATGTATATTGCTATAGATTTCAGAGTCAAGAATTTAAGCTCCATTGAAGCAATAACATTTTGTGTCTCTATTTGGCTTCTCTGAACTTAGAACAATGCCTGACACAAAGTAAGGCTCAGAAAATGTTTGTTAGATAAAATAATGAATCATTTTACACTGAATATGTAAAAAAGAAAAGATATAAAACACAATGTTAGGCAAATGCATGAAACTGCTAAATCCAAAGTAGTGACAGTGTAAGTTATTATAATTTTGAAATTCAATTTAGCAAAACATTTTTAAAAGGTACAAAAAAGTTCATATTTTTCACACAATATTAAAATACTAAGAATTTTTGTAAGGAAAAGAAATCTAAAAAGGTAAAAAGAAAGAAACGACATGTTCACTTATATGTTAGTTATAATATGAACAAAATGAAAAAAATAAAAAGAGGCCAAAATTTCTGAAAAAAACAGAGTATAATTAATTAGCATATTGCATGGCTACTAGGTATGTGTAACATATGTTGCAATATGGAAAAACTATAAAAATGTAATTAAAAACACATGCCATTTAGATTTAATTTTGCAGAAATCTGGTAGATATAATTTTCTTTTCAATCTTTTTATAATGTTATTTGTAATAATAAATACAATTTTTCCAATTGAAAGAGTAAAATTACACTCCCTTCTCCTCCTCCAGCTCTTTCTTCCAAATTCTATAAGAATATCTGAAGAGAATACTCACTTTTTTCTTTTATCTCTATTATTTTTTCTATCTATTATTTCTTTAAAAAGAAAAACTATAGCATGAAAAAAGAAATAAGCAAAACATGAATCTAGGCTGACTTTTCAAACATGAATTAAATTGCAACGACAATGCTGAAAGTTTCTAGTGCTTGTGAAGACTAACATTTTGTTATTATACAACTTTTGGCTTGGTTTTTTTGAGAATTTTTCAGGAATGACTTGTTGAAGAAGAGGTTGGTTCAGATAGGAAGTAAAAGATGACTGACAAAAATCTTAGATCTTAATCAATCAGAAATTTCTTCTCAATGTGATTCGCTAGGTAACTATAGCTACTTAGCAGTGAATATGGAAAGAAAGTTTCACAAATGTTGAACATACTGAAACATCATAACTTATAAAATTGTAGCTCAACTTGCAGTATTTTAGTTTAATTGGGGTCTGCTAAAATATGCAATTTGAGATATTACATTTTTATGCATGTATATTCTAATTTTCATGTTATCGAATCTTAATATTAAGCAGAATGTTAGATTTCATATTAAATTATATTTTCTCCAAATTAACACTGGTTTTTCAAGGGATCAGGAAAAAGGGAGAAAAGAATAAAGACTCTCCAGTAGATTTCAAACATTTTCAGTCATTTATATCAATTTTAGAGGTCCATGAAGCTTATGCTTTCTCTCATTCTTAGTTATATTATTTCCAGGAAATATTAAATGTCTTGAAGAATGAAATCTTCCCCTCAAATTTAGGTAGAGGATTGACTTTTTAAAGCCATGTTCTTTGGTATGAGGTCAAAAATCCTATTGTTTAGGTAAAAACTTTAAAAGAACAACAGCACATAAATTATTGGAAAAATCTGGGGTAAAACTGGATTCTATTTCCAATGGCTCATTTACATTTCTTCTAACTTTGTCTTGGCTTCATTCCACAGAATGTGTTTTCAAGCAGATTTCATTTTTCAAATTGTGTGAGGACATTACAAGAGCAAGTGCAGAAAGATCATTAAATTTCATATATGCTTTCCTTGAAGAAGAATTACTATTTATCACTACCTTGGTGGACCAAATGATGTCTCAAAATTTCAAAACACTAACAAAAACACATTATGGATGCCAATTTCCAAAACCACCTTGTCATCATAATTTTAATTTCTGATCATCAGCTCAGAGAATTTTCATGGGAAGAAATAAGAAATGAAAACCAGGGAAGTTTTTCTCTCCTCTGCTCATTCTGGTTATGCCACTGGAATATGTGCAAACATTTTCTTTCTGATGAAGTGTTGGTGATTGAAGTGGGCATTACACACAGTTTCCTTTTGTTCTAAGATTACACACAGGGTCATTAAAACATGATCTAGACATCAAATGGAAGCCCCAGTGACAGCTGACATACTTTTACAAGAATACTTTTTATAATGAAGTCAATAAAAAACATTAGAATAAAACATTATAAAAATAATAAAATC
This sequence comes from Pteropus vampyrus, assembly GCF_000151845.1. NCBI lineage: Eukaryota > Metazoa > Chordata > Mammalia > Chiroptera > Pteropodidae > Pteropus > Pteropus vampyrus. The sequence continues at coordinate 3,896,175 of NW_011888883.1, read as the reverse complement.
ACCCAACTCCTTAAACAGGTTAAAAGAAGCATGATTTAATAAAGTAATAATTTCACTGATTACAAGTTTAAATAATTTTCAAGTCCATAAATTAAAAAATAAAATATTAAATAAATTATATTAAATATACCAATAAATATTGTTACTACACACTAGTAACTATTTTTCTTATAAATGTGAACATTTCTCTCATTATAAAATTTTCAAATTGTTTAATTTTTTAAGTATTCTTGTCAAGTTCAGCAGTCAGAAACTATGGTCTATGAGTCAAATTGGCCTATTTTTGTAAATAAAATTTTATTAGAACATAAATGCTAATTCTTGTACATATCATCTATGGCTACTTTCATGCTATAGCATCAGAGTTGAGTAGTTGCAAGATCATATGTCTGCCAAGCCTAAAATATTTACTATTTGTCCCTTTACATAAAACGTAATTGTCATTAAGAAGGGCTAGTTGTTAAGAAGGCATCATTTCACTTATATTTCAGTCTTGTCTCAAATAACTGATTCTAATAGTTGATTACATTAACTTAAGAAAAGGATTTATTTATTTTTTATTTTTGCCTAAAATTAGAAAAAAAGTTGTAGAAAATAATACCAAGGAAATTGGATAGGTATGTTAAAGCACTCTTTGGCTGAAATAAAAATATCTGGCCAAAATGTTTTCCCTCAGGAAAGAAGTATTTTTTTTTTTTTTCAGAATGAACATTCTTCTGCTTTCTTTTCACTTTACTTTTCTTTTTATTTTAAAGTAATTAGAATAGCTATTCTTGGTCTGGAAAATTAGAAAGGAGGCTTTAGCTTATACTTCGAAGAAAAGGAATCCATCCTAATTCCCCACAGTGTCCTGGGGATTTTCTAAGAGTGTGAAAACTTGGAAGTGGAAGAAAAAGTCTCCTGAATATTCAAGTCAAATAAAACAAATTCTAGTTGCATCCAAGAAGGAGGTGCTAGATATCAAAGTAGTTCAAGGAGTGAAGTAGAAAAAGAACACAGCACTGATTTAACATTCGTTTTCTCATATAATTTATTTACTGAAATACAATTTATGTACTATAAAATTCACACTTTAAAATATACAATTCAGTGGTTTAATATCTTTCAATGTTGTGTAACCATCATCACTATCTAATTCCAGAACATTTTCATCACCCCCCCAAAAAATCTCATATACAATCACTCTTTATTTTTCCCTCCTCCAGTCCCTGATAGACACCAGTATAATTTCTGTTTCTATGGATTTCCCTACCTGGACATTTCCTGTAAATGGAATCATACAATATATGACTTTTTGTGTCTACCTTATTTCACATAGCAAAATATTTCAAAGTTCATTTTTGTCGTAGCATGTGTCAATACTTTATTCTTTTTAATCGCTAAATAATATTCCATTATACATGTATACATATATTTAAATACTACACTGTGGTTTTAAAATTTATTATTTGATGAGCATTTAACTTGTTTCTACTTTTTGGATATTATTAAGAATGCCGCTATAAATATTCATGTAAAAGCTTTTATGTGGGCATATATTGTCAGTTTTCTTGGTTTTATACCTAGAAGTAAAATTTCTGGGTCAGATGGTAACTCTGTTTAATTTTTTGAGGAACTGCCAAAATATTTTCAAAGTAGCTGCAGTATTTGACATCTCCACCAGCAATGTAACCCAGGTCAAGAGTTCTTAGCCACTTCTCCCTAGTTGAGAATGAAGGCATGCTTAAGGGTATACATGTGAGTATGTGCATGTGTGTGTGTGTGTGTGTGTGTGTGACAGAGAGAGAGAGAGAGAGAGAGAGAGAGAGAGAGAGAGAGGAAGAGGAAGAGATAAAGAGACTAAGAAAGACACAGAGAGACTTGGTGGGGGGAGATCTTCTGAAAATAGGTATGAGAGATATTATATAGTGATGAGTTTTTACTATATCCTTATCATCCAAAATTATTTCATTATTTTAGTATTCATACAATTCTGAATTTTAAATTAAATTTGGTTGCCAATAATAATTTTAAACTTTTGTGAAAAAAATGCTTTACTATAAACACAATACATGCAAAAGATTTTTAAAAACAGTTTAAATCATGAAGAAGTATATATATAAAAGTTAAATATTTCTTGGAAAAGATGTTTATGCCATCTAGCTGCCTTGAAAATCAGTTCAAAAGAAAATAGATAACAAGAACATAAATATAATTATGTTTTTACTGAAACCAAGATATATCTGCAATTTCAAAACATATGAAAGGGATAAAAGAGTGAAAACTGACTTAAAAATTATTGTGAAGATAGAAAAATAACATCTCCAAACATTAAAAACTACTACTAATAAAAGTATTTTCCCAGAAAACTATGGGTGATATCCTCCAGAAAAATAAAGGAATAAAGATGAGTAAACTTAGAAACCAGAAAGCATGTGATCTAACACAACCAAAACACAAAGGGAACCCCAACATGAAGGCAAAGAGACATTCCATTACCAGAGCTGAGCAGGAGGTTTAGAAAGTGATCAGACAACACTGGACCCAGAGATGGAGGTCTCTACCTTAGGAGAAAAGATGTCAGAAAAATATGGACATCATAAATTTGAACATAAACAATTTTACCGTTATAACAGAGATCCCCAAATCTTCTCAGTTCATGGTGCTCCTTTAATCTCAGTAATTTTTTCATGGTACCCCAACAACAAAATAAATATACAAGAGTTTGATTACAAAATGGTTTAGTCTAAAAAAGGTAATAAGGATTTCTATCTTAATATCCTAGTATATAATTAATTAAAAATGCATCTAAATGGGCAAAAAAGTTTTTATATCCTTATTAAGTACAGGGAATTGTTCACTGATAGAGTGTGGGTACTTACAACTCTCAGTACTTGGAATTAGATTAAACACCAACACCCTCATTTCCTATTGCACATTGATTTTCCCATAGTTATCAGTTTTAAACACAGCAACCTTGCAAAACGCAGCTTTGCAAGGATATGTCAATGAAAGGAATTTAGACCTGACATCTTCAGAAAGAATGTAGCTTCATTTAATATTGAAACTGTGACCTACTTTCAGCTAATATTTTGCTCAGTGCCTAGAAGATGTTAAGTATTGCTGTTTTCTTCAACAATGTGAACTATCCCACAGCACCCCTCTGAGTGTTCTGTAATGCATCAAGATACCTTGACAACAGTGTGTAAAGATAGATGGTAGGGGAGGTAGGTGGGTTTATGTGGTGTTTGAAATCTATAAAAGTTCTCATCTGATGCTTCAGTTTTGTCAAAGAAATATGAAGAAATGTCACTGAATCAGAGTCGGTTTTGGGATGGGACTGATAGAGATTTGAAAGCAGGAAAAAAGTGTGATATAGACTTCTAGTGGAGAGAAAGGGTGAATAGGCTAATGAAGTAGAATGTGATATATATTTTAAATGTGCACTTGAGGTTCATAGACATAAAATTAAAATAAGCAGGTGGACGATTTTCTTTTAACCATGGATGTGGGTGAAAACAGGTAGAGAATTGGATTTAACAAGGGTTGTGGTCTTACCAAACAAGTACAATGAAGTGAGAGGAAGGGGAAGAAGTCAAGGGTATAAGGAAGGTGATGATTATGTTAAATTATGCAATTTAAGCTAAGGAAAAAGGAGAGAGAAAATATAAAGATGAGGGATGGTGAAACAGTAGTAATATTGATAGACTGGTTATCTCAGTATGGTCTAAGTATTTTGGAGTTAGTATAGTGGAGGAAATGAGACAGAATGATAGAAATTGGTGGTCAGCAAATGGGAATCATATAATTGAGATGAAAAAAGAATTGCAGCTTTTGGCACTAACAAGGACTAAGGTGAGGCCATGGGCTTTGGTAATCGTGGAAGTGTAGAGGACATCGCAGGAGAGGAATTCATAAAACTCTGTGGCTGAGGTGTTAGAAGGAGGAACGACATAAATCTTGAACCCACAAAAATATATACAGGAACAATGTGGGAGAGATTGATAATGAGCTGGAAGGTAAATTTATGAAAACATATAAGGGAGAAACAGGAAAATGTGAGGAAACCACATGCTGCAATAATGAGTTAGTGGGTGATGTAAATGGCTGAAATGAGATTTAAAGCGGACTTGTTTTTTAGGGAGAAGGAGGGAGAGTGGTCTGAGAGCAGCAATGAGGAGCAAAGATGTCTCCTCCACCTCCAGTGGGACAAACACTGTGGCAGTAACAACAGACATCACTGGTGAAAGGTGTAGGCAAACTAAGGACCCCAGGGAAAAGCCAGGTAGTTTTTTGTTTGTTTGTTTGTTTTTTTAAGTACCAGTGTATGGAGATAACCAACATTCTGGAAATAGGTAGAGGATAAAGAGAATTTCTCTAATGGTGGACTGTGTGTTCCTGGACTGTGTGTTCCAGAGGGAGCGGTAGGAGGAATTTAGGGGAGCTGAAGGATGGGAGAAGGGGAAAAAGAGGCTAGCAAGAAGAAAATGAGAGTTTCTCTCCACATCTGGGGCTCCTTGAGGCGATTGAACTTAAAAAAACAAAACAAAACGAAACAAAAAAACACCTAAAAGTTTGAAGGGATTAGTGCCACTGCTGGCCAGGCTGCGATGGGTTTGGGAAATGGATAAAAAGAATAAAGTGTGAATAAGGCCCTTATCCTGGTGGAATTGAGGAGGTTGGAGAAGATGGGTGTAGTTATCCCAGTGAAAGTGGACCACTCCTAACTGCAGGCAATAAAAGTGGGACATCTAGAGAAGAGTTTCTAACTTCAACTTTTGGCCTCCACTGGGACAGGGAATAAGTTGACTGGCAGTTTACTCACTCCTACTCAGTCCCTGGGAGTGCAGTTGTGGATTTTTGGGAAAATCAATTGTTAATCAGAGCCCGCAGGCCCTGAAAATGAGTTGGAAAGCCCAGGAGGCTTGATCTTAGCCTCAGTGTGCACGTTTATTCTTGGCTCATTATCCTTAAGTAAGGGAGCTATGAAATGGCTTTTTAAAAATCTGTTAATTTTCCTGGTGTCTGCAATTCAAAAACTCCCCAAAATCTACTATTGTATTTAGGATGCATGGAGAGGAGCCACTTTGGGGTGGACACTTAGGAACCCTTGCTCCCTGGTGCTGCTTTTTTCTTCCTGGATTGGGACCATGTAGAGATGCTCAGCCAAGTTCATGGTTAAAGTTGTTCTGTGTTCATGAGCTTTTTCTGAAATGGAGGCAGTAGGGGGTGCAGGTATCAGGTACACATTTTCCTGGGCACTGAAAGAGTATTTCCCTAGTAAAAAGATTAGTAGCAAAGTAAAAATATGATTTCCCATCTTCTTTTCTACTCTAAGAGTATCCTGCCTGAGCAAAAAAAAACTCATGGAAAGATACTTTGCATTCTATCTTGCTCTTCGTTCTCAACTCTATTCTATTTTTTTCAACTGCTTCCCCAAATAAAATATGGTTTATTTCAACTGTGTGTATCATCTCAACACCATTCGTTAACTATCTGAATGTTGAAAATGCAAAATTGATTTTAATTTTTATTACATAGCTTTATTAAAATATGTTCAATAATGCTTTTATTGTGAACAGATTTCACTAAATCCAATTATGACCCATGCAAAATATTACACCTGTTAGAAATAAAATATTAACTTTATATATTTGATCTTTAAGTATCTCTTAAAGCATACAGTAATTTTCCATAATATTTCTAAATACTGCTGTTTGGAGTACTGGCTTCACTTATTATCAAATGATACATCTTAATTACCTTTGGGAATAACTACAACATAGTGATCAAATGAATATTTGGTACTTTGATTTAATAACAATTTTCTAAATAGGAATGATATATATACAATATCCACCTTGACTTTTGGAAATACTAATTTTTCAATTAAAGATACTTCTGTGATTTTTAGTTATTTCTCACATTCTTCTTAGTTGGTCTAAACTAAGGTAAGTTTACAAAAGAAGAAATGGAAGAATTGGAGAATTAATAATTCACACATACATACATAATGAGGAAGCTGTAGAACAGAGATTTGAACCCAGTAGTCAAATTTAGGAGCCTAAACTATTCACCAATATAGTAATACCTACTCCTGCCCAAATTAAAGATTATAAATCATGTAACTTGTATTTTGATTTAATTCTGTTATGTATATTCCTTACAATGACAATACTAATTAAAAGTATTGTGTATATTTTATGTGTCAGGCCCTGTGGAAAACAGATTATCACAATGAGTTCCCTTTAACATCACCACACTACAATATGGAACTAATCACCATTTTACAAGAAGCAGAACAATTCATTTGTCTGAAATCACATTCCTATTAAGCAGAATAGCTGGAAACCAAAGGCAGTGAGACTCTATACTCCTCAATGTTAGCTGAGCGTTCAGTTCAAATATATTAGCAAATATCCAGGTTGTAACAAATATATTCTTTCCAGGTATAATGTCTGAAATTTTATAGTCTCTATAGACAATTATGTAACTTAGGCACAATAGCTTTAGAGCAATTAGATTGGTTAACTGTCAGTTTCTTAAATTCAAAATACTTTTTTAGTGGCTTTGTGCAAAATTCTAGAGTTAAAATAAAATGCCTAATTTGCACAAAAACACCAAAGCATTCCCTGTTTTCTCCATTAGTTTTATCCCAGTGAACATTTTACTATTCCTAACAATTTGATGAGGGCGATGAAGTGAATTAGTACTCCAGATTTTGAAGGCTTGTGGAGTTATGCCCTTTTGGAAGTATTTTTTTTTGTCCCAGGAATGTCAAAGCTGGCAACTTTTTGATGGCAATTTGTTTCTCCATCTGTCCCATACATTTAGAACAGTCGTGAAGTGAAGAATGGATTTCATACCATGCAAGCAGACCTTTTCTTTTTTTTGTGTTGCCAATCTTATTTCTCTAAGGCGAAGTGACTGTCCAGGTAGAATTGTTGTATTTTTTAAGCCAATTTTAAGAAAGCTTAAAAGTTACAGATAATAAAAAAATCTAAATTCTGATGTATCTATATTAGTCAGGGACAGATATACTCCAAATGCATAGTGTCTTGATATATTCAAAGTCTGTTACAGGTGCCACACCAGGGCAACTTCCTTTAAAATTGTACCTCAAGAATCCAGAATGAAAGAGAGCACAGATTCCAGGGCAAGTGAGTGATGGAGAGTTAAGCAGAAGCTTTTCATGCCTTAGCCCAGAAGTGCTTTAGGATAAGGGTCTCAACCCCCCGGGGCCACGAAATACCCGTCCAAAGTTAGGAACCGGGCTGCACAGTAAGAAGTGAGCGGCAGGCAAACTAGAGGAGTTTCATCTGTACTTGCAGCCACTCCCCAACACTAGCATCACCGCCTCAGCTCCACCTCAGATCAATAGACTTTAGTTTCTCCTAGGAGCACCAGTCCCCGGTGCCAAAAGAGTTGGGGACCACAGCTGTAGGCCACTTCTCACCACAGTCCTTCAATTAAATCTAGTTACAGGTCCCACCTAATATATCAAAGCAGGAAATGGAAAGTGAGAGAAAATAACTGGGTATGAGTGAACAGTGATTTCTAACGGCTGCCAACACTCTTTGTTCAAAAAACTTATCTTTCAATATTCTATTCAGTTTGATGTTGTGGATTACATAATCTGAATTATCACCCAGATGAGTAATGCACATTTGGGTTGTTTAGTGATTTACTTTGAAAGACAAATAAAATTTACCACTTTGAGGAAATTAATTTGCCCCCAGTTTTGCCTGTTATGTTTAAAAAGATTATTTATGTAATATTATAATCTGAAAAATTAATGTTGCATAATTTTCTTAATCAAGAGAGATAGAGGAAGTACACATTTCTAATTTTCTCTAAAATATTGTAATCTCTGACATCTGAAGCCTTTAGTAGTTTTAAGAGCCTCTGAACAAGCTATCTGTCCCTGGCTGAGTTATTTAACCTGCCCAAGACATAGCCTCAAATGGAGGTACAGAAAGTAGCAATATTTCTTGTAGAATTGTATTGTGAGAAAATCCATGTAAAGAAATTATAATAGTTCCTGGCATTTTCTAAACCTCAGCGAAGTTAGCTAATGCTATATAAAACTTAAAAATTAATGATCATGTCTATGTCAGGTCTGAGCCAAACCCAGGTGTATACATCCATGAGTTATCTACAGATGTCCCAAATGCTAAAATGCTGCTAAATGTTCTTTGTGAGTTATTGTTAAAATATCTCTGGGAGCTATTAAATGAAAACTTATTCTAACATATCCCAATCATTTATTTTTAATGTCTTTGATGCTTTCTCATGCTTTAGTTCGTGACTTTTAATATTAAAACTCTTTTGTGGATTTAATAATTTCCATAGAGGATATATAAGTCTGGGAATGTATAAATTAAGTGATTGTTGTCAGTCTAGAAGAATTGGGTAATAAGAAATGTTATATAGTTTTCTGTTTTCAGTACTCTTTTGACTTTGTGGTTATGGTTGTATTATGGGTTGAATTGTTTCTCCCTCAAAACTGATATATTGGTGTCCTACTCCCTAGTATTTTAGGATGTGATCTTGTTTGGAAATAAAGTCATTGCAGATGTAATTAGTTAAGATGACTAATTAAGTAGCCCACCCTAGTCCAATATGACTAGTGACCTTATAATTAGGGGAAATTTAAACACAAGGACATGTCTAGAGCAAGGACGCTTGAAGACAGAGAAATGCCATATACAAGCCAAGGAATGCCTAGGATACTGCCCTCAGAAGGAATCAGTTCTGCCAACAGCCCAGTCTTGGCTAGCCTCCAAAACTGTGAGACAATAAATTGTCATTTAAACCATCCAGTTTGTGGAACTTTGTTATGCAGCCCTAGGAAATAAACACAGATTGTCACACATTTCAATCTTATATTCATTTTAAGCCTCATTAGAAATTATTAATATTTATTGACATTTGTAGCACTTTGAGGAAATCTTGCAGTACCAGATATAATCTAATACTCTACCTCAGCTATACAAAAAGTTGCCCAAACAGATAATATTAAATTATAGAATACTTAAGCAAGCTATATGAATAGATTAGTAAAAGTGTAATTTTTTTTTAAAGAGAGAGTTTTTCATCAACTGTCTAGGACAGTGGTCCCCAACCTTTTTGGCACTAGGGACAAGTGCTCCTATGAGAATTTAATGTCTGATGGTCTGAGGTGGAGTTGAGGCAGTGATGCTAGTGCTGGGGAGCAGCTGCAAATACAGATGAAGCTTCACTGGCTTGCTTGCCACTCGCCTCCTGCTGTGCAGCTCGGTTCTTAACAGGCCACAGACTGGCATTGGTCCATGGCCTGAGGGTTGGTTACCCCTGGCCTAGGGCATTATGTTCTACAAACCAATCTGTGTAACTCGGTTTCTAAAATTTACATGTAGAAAATGTATATGCATCTTTGTACTCTTTGTTGCATCAGTGGTCAGCAAGGATTAATTGCTTATCCACAGACTGGTTGGAGATGTTAATACCTTTTGTTGGTAGTGGGAGATTTTGTAATGTCAATGGATTCAGTGGATTTAGTATTTAGACTAAATTTCAGTACATCTATAGCCTTTAGACATTGGAAGTTGGAAGAACACAGAGTACTACAAATAGATGTCTCTTTTTGGATATACAGTAATACCTTGGAATATAGTGTTCAAATGCATTTCATATAGCAACATTTTGTTAGGTCTTATGCTAGTGATTCCTGGGATTCAAATGATTTTTGTGTGTATGCACATTGTTGAATTTTGAGATAAATAATACATGAAGTTTTTTAGGCATGCTTCTAATAAGGCCATTGAAGGTCATTTTGTTTTCTAAAACTATAGAGCTAAATCTATAGATACTGAGGCTCTATACCTCAACTTTAAATGCAAATAAAATACCTCTTTAGTTTGCTCCTTTCTTCTCTCTCCCACTTTTCTCCTATTTATATTGCAGCAACGAACACTTGATGTCATACAATATCCTCCTAGGAGCAATTTAATGTGCATCTAACTGGGAAGAGAATGTGTGGACTCTAAATCAAGTTTCTTTATTTTACCCAGGAGGTGCTACTGTAATGTTGTGAGGCCAGAGGATACATGGCAGAGATCAAACTTGAGAGCAAACCTCTCATCATTAGCTTTGCGGTTGCCAGTTTGAATCTTTTCTTTTTGATGTGAGGTGTTAATTTTCCCAATTTTGTATCCTCAAGTGGAATCCTATGAATATAAAAATTTTTAAATAAAATAAACAGTTGTAAAAAGCAAAATCAAATGATACTTATTGTTCCTGACAAGCAGACTTAAATAACCTCCTTTATCTGCTACCCTTAGTTTAGTGTCTTCAGCGCTATGTCGTCAAATTGTTGTGTATTAATTTTGACCTTATTATACCAATAGTACCTTCTTTAATTTAGGACATTGTTTTTGATCTCCTAGTATTGAAATCGTTTTATCATGTCATTTGAATATGCTTGAGTTTTGATGATAAAACTTTCTATCTATGTGTTTAATATCGTTGGGTCTTCTCATCTTAGTTCAAAGACTTGCAGTAAGCACTTACATATAAAAATAATTACTTAATTTTGGGCTAACTGCTGTCCTAGACTATATAATGCAATTTGACTTTGGTTCATTGTTTTTAGCTTTAAGATAAAATTGATTTCTATGTTTCATTTTATAAAGTTATTCAATGTCATGATCATAAAAAATTATAGCTATTATAGCTTTCTATCGTATTTCTCCTATTTTTTATAAGAATAAACTGAAACTCAGAGAACTGTTCACGGTAGTCAAAATTACAAAAAGTGGAGACTGACTTTGAACTCTGATTTTGCTTCTAATATATATTTCATATACATTGCCATGATATCACTCTGCCTCAAAACTCTACTAATAAGGTATGATGTCTCTGCTGCTTAAATTCACTGTTTTAAAGACACCTAACAAATTGGATGAAATATCTGTTGACTGTAATAATTGGCTTTTGGGAAATTTTCAACTGTAATGAAAAACTAGCTCTTCTAATTTAGGCCAATTTCCTCATTGTTATCTCTTCTGAGTCATAGGATGGTACTGTTTCCCCAAAATTAAACTCAGAAGAAATGTTCTCTAATTAATATCCAGTTCTCTAATTCTGCAGTACAAGGTCAGCACAAAAATCAGCACATAATAGACTCTCAATAAATATTATTACCTCCTCCACTTTCTCTTCATCTTTTCTTTCAATAATTTAGATAATTCTTTTTCAAAACTGATTTACTTTTAGGTAACTGTCTTATGTCTATTTTTTATATATCATTAATTAAGGTTATCAGATTAAAAATTTCCTTGCAGATTCAACCCCTACCAATTAATGTTAGTTACGATTCATCAATATCTTTTATTCATTTCTTTTTTTTCTTACTGCCACCATTATTTCAATTCCCGAGTTTTAGTCACTTGGATAGTTCTTCACTTCAGTCTCCTTCCCTGTTTGAATTATTCTGATGTATTGCTGATATTTCTAACCCAAAACTTTCAACATGTACCTTCTTTGGTCAAATAAATTTAATGTCACACTGCAAAATACAAATTCTTTAGACCTGTGGTAGAGACTCTTGTAATCAGTTCTTTAACTACATTTGTTACCTTCTCTTACTATTTCTCTTTACAACCACCTCAATCTGACCAAAATCTCATGACTTTAACTCTGAAAATCTGATTCTATGTATAAGAGGAGTTAAAATATATGCATATCATATATCTACTTGTCATAATAAGATATCTTTTTATACTCATAAGATTTAATGTTGAGAAGAGTAAAGCTGCTGTGGAGACTAGTGTGAGTGATAAATGGTAGTAAATTTGTTGTGTTATATTTTTTCCTAGTAAGGCTGAACTTATTTGTTCATGTACTTAGTGTCTTAAAGTTGCTTTATGCTTTTCTTTGGAAAAACTGGAATCTCCTTTGGGTAATTATGGTAACATTAAAATTTTATGATTATTCTTAGGTTTTAACCTTAATTCAATAATGTGTTTATTTTAATTGTTAAAATAATTGTTTTGTAGGTAACTGAAAACCCTTAGTAATTAATGTGGGCTATTAAATCATAATCATGGTGAAAAGAAAGAAAGCAGCCTTATATATAACATGTATATTTTAGTGTAATTTACAGAACTGAATTGCATTTTTCTCTTGTAACAAAACATTGAGATAAATAGGACAATTGAGGAAACTGAGTTTAAGTAACTTTGTTTTAAATAAATTTGTTTAAAATTACATAAGAAATGTCAGTCAAGATATTGTTTTCAGAACTAGGTACTTAAGAAACCTCAATCTCAGACACACAATGCATAAAAATATTCCATGGCAAAAATATGTGGATTCTAGTTGAGATAATTAAGTTTAAAATCCACATATGATATTTACTACTAGCTGTGTGTCTTTGGACAGATTACTTAATATCTTCAAAGCCTTAGCTTTCTCATCTATAAATGAGAAATATAATAACTTTCTGAGATTGATTTTTTGTGAGGATAAACAGAATAATAAAATGTAAGTATCTAGAACCATGTCTAATTCATAGTAGGTACTCAATAACTAACCTGTAGTATAGTAAGAGTGATAATAATAGTAAACAATAAAAAGCTTTCTGTTGGCCTTTTTTCTTAACTGAAGATGTTTTTACAAAATTAGATGAGAAACCAAGAAGAATAATTTTTACTTAATTTAAGGGTTCCAAGTTGACTTCTTTTTAATGCTCTAATCATCTAGATTTCTGGCAGAAAAGGGAGAGCTTGATCTAATGTTATCATGAATGCAAACATCATGAGACATGGATTTCAAAGGGGTATATTTTGACAAAACTTATGTAGGCCCCAAGACCTGTTCTCTTTCTGCAACATTTCAGTCATTCTCAGCATTTGCTTCCCTCCCGTCAACATAACAGCTCATATCTCAAGCAGATCATCAAAGATGGAAGGAAGAATAAGTGGCCGTATCATCAAAGATGGAAGGAAGAATAAGTTTCATGTCTAATTTTCTCTCGATAGGTTCACAGAAACTTCTGTGAGACCTCAGAAACTAATGACACACAACACATCTATAAACTTTGGAGAGTTTTAGATGGATCAAGGATATACACAACCACTAGATACTAACAATAGCAATAATAATATGTGAGAACTCTATTCAGATCCTGTGCTGAGTAATGACATCTCATTTAATCTATACAGCAACCTTATTTGGTAGGGAGACAATTACAATTCTTATTTTACGAAAGAGAAAACTGAAACACAGAAAGAAGAAGTAACTTGCTCAAAGTTGCACAGCTAAGTTAGGGGTCAAATTGGCTATATCTGACTGAAGCTCTTTTTTTTCTTTTTTTTTTTAAGTCCACTGTTATTCTGGCATAGTAGGGCATAGCTCTCGGGAGCTCTGATATGTCTGGTTTCACTCAATCTGAAAAATATTAAGAGTACATAAATCCTACATAAAAATTAAGAGAAAGGTGAAGTTAAAATATTCTAAACAAAAAAGGTGTACAGTTTATTATTAGGTAATTCTGTTTAACAGGAAAAAAAAATGAATTACTACTAGATAAGCATTTTTAGCAGTGTCTGATCCTGGATCGCAAAAGGGAGTATGTATTAACAGTTTAGTTGGTCCCAGATCTCCACTGAGTAGGGTAAGTGAAAGAGTGTAGGTTTCGTTTTTCTTTTAATATTGATTGAGGAGCTGGTAAAATTACCCAATATAATTTACATAATAACTGCAATGGATATGAAGCTATTTTCGAGGCAGCAGTGGCAAAAAATTTTTGATTACCATTCTTATAAAAAGTCCTTCAGATCTCTATCTCTGTATCTATTGTTATTACAGCTTCCAGACCATTCTACAAACAGTCGAAATCATTTTTCTGATAATGAATTTGATCGCATTTGGCCTGAGACCTCATTGGTTCTCTACTGCATGTAGAATAAAACCTAGACCAGTTAGCCTGGCATTCAAGATTCTGCATAAACTCTCAATAATCCACTTCTTCAGCTTTCTTCTTACTTAAGCAAGCACAGCTAGCATGCTTTAAAAAAAATTTTATGTGTAATCTCATCTCTGCATACTTATTGATTCCTTCTTTCCCTTGGGAATTTATTTTCCTCATGTCTCTACATCTAAACTCAATTGTTTATTTGAGGATCAGCTCACTATCCATCTTCTTTGAAATCTTTTGTACTATTCAACATAGTTAAAATTTTTTTCTTCTCCCTCAGAATTAATGAACTTTATATTACTTAATATTTGTCAGGCTTCTTTACGATATTTTGTATCTTAGAATATATTCATTTCTTCTTTCTTTACACTGCCAATTCAAGAGAATGGTGACTATGTATGATTACTTATAACTACTTCAAAAATGTTAAATAATAGAGTAATTTATTTTTAGTCTCTGAACAAGGCTTTTAAGTTTTTAATTTTTATGGAACCCAAATTATCAATTTTTTTTTTACAAATCTTTTTTTTTTTGGTGTCTTATCTAAGAAATTTGTGCCTCAGAAGAAGTTACAAAGCTTTCTCTGATTTCAAGAAATTTGGATTTTACTTTGAGTTTTGTGACTCATTTTGAGTTAATTTTTGTAGTAAGATTAAAGTTCATTTTTTTTGCATGTGAGTATATTGTTCCAATATAGTTTGTTGATAAGATTATCCTTTCTTCGCTGAATTGCTTTGCATCTTTGTTGAAATCAGTTTCCCATAAAAGTGTGAACTTACTTTTGGACTCTATATTCTGTTTCATTAATCTATATGTCTATTTTGGTGAATACCACAATACCTAAATTATAGTAGCTTAAACTTTAACTTTGTTCTTTTTCAAGGTTGTTTTGACTCTTTTTTTGTACTTCCATATGAATTTTAGAAAGCACTTGTCATTTTATATTTAAAAACCAGTTGAGATTTTGATTGAGATTGTATTAAATCTATAGATCTATTTGGGGAGAATCGATAATAATATTGAGGCTTCTGAGCCATGAGCCTGATATATCGCTCATATTTATGTCCTAATTAATTTTTCTCAACAATGTTTCATAATTTTGAACAAACAAGTATTTCATATCTCTTGTCAAAATCCTCCCTACTTTCATTTATTTGATGCTATTGTAAATAGTATGTTATTAATTTCAATTTATGATTGTTGCTAATATGTTTCTAAACAATTTTGATTTTTGTCTATTGATCTTATGCCTCATTTGATAAACCTTGATAAACTCATATATTAGTCCTGGTAATATTTTTGTAGATTGCTTTGGATATTATGCATAGACATTAGTTTTTATCTATGAATAAAGGCAGTTGTACTTCTTCCTTTCTGATCTGGAGAAATTTTATTTCTTTTTCTTACTTTCTTTTACTTGCTAGACTCTCCAGTATAGCATAAAATAAAAGAGAG